>NC_044210.1:7237922-7609743 GCF_900880675.1 Sparus aurata | reverse complement strand
GACGAGCAGACCTTAAAGGAAAGCAGTCTTAATGAAGAGAGCGTGCAGCTTGTTTTTTAGCTTGTTATGCGATCAGTCAGGGGGTTTGGGGTTCAGTGGCATATGAGCAAAATCAAAATCTTTCTGTAGTGCTAATTGCATCTAATTAGTTTCAGCTTTCTGTATTTGCAAGCAACTGAAGGTATAAATAACTACTCTGTCTGTGTAATAATCTGTAATCACCTTTTGTTGACTGAGAAGGCAGAGACAGACTGACAGCCTCATTAATGTTCTCAACCTGTAGCTCTGGCCCTGAAAATGAGATGTTACTTAAATACAGTATCCCTGACAGATTGAGGTAGCAGGTGTGGAAATAACACATGTTGGTCTTCATGAGTGTCACGCACACCTTAAAATGGGGATAAGATATCCATGAATACATTTAGGGTTAGGGTCAGTAGCAGACCTGAAGGGGGGCTACGGGGGCCATGGCCCCTGGTATAATCACCCCACGCCATAACCCAGTTGTGTGAGTGAACACCCCACATTGTCAGCAACCGCAAGATATCTTCTGTTCCTAAGGGTCTTAAATGAATACTGAGCTCTCTCCGCTGTTTAGTCACAATCGCACACACTGTATCAGCCAGTCTCAGGGGGCCGGCATCCCCTCACTCATAAGGAAGTGTTTGCAACTGGCTCTCCAGAGTCTGCCCGCGTAGCTGCCCGTGAATTGAAATGCCGCCTCGTTGCCTGTTGTGATGTGGAGAGTCGGATGAAATGATCGAGGGTGGAGCGTGGGCGGACGAACTTCCAGTGGAGAGGCTGAGCTGACGTTTGTTAACTACAACGAAAAGTACAGCTAGAATTATGACTAAAGGTAAGGGCTGTTATAAAGTGTCACCATTTCTCATTCTAACTATACCATAGATAAATTAAATTAAATGAGTCTTAAGCTTCAAAGCTTAAAAACATTGAGTGTTTTGCCCTCAGGGAATTGGATCCTAAATGAAACTGGCTATCGGAGCCCAACCCTTGATCAATTATGATATTATGTACAAATACTATCTGCATAATCATTGCGATCATCAATAATTATCTCCGCCGACTCGGCAGCCAATCAAAGATCAAAGACTGCAATCCATTCAGCGTCTTTTCTGAGGCAAGAGCTACCAGAGAGGAAGCAAGGGGTGAATGGGAAAAAGGAAGACAGAGCAGATAGACGAAGATGAATCATCGTTTGTGAAACAGAAGCTGATATTTCACCGTTTTTTGTTTTTCGAGCGGCGGCACCTGCCCTGCCAAATACGCCCGTCTGAACTCCCCGGCGCGGCCTCTCGTCAATTGGAGCATTTCCCGTACGAATCATCGGCGAATAGAAAGAGGATGAATGAGCGAGACGTGAGAGAGCGGTAAGAGCACGGGAGGCTGCAAAATGAAATGTCACCAGCGTTCGCGGCGCTAAAAGCAACAAGTCTATTTGAGTAACGACTGAATGCGTTCCACTGGATTTCTCTCCTTTCCTGTTTGATTTCTCGCATAACATTTTTTTTTGTGTGTGTGTGTGTGTGTGTGTGTGTGTGTGTGGGGGGGGGGGGGGGGGGGGGGGGGGGGGGGGGGGTGAAGGTACCACATCTGTCTCCATTGAACACCCCAAAGCAAGGATAAATGAGTTTCAATGATAGAGTCTTTGCATCACTGAGCAAGATTTTGGATGAATGCGCCGTGGCTTATGATGAAATTCTACTCCAGGCTCACTGTATAATTTCAAATCACATGTGAGGGCCAGCGCAATTCAATTATTCAATTGGATCTACTCCAGTATAGGCTATCATATTTACATTTGCGTGCAGACAGGACAAGAATAGGAAGTATGGATATCTGAACGGTTTTATTATGACAGGAATACGATGAATAAACGCTGGAGTCGAAACAAACCTGTAGGAACCTGAAGTACAATTTATTCATGTATTCATGATGGTATCTTATTTTCACTGTGTTTTGTTTGTAATATTTATAAGACCGGGATCATTTACAGGAGACTGGAAATGGAAAATCCAACTTCAATGCCGGCTACGAGCGCGCTTCTGCCGTCATTACTCTGTCTTGAGAGTGTCCAACTGTGGACACGTGAAGTGTTGCCAGATCTGGCGAGGTAAACAGGCAGTCGTGTCTAATGCAGTAATACAGAGAGTACAGCAATGCAGAGTATTCATTTTGACTTTATAAGATGCCTTTTCAAAAATACTAGACTTTATAGACTTACATTTCTCTTTTTACATCTAAGGAACTTGTACAAAACCAATTGGCCACAGAAAAAATGAGGAACCAATAAATAAAAAAAATGGAGATGGAAGTAAATAAGTTGCATATAACTGACCAAGTATATCAGTGAACATTGTAATATATTACTCAAAATACTTGGTTAGGTTTAGGCACAGCAAAGACTTGGTTAGGTTTAGGTACACTAGATACTTGGTTAGGTTTAGGGAAACATTGTGATTGGGTTGAAATCATTACAGTACGTCTATAACTTATTTTACTAACATACCTACGTTACCTATATTACATCTGTTACTTTTTTTTTATTTTACCTATATTGTTGTTTTACTTATGAGGACAAGCTCAGTATAACCAAATGCTGGTTGGATTTCAATTATTACACTCAGTATATCAAGTAACGCATTGTTGGTCATTTAAATTGGCATGTTAAAAAAAAAGATATGCATGATGTCCACATATCACACTTGAGTGGCAGTATAGGCAGAATGGAACTCCAGTCCTTCAATACAGTCCTCTTCCCCCAGTCTTTGTGAGATTGTTTGCCTTATTTTGCCCCCTTCATCCCTGGTGTTGCTAGCCAAGTCTCTAAAAACCTCCTTAAACCGTGCTCTTTTGATTTGAAATGTCACCTGTGTTATTTGTTGTGTGTCGGGGAAGGGCAACGGCAGAGGGACCTGCAACAGGACAAACAAGGCATTTTTTGCTTTATTAGACAAGAGAAACAAGAGTCGCGGAAGCTGGCCTGATTTCCGAGACAATTTACTGAAAAACAAGCCCAAAGGTGCTTAGATTTGGCAACCCTGGACACGTGTTCTGCAAACATGTATGAAATATTTACATAATAGGAAATCAAAGTGGGATAGGACTCTTTTTAGGATGTACAAACGGCATTTTATGCTTGTGCACTATTTCTGGTTTTATTTTGTACCTTGTGATTGTCCACTTCCTGTCTTTGTCTTTGTCTTTTTCCCAACGTTTTTCTGTGTCGGTTAGTCTGTGTTTGTTCTTCGCTCCTGCGTTTTTGTTGCCAGTCTTTTTCATTGCCTCATTTTTGCTTCAAAATACCCACTTCGGTCTCCACAAACATGGCTTCAGATTTGAAGATTTTATTTTCTATGAAAAAAAAACAACTTTCACTGCTGTTTGTGATTGTGTTTCTATGTATTTACTACTCCATATTTGTCGGTTGTTTCGAAAAAGAAAGAGCAAGAGAGAACAGCCGACACACACAGAGCCCTCGCACAAAAAAAACAACCTCCCGCTTTTTCCGGGAGCACAAAAAAAATGTGTTATAAATTCATGAGGTTATTATAAAGATCTCTGTGATGTTTATAAGATCACAAAGAGCTGATGTGAATAAGGGTAATACGCTTTGTTTCCCCCCCTCTCTCCAAGCATTGTTGACACCCCTCAAACGTCTGTATGCTAAATATTTCAATACGAATCCATCTCGTATTGACAAACGAGGCTTTACACGTCAGCACAAAGCCTTGTGAACTCTGTGGGGTGCTTATTTAAACACAAAAAAGCTCTCATATTCTAGCTCCCGCCCCCCCCATCATGGCACTTTTAATCGCAGATCTCATCAGTTGCTCTGATGTTTTTTTTTTTTTCTTTTTCTGCAGTACTGCTTCTGATGTGCCACTGCACCAGTGTCATCAACTTAACTTCTGCTCCACTCGTTGCCAACTATTACTTGGCATGGTTATCTCCTTGAAAAGGGTTAATCAACCCGTTTACCTCGGCTGTACCCGTCTTCACTTTTGGAAGCGATCCCAAGGCAATTCTGGGGTTGCACAACCAGGACCAGTTTAAAAAAAACAAAAAAAAACTACTGTTGCTGCACAGACAGAACTTCTGAGCACACTGAACTTTTTAATAGTGTGTTTTCAGGGTCAGCGCGCACCGAGGGGTGCAGGCGATGCGTCACAGTTGGTTCCCCGAGTTGGGCCGCGTCCCGGAGGATTCAATATTCCATTAGGACTATTATTTCTAAAGTAGATTAATCCCTGTCATTTAACGCTTGGCTGGTGTCCATTTGAAGTCATTATGAAGAAGCACTGACATTGTTTCATAAATTATTCACAACATTATCTGGGACTCTACGCAGTCACCAAGCAGGGCTTTAAGGCTGGATCGCTTGTCACCGAGGAGAAACGGGTTCACCTTGATGAATTAAATGGACGGATCGTTTTTCAGCGCATCCGTGCAGGTGCGACTCGGGGCATCTTGGGGTCTTCGCAAGGAGTATCTCGCTATTAGCATGTTTTTGAATGAGGTAGATTCAGCTGGATCTGTTCATTTAGAGTCGTATTCTTCCTTTACCCAGGAATCCAGCGAGATGAGCAATAACATCGTGGACCAACGGGTGGGCAAAAAGTAGCAGATTCCATAAAAAGGAATCTTTATCTGCATCCCTTTCTTTTTAAACTATTAATCAATATGCTACTTTGCTGTGTACATTTGTGGCATTAGCTTAAATTCATCATATTTGATCTCCTCTCATCTGTATCTATTCACACAGATATCTGCTGCAACAATAACCCAGCTCCCACCCCCGCAGGGTTAATTAAAGTTTTATGTATTCTTATTTAGGAGTTGGATTTCCTTTGAAATTCAGCACACAGTAAAAAAGTTCTAATGCAAGGTCTATGATGGCATTGTAAGGAATAAATGGGGCAGTATGTAGTTGTGAAAGGCAGTTACATTTACATTATTTGTGAACTGACAGGGAATGCCTCCGACAGCAAGAAGATTGGCAAGTTAATGCTTATATCAGATTACATTCCAACTTAAAGGACATTTCCTCAATGTTGTCTCTGACCACAAGGTTGCCGATTTTTTAGACCTCTCTCATTTTTAAGCCAAGGTGGCCAAAGCGAAGAATTAATAGAGCCTACTAATAAGTATTGTTTGAATAGCCTGATGTACCTCAGTCCATTGTGCAGTAGAGCTTCATGGTTGTCCAAAAACTCAATGAGCCACACTGTTTCATCAGAACAATGGACAACGGCACTGTGCTTTGTCTCCAGCCAACCCCCACATATACTATCCCTGTTCTGCAAATTATCTTGAGCATGCATTAGTGCATGGATGAATATATATATATATATATATATATATATATATATATATATATATATATATATATATATATATATATATATATATATATATATATATATATATGCACATATAAAATAATGGAACTATACATCCGCAAGGCATTTCAGAGTAATTATATCCTCACTAGGAGCCAATGATTTTGGGGCTGGGTGCCATATACTGGGTATTGAAGCCAAAATATCGAGGTCAAGTGCCAAATTGTCAACAAACCCAATGGAAACACTTATAGAACAAGCCTTTATTAATATTCATCATCATTTACTATGAAGGAGTCCACATATATTTGACAAAAGCCACTATATTGACTAATATATAATGACAATAATATATAATATAATATATTTTAATATAAACCTACTGCATGTCTAAGAATGCTGCTCAACATCTCTTTGTCTGTGTACTTTCATTGAATAAATATGAATTCATGTTGATCTCAAGGGAGCAGCTCAGAGTAGAGCGGCCTCACTTCCACATCGATAATACAGTCGAGGTGACTGCGGCGTCTGATCGGGACTCCTCCCTGTGGAGGTGTTTCGGGCAGGTCCGACTGCGGAGGTCAACCTGGCAGATCCAGAACCTGCTGGAAGGATTACTCATCCCAGCTGGCCCAGAAACACCTCAGGATCCCCCCCCCAGAGGAGCTGGAGGATGTGGCTAGAGCTGCTCTGCACAGTCTGCTGCCCCCGCAAAAGTCAGACCTGAGTGAGCAGCCAACTCTGAACAGATAGATGGACTCTTGCCAAGTACCACAAATGAACTGGATTTTTTTTTTTTTTCTGGGTGTGTGTGTTGGCGTGATCTTTTGTTGACAAGAACAGTAAGGATTAGGGACACAATCGTACTCTGTAATGCAACCGTCACCAACTCTTGAAGCAGTCCTTCTCAGTTAAGAAAAGCAACAGTTTGAGTGAGGTTACGTGATGTTCTTGAGAGACATGTCTGTTTAATTTGGCATTTGAGGGATGTCGAGGTGTGCCACAGCTTGTCTAAGCACCTTTACAGGCAGACCGTTAAAAGATGAGATGATTACCCAAAATACTGCAGAGCTATGCTTTGAAGCCACACAATATTCTGGTGTGTTTTCATATTTAACGAGGGCTATCTTGTGTGATGATCAGTAGACGCAGACGATTTCATAAGTCTTTTTCTCACGCCTCGATCCTTTTCAGGGTCGTGGCAATAATTAGCTACGCAAATACTTCCTGGTTTGGCTCATGTCAATGCAACATACCAACTTACCAATCCTTCTCACACCCTTTATCTCAAGGCTCGTTTTGACATATCGGTAAAGGGGCCCGTGAGAAAATAAGCTAATATCCTGCAATTTGATCTTAGAAAAAATACTCTACGTGCTGTTTTTAAGCTGCATTGATCGAGTTGTGTGCCTTATGGGAAACAATAGAACAAGCTGTGAGTATTGACAGCACGTGGAAAAGCATAAGCACATATTTAAAGTGATACTTCTGGCCATCTGATGGATATTGGTCCACTATTTACTCTCCTTTAAGCTCTGTTTTGGCTCATAACGGAAATATGAGCTTTTTATCAGCTCAATGCTGTAATATGTTCACAAGCTAGTTGCTAACTTTGCCTGTCTATTGGTGCTTGGCAGACAGCATGCAGTGGGTTTTTCCACAATAGGGCTGATAACACGGTGGCAGTGAACCAAAACTGTAAAGTCACCTTGCGAGGCAGCTGGATTCTCAAGATCATGCAATCTCGCAGATCCACCTTGCCCCAGGCCTTCAGGCGATGCGCTTGTGATTGAGCACGCAGTTTGTTTACACAATCGGCATCCTTTGAGGAATTACTGGCATCTACAGGTGTGGTTTGGTTGGGTTGGGCAACCAGCAAGAATAAGGGACTGCCTTATTAAACAGCAATGGCAGCTCCTTAAGAGATTAGCGTATGACAAACATATATTTAATTAAATAAAGAGCAAAGAACAACACTCAAGGCTTCTCAAAAGAAAATATGTTTTAGCTCTTCTCTGGACTGGTTTTGTAAGACTTTGATTTACAAAGTGGCACTACTGGTGGTAGTGCTTTCCTACTGTTGATCTGATTGGTTGAAGTTAGCTCGTGATAGACGAATGGTTCGTCCAATCCCCTACCAAATAGTTTTTCAAAACGCCCTTTCCAAAACAGTTTCTAGTGTCTCCTTTCCAGATGGATGTGCGTGACAAACCATCTGGGAACTTCAGTCAGAATTAAAGTTGAAGGCCATTAGACCAAAACTATTAGCTTAAAACAGAAATAGATAACTTTTTGACTTTCTCTTCCCCCTAGTGTTCAGATGTTATATCACTGTTGGTGTGTTAGCAACATGGCTACAGCTAGCAGCATCGTCCAAAGCAAAAAACAACCACATGCATCACAAATTGCCCTAAAAACCAATGCTTGCTAATGTTAATGCACTGTAAAGGCAGAGTAAAACACACCTTTGTGATAAAAACAAGGCAGGTTGTATTACTTATGAACTAGTAGAATGCTGGTTTTGAACTTTCTCAAGTCTCATTGGTAAGGGGAAACACATATCAACAGGGGAAGAGATATGATAACAGAGTGCTCTCCATAGAGTGAATGCCAATCTATTCATTCTTGTTCTACGCTGGTTTTTATCACTCTCCTTCTTTGACTCTTCCATCAGTGGGATTATTCTACTTTTACAGTTTAGAATTTCCACGACTGCCCAAGTTGTTAGATAACTGACTCATCCTGTTTTGGTTGCACAATGGCAGTCGCGCCTCCTTTGGGCCAGTCTTTGATTTTGCGGGTACCAGTAGAGTAAAACCCAACTTGTACTAAATCTATACCTGGATGGTGTCATTTTTCTACAACCATCACTCTATGCATTTTTTATTCACCTCAGAATGACAAGTCAAAGCACAAAAGTTGTCCGTTGCAAGTGTAGGGGTGCCAACACACTAGCTGAGGGGAACTGCGGAGTCAGGTGATGACTCCCTTTGGGTATATCACCATAACATATCCTCCTTTTTTGGTCTATTAATGATATAAAAATCTAAACTAGTGCAGTTTCAACTTTATTTTTCTGACAATAACAGATTCAACACTTCCCTGTACAACCTGTCAGCATTTTTCCTGGAAAACAGAAGACAGCTCGGGATGACTTCCAGCACCTGTGGGGGGTTTTCTTGCTCGCGTCAAAAACTCGGCACCTCCAATGGTGACACGCACACAACAAAACTGCCTCCCTTTACAAAGACACACCTAACCCATCTTGCAGCTCACTCGCTGCTTGTTCATTGCATCTGTCATCCCACGTGTGCTTTTCCCCAGTGGCGCTCGCTCCTCAAGGCTTGCGTCTGTTCCTTGTTTTGTCTGACGGATGCAGATCTCTGTGAAGGGGGGGGCTTTGTTTGTGCTGTAGCTAATGGATTCTAATGAAGCGTCTATAATAATCTGACAAGCTTTACAGCCATCGGACACAAAGATACTGACTTCAAGATAACTCGTCAACCTGAGGCACTGACAAAAACACGGCGCTCAGGCTGAATGTGGCAGGTTGTCACCTTACATTACCTTGTGCAAAATTATCCAATAAAATAACCCCCCTCCTGCGTCTCTCTCCCACCTCCCCCTCCACTTCCCCTCAAAGGAAGACAATATTAAGATGTTTTAGAGCAGCGGCATATATATATATATATATATATATATATATATATATATATATATATATATATATATATATATATATATATATATATATATATATATATATATATATATATATATATATACACATATATATATATATTTATGTGGCAGCCTCAGTTGATATTCCATTTTAAAATATTGCCTGAGAAGGGAAAGGAATTGCTCCTTCCCATGCAGGAAAAAAAATAATAAGTATCTGCAGCTTATTCGGTTTTTCTTGTTTACTTACCTTTTTATATATGAACATAAGCGCAATGGCTGCAAAAGAAGAAAAATGGGGAGTGAAATAAAATTGGTAATGTGTCACCGTGCTTTCTGGGAGTCATGGCACATTGCACAGCCTAAATGAGACCTGGAAATAATCAGCGAAGCCACTGGAAAGTTTATAGCCGAGCCGCGAGTCAGGAAAAGCCGCATTACGGTGCGTCTCCACAACCCAAACCCATTCAGCTCCCAAACATAAAAAGCTATACAATAATATACATCTTACCCGTAGTCTTTCAATTTTTACAGCTCATAATGCAATGCAATTTGACTCCAACCCCCGAGCTCTTTGCATGCATTTTTCATGGAGAAGATCTTGATTTTCTCTCATTATGAATTCTCTAGGTTTCCAACACATGGAAATTCTTCAAATGCCGAGTTGCCAATGAATGCAGCAGAGCTGAACTAACTCCCACTGTACTGGGCCTAATCACAGTTGTTAGTGTGGCTAAAAAAGGTAGAAGTTTCCAGAAAAGGAGCTCATTTGCCGCCAAGTGTGAACCCCATGTCTCGGCATGTAAATCTCAAACCTTTGTTGTTATTTTTAGGTACATTCACTTCCTCTCATCGGGTCATCTCTGTTTTCTCCCTCAGCTGCTCTCTCTCCCTGTTCTCCCGTTCCCTAATACATATGGGAGTGATATTCTGAGGCCTGAAAACAGCTATTGGAGTGTGTTTCAAGTCATTCAGTCTGGCCTGGTTAGCAGGCGGAAGTGCAAGCCACCACTTACTGTTTGAAATCACAGTGACCCAGAATCTGCTGCCACGGATGAAGTGTGAGCCGGTGTGGGCCGACTTTGGCCGTCTTTTGGTGGAAAACTGTTCATCTTTTTGTTGAAATGCGGAGGTATGCATAACAGGTCTTTTGAGTGACACGTCTGAGCAGAGTACATCTGCATTACATTTGCATCTGTGCTCTTCTACCACAGATGGTTGTTTGGGAACGTCCCATCGCCGTAGAGCCACGATGCAGATACTGTGGATCCACAGATGGCATTTGTCATCTCTCGCTGTCACATTTAATACATCGAGTCAATCTGTCTGACTGCGTATCAATCTACAAAACATCAATAAGAACACATCCTCACCAGCAAAATTGATTTTTTTTGGTGGTCTGACCTCATTGTGACCTATATTTACATTTATTGATGCGCTTCTTATTAGTCGTCTAATGGATTTAGTAACTTTGACGAGGATCAAAAAAGGGAGGTGTTCACATAGTATAAAAAGCAATATGGTTCTTTTATGTCGGAAGTGGGGTTGATGGACGGCTCAAACACATCCAGACCTTCATCCAGGTCAGGGAGTTTTAGTGTCCCGGCTCAAAACTAAAGTAAGCGTTGACTAATTTTTTAATTAAGTCACATTCTTACTAAAGTAAGCATGCTTATTTTAACCCAAACCATGTGTGTTCTTTTTTTTTAATCTTGTTTGTGGTGACAAAAAGCAGATATATTTGACAGGAAGTTTAGACATCTCAAATTGCGTCAGTAGACTTGCGTTGTTGACCAAAACAGGCATTTTAGGCTGAAGCATGACCTTTTCCTTACCCTAACCAGGTGGTTTTTGTGCCTGAACCCAACCAGACCATAAGCACAACACTGACACAACATAGAATTGAAATGAACAGAAAAAAAGGTTAGTTGCAACATATCCTCAGTTTGCAGAAGTTTTTGTTACCAGCATTTATAGTGGCACCTGAAGTATGAAAGTATATGGTTATCCAAACACTAAAGCCAAGAAACTCAACATCCCATGAGAGACTTTGTATTTTGGAACCTTTGAACACCAATAGCATTGGTGAACTCAAGCACTGAGCTTGGGTGAGAACTCCTGGCTCGCCGTCGGCACTCCAGTTCGTCCCAAAGGTGTTAAGCCAGTTTGAAGTTGCAGTTCATCAATACCAATCTGGTATTCATGGACCTCACTTTGTTCATTAGGGAGGGCCTTCACCCACATACATAATTTAATTGTGTTTTGACATAAATATGATTTCTCTGGGGTAAGCAATACAGTGAGCAAGTCTAAGCCACTATTATTTCTTGTTGAGTCTAACAACTAACCAAACTAACCCAAGGCATCAGTATCAAACGACCTCGAATGAGTTGCGACAGTCAACTATCTTCAGGATTGCTCAACTGACCTTTAATTGGAACCATGGGGCTCAGCGCAATCAATGAAAAACAGCCCCAGATGACTATTCGCCTATAAATTAGCACTATGCATTCAGGTAACATTATTCTGTGCTCCACCAAACCCTGATTCACACATCAGACTGCTGGGCAACCAGACCGTTTGACTGATTCTGAGTAGAAGTCTTTATGAATCCCAAGACCTTATGCAAGACCTGAGTTAGACAGGATTTAGGACAGTTTTACTGCCACAGGCCTTAGTTCTAAGTTCAAACCGTCCAACAGCTGTTTCTAATGGTGTTTTCTCTCTGTTAGGATCTGTACTAGTCAGTCATACATTGGATTGGGTCTAATTATCCTCAAGTCTGCTTGGATCAACTATGCACGGCTCCCTTTTGGAGCTCCTCTATAGTTTTCACAACCATTCCGGATCAGATTCCAAGTATTAGGACCTCTATACCATTTGCAAGCGTTGTTTGGCACATCACATGATGATCTTAAGCTTGTATCACTGCTCGGCTCTGGAAACCCATGATGCATAGTTCCCGATGAATAATTCTTGTGCTGAAGTTGTTTCCTGAGGCAGTCAAACTGTAGTGAGCGTTGCAACTGTGGACATAGCAGTTGATAGCTTGGCTGCTGTTGCTCCTGGATGTTTTTCTGCCTCAGAAACAGGCACTTACAATCAACTTGGCAGAAATATGTCAGGGCTGACGTCATGGAAAAATGCAATCTCATGACTCCTCATTACAACATATTTGACTTTCATTGGAGATTGCACTGCTGCACGCTAGAATTTATTGCACCTTGTTAATAAAAGGGCGTGGCACTGACAACCAAAACCAATAATTACAACGCGTCTCTGCATACTTTCTGCATTCCCACGCGGTCATGCCCGATGATTTGAATGACACTACAAAACAACGAGCCTTTGCTGCTGACTGAGATAGCCTGGCTTAGAAAAAACAACATCGTAACAATATCTGGGCTTTCTACACAAACAGCAGAGCTGATCAGCTGATCTCATTATGGCATTTCCAGCACAGTCATTCCGCAAAACCCCTTTTTTCCTCTCTTTTCTTATTCTTTTATTTTCAAGGACACATCTCCCTTTTCTTTCATTTCCCCACATTAGCAGAATAAAAGCTTGCCAGTGTCATCCAGGCATTGTTTATGTAGTTTCAGCACCATGTTGGGCTCATTATTGATTTCTTCAAGTGGCACGCCTCCATCTTGGCTGCCGCGACGCCGGCGCCTAAGCCTTTTGTGTCCCCCCTCAAACAGGCGTTTCAGTGCTTCAGCTTATTCTAAGGCATTTAGATTATATATTTATATTCAGGAGTGGAGCTTGAAGTCAGCCTCCTTCCTTATTAGGGAGGGTAACCTTCTTCTCGCTGCCAAGCCTCTTCCCAATTACAGTGACTGCTGCTGATGAAATGGCTGTGCAACATGGGGACTTGTCATTTGGCCAATTATTCTTAATGAAGCACCACAGAGAGAAGGATAACTGTGCCGTGCCATGCTGTGTTTGTAATATCTGAACAGGGACAATAGTGTAAGTGTTTCAGATTCGACTAATCCATCTTTTCTAGCACTTCTCCATCATTTTTTATAGCCCGTGGAGCACACTGATCAGTCGAATTATAATGATCTCCGAATGGGACGACAGTGTGGGATATTAAATAATTAATGTTGAGCATTTTCCAACATGTAGAAATTCAAATCCAAAATGTGAAAAAGCTAATTGGGTATGAATGTATTTAGGTCACATATGGAAATGTGAAAAAAGCCAATGACGCTCCAGTTCACATGTGACACTATTTTATTTTCACATGTTAAACATTTGATTTACAAGTAAAAATAATCAATCATATGTTAAACTGCGGAATCCAGATGTAAGTACACAAATGTCATGCGATTTAAAGGGCCAATATTGTGTGGAAGTGTCCAGTTCACATGTGACATTGTTTTTGCATATTCAAATTTGTGTTTCATGCGCCATGTTTTTTTTCTCTACATGTGGAAATTGTAATGCACATGTTGAAAAAGCTTATCACATGTCAATGTATGAAGTTCAACATTTGAACTTCACTTTTGAATTTACTTCCATATATGTAAAGAAATCGAATCAATTGACATTACATTGTTTCTTCATTTCACATGTCAAAATGTTAATTTCTTACATGGACATTTTCTTGTGAAACATGCCAATCACTGCCATCAATCAATTGCCCTGGTCACATGTGACATTATTTTGTTTCCACACGTGGAAAAGTCAATTTTTTACCTTACATGTTAAGATTGTAATACACATGTGAGAAAAAATAACAAACCACAAAATTATTGTAATTCATATGTGTAAGTTTAATTTCATTATGTTATTTTAATCTTCACATGTTAAATCTCAGTTCACATGTGAGGACAACAATTCGATGTGAGAATAGTCAATTGACATGCGCGCAATGGCGGTCCACAAACCCAAAAATATTTAGCGCAAACCTTGCATTTCCATCAATATTTTTAGTTTAATGTATTTCCACTGCGTTTCTTGACATCTCGCCACATGTAACACGTAGTAGGTTCTTTACCCCAGCCTTTACTCATCCAGGGAAGTTTCTCTGAGGATGGATGCTTTCCCTGTCAATGCCTTGCTTCACATTTATACAGTTAGACACATTCACAGCTGGGAGCTGCTCACACAGCCGCACACTTTCACTTCTGGCCACTGAGCAGCTCCACTGGAGCATTTAGCAGTTAAGTGTCTTTCTCGGAGGTACATCATCGCCCGGCCTGGAGGGAACCGAGGAGAGCTACTTATTCACTTACAGTCGGCCTGGAGCACAGTATACGTCAAAGCCCCTTTAATGCTCTCATTTAACATATACTTGCCTTTACTGTTGGTGTGCCGACAAATTATCTCGCTCAGATGGTTTGCGTGTGATGAACACAGTTGTCTGATGAAGAAATAATCAAAAGCGGTGCCTTTTGACAAACTTTTACCCTTTCAATAGTGATATTTTTTTCGATGGTGAGTTACTGGCGGTGCTAAAAGCTGGAGAGTTTATTAAAAAAAAAGAAAAATAGCTCCATAAAATTCCTTTTAGTCCAGAGACAAAAATGCAACCTGTCTTATTTTGCTTTCATTGCCATGATCTCTTAAAGGCATTGCTCAAAGTTACCAGTAAAAAAAAAAAAATATATATATATATATATATATATATATATATATATATATATATATATATATATATATATATATATATATATATATATATATATATATATATATATATATATATATATCTCGGGTTTCCGTTTATCGTGCAAGCTCCCTTCATACGCGAGACACGCTTGACAGCTTTATGGCCCCGTCTGTCACTGCAAAAATGCCCATAATGTGTTAGTGGAGACAGATATACAACCGAACCAATAAAAAAGAGAAGTGAAATCAATATAGATCTCTGCAAAGAAAGAGACAAATAAAATTAAAAAATAAAAACGGCAGTGAGAGGATCTGGGTGTAGCTGGTTTACAGCAGGTTACATCAGATAATGGGTACTTCAGTTACAGACAGTTCAGACAATAATCGAATCGCAGATAAAACTCATCCTCTTACAGCTGAAGGATCAAAAGAGCCGCGGCTCCTCAGTACGCCGCTGCTGAATATTCAACGAGGGATCCAGTTCAGAAACACAGCACACAGCCTCGCGTGGGAAAAATAAAATAAAAAAAGGTGCCATATTAAAAATTGGAGGACTCTTTTTTTTTTTTTCTTTACATAAGCTGTCAACAGCTGCCACATCAATATAAGAATTCCAACCGAGCCCTGTAAATCATGTCGAGTTTCTCACAAGTTGCAGGAGCCACATCATATTTTTCTGAGGCAGCTTCTAGTTGCTGGGAGATTACAGTCTGTCTATTTTACGGTGACAGTTTTCACCTCCCCTTTTTGATTCCGTGTGTGTTGCGCACACTTGCCTACAGACCGTCACACTGCAGGCGCTGGGAACTTTTTACTACTGATGCAGGATTTGTTGTATGGGGAAATCAACATATCAGAAGATCAGGGCGTCTGGGACTGGGATATTCCACTTGCAATCAGGGATTAAAAACAGATCTATCCGCTATAAATATGGTCGTAACATTTAAATTCCTGTCCCTAGATGTTAGTAGATATGTCATTTTAGAGCACGTCACTTTGAGTTTACTTGTGAGATGTACTATTTTGCTGTATAATGCCTTCTGCTTGATA
Organism: Sparus aurata; assembly: GCF_900880675.1. Classification (NCBI taxonomy): domain Eukaryota; kingdom Metazoa; phylum Chordata; class Actinopteri; order Spariformes; family Sparidae; genus Sparus; species Sparus aurata. The sequence continues at coordinate 7,594,033 of NC_044210.1, read as the reverse complement.
AACTGGGGGCACTGTCAGGGTTCATCACCATGTTCTGGGTGAATGCTCGGCTCTGATTGGCTGCAGGGTGTCAATTCAGTCCTGATATAGGGATACTAGGGTAGTTCCGGGATGGTGCCTGTAACACTCACGCTGCAGGAAGTAGCCTTCCATCTGAACTTCATCAAGCAGTCATCTCCCAACCCAATAGCTATTTAACTTTCTACTTCAACCGACTAACATTTATTCATGAAAATCTTGATACTGATTTAGGGATAACGTCATTGCTAGCTAGCATTGATTATATTTGCGCTCTTTCAATTGTAAACAAAGTTATTTGTCTTTGAATCTTGCTAGCATAATGTTAGCATTCAGGCCAATAGCTGAGCCAAAAGGTTCTATGGGCTGAGCTAAGGCTTGTCCTTTCTCCAGCTTTTAGTCAGGGCCTCAGGTGTTGCCAGGCAAATTTAACTTTAGATTCTGATTACAAAATGCATGAAAATATCAATTAAATGGTCAAATGTTTTTGTGTTTTCGGCACATGACCATTGTATAAGCAAGACTTTACCATGCATTATGGGAAATGTAGGACCATTCTTGTTTCAATCTGTTTTTTGTGAGCCCCCCAGCTTTATGGAAGTATAACACTGAACCACTGGAGTGCTGCTAAATACTGAAAACGCACAGTATCTCTCAAGTAATTTGGTCTCATTTTGAAGTAAAATTGTTTTTTTTTTGGGGTTTCCTTCACAGTTGCCATTCTCTGAATAATAATTAGCTATTGTACATTATGATTCACGGCTGAAAAACATGCAGAACTCGACCTCTCATTGTCCCATAAGGTTTGCATTTGCATATCTTCCAATACTCAATTAAATTAGTTGTTCGATTTAATTTTTTTTTTTTGCAATGTGCAATTAGATTAACCACAGTATACAGCGTCTGGTGCTATTGAGATTAAGAGGGACTCTGATTACGTGGAGAAAAACACAATTTCTGTCCTCCCTGTTTTGAGCTTTGAGTTATTGTGTTCCTGAGAAGGTTCAGAAAATAACGGGTTGCCGCTTTAAACGCTTGACTGGGAGACAGAAGGCCAAAAAAGTGCAGGCAAGGGTCAAAAAAGCAAGGCAGGGAGAGGAGTAAGCCAAGAGGGCTGGAAAACTACTAGCTAGTGCAGCACAAAAGGGCAAAAAGCCATGGCCGAGGGGCAGGTGTGGGTTATGCTGGAGAGTTGATTAAGAGATTGGCAGCAGGTGCACAGGTGAGTGTGGGAGTCAGGTAATGCAGAGAGGCAGGGGGAAAACACAGAGGACTCCAGCAGGAGAGAGAGAAACAACTGCAGACTCAAGATCAAGTGAAAAAACTTGTAATAGGTTATGAATGAGCTGAATCGCCAAAAGCCATCCATCTTTTGATAACCTCTGCTGACCTTTACATTGGAGTCTGAAGCACTCCAGGCCAATACTGTTACTGTTATTAAAGGAGGTGGCACAACTTAAACTTCTTAGTGAGAAAAATGCTCTTTATCTCCATTTCTTGATAGTTATAAGATGATGGTAAATTACTGGTTGGGACTTACAGACTTTTGATTTAATTATTACGGTTAAAGACGTGAAGTTGAAAGGTCTCCTGGGAGCTCACCAGATCTAGTGTCTGCCCCAGTGGCGAATCAGGACGTTTGAGGGGCAGGGGCGAAAAAAATGAACAAGGGCACCGACAGTATGCGGTGGGAAGCCAGCACACAAAAATGGCACCCTAGGGGGCCCTTTATCTTGTTTTATCTACCCTAGATACATCCAAGGGGGCACTTCTGTAGGGTTTTTCAGTGTCAGTGCAAGAAAAAAAGAATACAAAGTTAACTTTGAGCCACAAGAACCTGCCTTTTGGATGTGTGTTGATTGCACAAAGTACTTGATGTTCAATAATGACACCTTTGGTGTTTATGCTGGTTCACTATAAACTTTGCTATCACTATACATTTTTGGCGGTCACCCAGGAAAAGGAAGGTTAACAAGTGATTCATTTCTATTAGAAGACTAAATGGTTGAATAAACTCAACTTTTATCCTGTGTTGTCACCTACGTCTCGATCCCAGCTGTCTTTGGAATGCATCTTAAGCTAGTACATAATGGATTTACACTCTCAAGTGAAGTTATATAAGTCACACTTATTTAAACCTCACCCAGTAGATTGTAGTTGCCTTAAAGCTGCAATATGTAAGAATTTGGTTGAAAACATAAAAAAAAAAAAGAAATGTCAGAATTTGAAGAAATAGAAGTTGTATGATAAATAACTCTGAATCAGGACCGCTAGCTGCATGGCTAACTGAGCTAAGCTACCAAATTACAGGAATAAGCAGTTAATCAGGTGATATGCTGCCCCCTGTTTGTTGTTTTGAGTAAGTACACAACATTTGGCCAGTTCGTACACATTGCACCTTTAATGTGAAACCGTGTGCGTATGATGAAGCATCCTGCCAGTACACGGCAGCGGTCATGTTGTCTCGGCAATGGTGATATATATGTCGTCACTGGCAATCATTCAGTTGTCTTGGTGTGAGGACGTGTTGTTTACGGCGGATCATTTCTTTTTTCATCTTTCAGCAAGAGGCAGTCATGTGTGGGAAACCATCCTTTATCTTAAAATGAATGGCTCTCTAGATTGACAGTCGTAATGCATCTAAATTACATAAAAGCACCTTTCTTCGAAAAAAAATTAAAATAATCCTGCCTTAATGGGGTTTATTCTGCACTGCATTGCTCGTGTATTTGTAAATGTGGTTTCATACAAAATAATTTAAATCTCAGAGCTCAAGGGCATGGATTTTTAAAGTCGGTATGCCGGCCTGGAGGAGCTGTTTTTCACTTTATCTAAGTGCCGTAGAGGGAAATACTGTAACGACAGCAAAGTTGTTTTACTTTGAGAGGAGTCTTAATTAGTCCGCCGATTGGAAAGGAAACGCTCCGATGGTTGAATATTCCCAGAAAGAAAGTCTATTATTTCAAGGCGAGACCATGTGCTCTTTAAAACTCCCCGCCAGAAGAAAATGTGAGGAAAGAGCCTTTTTTCACTTCAATTGTGTGGCACCTTTTTGAAAATTGGTTGATTTATTCCTTCCAGTGCTGTTAGAAAAAAGAAAAAAAAAAACAGTCTGCAACAAAGATCAGCCCACCCACCCTCCCACATGCATGGAAGCACGAACGCGCGCACACACACACACACACACACACTCACGTTTTTTAACACCACCCACTGAAAACAGAAGCGCCGCACACAGACACAACTCTAAACAGATGCACGGGCTCGCCCACGTAGCACAGGCGCAATTGTTGTTTGTGCGCGTGGTCACCCACACGCTCACATGCGCACACACAATCAAAGGCGATTGTTGGGCACCGCTCATCTCTCAGGTGGATTTTTCTTTAAATTCAAAGAGTAAAGAGAGGACAAAACAACACGTGGGCAAAAGACTTTTTTTTTTTTTTTTTTATATAATCGCCTCATTTTAAATAGGCGCCCGCCCAAACCGGATCATCCAAAACAGTTGAACTCGCACACAGAGTGTAACACAAGTCTATTCTAATGGCGAGGAGGGATGTGATTGGGTGTCGACGGAAACCGAGGACAGGGGGATTTTCTTTGGAGTGGTAATCACAGGTGGAGAATGACGGGGAGGAGAGATGAAGGGAAGAAAGGTGGTGGAAATGACCGACTGCCTGTTTTTTTTTTTTCTCTCCCTTTTATTGATTTCCACTGTAGCTTGGTGTGCAGTATTTATCTCCTGGGCGCACGCTGACATTTACTCGACCATACATACAGTACAAACACACATTTATTACTACTGAGGACCTTTCGCGGACCGCTTCCAGTCCTATACAGCTTCGCCCAAATCCTTTCCGCTCAATGCCTCGACATAAAGGCACATAGTGTGACTGTGTTATAATATCCTATAGCGCCAAATTGATTTTCTTCTTTAAAAAGTCATTACAGTTAGGAGTTACATTTGATGAAATTTAGGAACCAAAGCCCCAGACGGATCACAAGCTGGAACTTCGTGTTTCATTTCTGTGTGGCATGGTGATGATGTGTCCACTCAGGACGCTCGTTGCCTCGCTCAAATTATGAATCACTTCTTTATTTGAAGCTTCAAAGCTACTGGTTTACAATTTTTTGCTTTGTTGTGATGATTTTGAATGGGAAAAAAGAATCTTTTGCCAAGTGTGTGTCTTTAAAGGACCCATATTTTAGAGAGTGAGACGTCCTATTTTTCTTAATCATAAAGCAAGTCTAGGTGCTATATAAGTACTGTGAAATTATTTAAACGCTCAATCCAGAGAAATGCACACTGCTCATATTCAGAATCTTTCCCTTTAAACAAACAAGTCAGGACTTCCGTGACGTCGTGATGTCACAACTGCACCATCACTGCCCTCGGCCGCACCCGCAGCATGTCCATGGTCACGGAAACACGAGCAGAGCTGAGGCGGAAAAATAGTGGACAGGGTTTGTTCAGGCCTGTGAGAGCTGACCAATCAGAGCAGACCGAGCTCGTTGGGAGGAGGGCAATAAAACGGATCATTCCGCCAAAGACCAATATTAATTATCCAAGGAGAACAGAAAACAGCCCATATTAAAAAAAAATGGCGTTGGGACTTTTGTGACGTTGTGATGTCACAACTGAGCAATCACTGCCCTCAGCCGCACCACCAGCGTGTCCATGGTTGCAGAAACACAAGCAGCGCCGATGTGGAATAATAGACGACAGTGCCTGCTCAGGCCTGTGAGAGCTGACCTTCAGAGCATTCAGACAGTGAATGTATAAATGTCTGCAGGAATGGGCCGGTTACAGCAAAATAATCCGTTTTTTGAACATTGAAGTGTGTAAAACATTTTCAATACTCCAAATAAAAAGTATGAACCTGAAAATGTGCATAATATGGGACCTTTAACTTGAAATCCCGACTGCGCAGGCAACTCTTAAATCACCCCGCACTCTATCTGAATGTTCTCGCTCTGTTCCCGCACCGCCAAGACAGTTGGGCTGTCGGTGGGCAGCGCGCATTTGCATACCGAACCTCGCCAGAGTACAACCGCATGCAAACGATCCACTTTGTCCCTCCGAGCAAATCCACTTAATGCAGCGATCCAATTGTAATAAACTGATTTTTGTTGTGTTTTTTACATCCTGGTGTGACCTGCTTGGCCTTACTGATGTAACAAAACCAGGGGAGGGCGGTTGAGTGTTTGGAATATTAAACGTATGATGAATGTGGAATGAAAAATGACAAATATGGATGTAGGGCTCGCATTTTTTGACGATTGTATTTGACGATCCTGGACTCAACATTCGAATGTCTTTCCCCAGAATCACTTCCAACGTGAGGCACTGTCGCTTTGAAGCGCAGGTATGCATTATTCATGCAGCGCCCCGACCAATCAGTGTCACACTCTAAGTCGTGCCGCTTTAAGAGTAGCGTGACTCATGGCGATTGAGAGGTGCACACGCTGTCGGATCAAGAGCGCGCCATCAGGGACCATTAGCTCTTATTTGTCTGTTTAGCTCTTCTTCAGAGGGGCTCCCTTCCACACAACCGAGCTGTCCCTCCAAGCCAGGGCCACCCCCCCCCCCCGACTCAGCATTTGACCCCTAGGGTGCGTCATTGCTCATCAGTTTGAAAGTCGCTCTCACATCAGAGAGTCCCACGAATTTGTTTGCCTTTTTCCCTCCCATTTTTCATTCATCCGTTTATGTTTTCATGCTCTTCGGGGGCCAGTTTGTGTATTTGGGGCGTAAATGTTTCTGTCTTTGCTTCTACTTCTTTCATTTTTTAGGATCGGAGTCGTTTCCAGTGTTGATATCAATCTTTTATTCGAGACAACTACACGACTCGTTCGCATAAACAGCTCCGACTTCATTTTTTAATTCGCCGCCCAGACTTGCAGCCCTTCCTCGCCACTACATCTGAGGTAATTGTAAAACATAGGTGTGTGTGTGTGTGTTTGGTTTTGACGTGTGTGAGGCCACTGTCTGGGGGTGACAAAAAGACACGGCCGCACTCAGGCTGATGGAGTAGCTGCTTTCATAAATCATTAGCACATCTCATAAAGTTCAACTTTGGTCTCAGACTCTGGGAATAAAGACGCCCGGCGAGCCTGTGTGTTTTTGTGTCCGCGTGTGTGTATTTCCGTCTCCAGATTGAATTCTTAATCTTCCCATTTGCCGTTTCATCTGCTGTAGTGGGAAATGATGCTGCGGTCCCTTGATGCCAGATATAATAATATCATCTCCGAAGTCAGATATCTCTCCGCCGTGCACCGCTGACGGATAATTAAGAACGCTTTGCTGAACTATTAAACCAAGTAAACAAGCACAAAGACACAAGCGCATGACTGATGTGTGTTTGTGGACTTCTGAGCTTCGGGTTATGTGTGACGGAAACATAGCGAGGTAATAGTGTATTCTCCGAAAATGACACCTCACCTCCTGGCATGTTCCTGCTTGACTTCTCCCCCGAGGAACTCTAATGTACCTCCTTTTATTATGTTATTTCCTTTTTTATATATATATATATATATATATATATATATATATATATATATATATATATATATATATATATATATATATATATATATATATATATATATATATATATATATATATATATATATATATATATATATATATATATATATAATATAAAAGAATTGCTACATGTTCCTGAAGCTGTCATTATAGCCATGAAGCGCTGATGAATGGCCCACAGCTGGCGGTCGCCGCTGGTGACACATTGTGGTACTTTTTGGCACCAGAGCCTCACTCTCATTTCGTCAAATGAAGACAGATTCCTGACGTCGCGCGCTCCCCGTTTCAAGGCACCAATCACTTCATACCCCCGCACCCCAGTGTAATTGAAGAAATACAGTCCTGCTTGAGCCAAAGAATGTGTCATACGCTTTTTTCCCATACCGCCTAAAGACACCTCTTTATTAACTGTTTTGAGCTGTTTTTTTTTTTTCTGTTGGCAAAATGTGCAGCTGACATTCGTTGGGTAGAGCGCAGAATGGTGTGCCAACATGTGAAATTCAGTTTGGGAATAATATTTATGCTCATTTGACATTTAACAATCCGCTCCAGACGTGTTTTAACACATGAGCAGGGGTGCTCCAAGAACGTTTACATAGGGGGGGCCACTGAAAATCTTTGGGTGGCCACCAAAAAGAAGCCAAAGCTATTTCTTATTTTCATTATTTATTTAGTGTAAATAGTACCAAATGTTAAATATCAGATGGATGTAAGCATATCATTTGTGGACCACCTGCCCTATCTGCTGAGCTGAGAAGCAGTCGAATCCATTATTATCACCCAGCCGACTCTTAAATGACGTCATTATATCGCTTGAGGGAAGAGTACAGTGCTCCTGCGCAGAAATACATGAAGTTGACGGGATGAGGACATGCAACTAGAATCATCCTATTCAAAATCAAAGTTTGTTTTTGAAACAAGTTTCCCATGATGAGGCATTTACGCTCCTAAAAAACAAAACAAAAAAAGTCAGATATTCATGCAATATTTATGAAGTGTTATGCGAGAAACAGAACAGACAGGAGAAAACAGAACAACACGATTAAAAATATACATTAAAAATGTTATTTAAGATTGCTATGAAAAATCATATCTAACGTATATGACTAATACTAATAAGTACTCTTGTATGAGTGTCTTCAGCCACTGAGAACAATATTGACATCTCTATACAGCCCCATTTTCCACACTTAAATGTTGAGGACCCAAACTTAACAGCTCTTAGTGGAATGACTCATAAAGTGATTCTTTGCTTTGTGCTTTGAATAATAATTAGCTTCTTCTATGGTTTTTTCCAGCAAAACAGTTCAACTGACTACTTTAAAATTCTTTAAAGCACATCTTCTCCTTCTCCCTCAATGAAAAAAACCCAGCGTCCATGAATATGTAAATATCTTTTGTTTCAAAACTTTTTTTTTTTCCGCCGGATACGAGATCTCTCCCACTTCATTAAAGAAGAAGTCCATTCTCGGTTGTACGTGCACCGGAGGCGTCAGGTTTTCCACATCATGCCTCTGTGAGTCGCTTAATAGATGATGATTGGATTCCAGACCAGTTGTCATGTTAAACTGAGATTTAAGGTGAACCCAGAGAAACTTTCACACCCTTCAGCGACATCAACGCTGCACATACATCACTCTGGACAGTAAAAGTCAAACATTCAAGTGACACAGATTGGCTCTTCCACAAGCTCAGACAGCTCAGACTTTTTCTTTTTTTGTGCACCTGACTCCTGGAAGAAAATACAGCAATTCCTTGAAGCAATATACTCCTATATATACACACCTTTAGGCCATTTTGAGAAAAATGTATCTTAAACCTACAGAAGCCCTCAGAGGTAAGTGAGAATAAAAAACCATTACAATCGGATCTAAATTGTTTATGACTTAAGAACGGGTGACAAAAAAGGTTTCGTCTGGATTCCATTTTCCCCCATACAAAATAAAGTTAAGGAAGATGAAAAAACTCAGAAAAGGCTCTGTACTTCTTAAGTAAACTGAAGAGGGCTATAAATAGACAAATGCTCGTCAGATCTTACAAAGGAGCAATAAGAAGCATCCTGACTGGAAACATCACAAACTGACATGGTTTGTGCACAGTCCATGACAGGAAGCCTCTGCAGCGGGTGATTAAAACCGCCCGAACATCACTGGTACTGATCATCAGTGTGACGCCTGCACAGAGCCCAAAGGATACTATAAGACGACACCCGCCCCAGCCAAAGTCTGTTCATCCAGCTGCCATCTGGGAAAAAGATACACAAGTATCTGCTGCCTTACAACCAGACTCAGGCTGTGAGACTGCTCAATGTGTCCTCTGCGCTGCTCCCATTAAAGTACTCTCTAGACCCCTGAACATATTATTACATTTGGAAAATTTGGAGTTGTTCACGTCGAGAAACAGTTGCAGTCTGGTTTAGGCACCAAAACTACTAGGTTCAGGCAGCAAAACTGGTTAGGTTTAGGGATAAAAGTACTTTGCTCGCTTTAGGCAGTACAAACTTATTGGTTAGGCTCAGGAAATAAAAACTACTTGGTTAGGTTTAGGTAAAGATACTACTTTGGGTTACAATAAATACATTTTGTCACATCACTGAAGTAACTTACATTGCGTAACATAACTTAAAAAAACAACCAGCATGCACATTTGGTCTTGAACGCAGCTCTCCTAGAGGCAAGTCCTGTGTCCAACCGCCCCATCCACACCACCGCAACTTGGCCTTTACTCACTTTTTATTCTACTGCACCAGAGGTGCGCTTCCAGAAATGATGCAAGCGGGATAACATACAGCATTAAAAATTTGTGTCAACTAGTGCAGGACCACTGACCAGGCTGATGTATCTGACACGTTGGGAGACAGAACAGGCTGAAAAATGAAAGGGCATGCTACGCATGGTAATTCAAACAAGTAAAATGCAGCCAAAGTTATTCGAATCAATACTGGAAATATGTCTACGGAATAGACTGAATATTGTGTATGTTCTGTAGTATTTGGACTTTAACCAGGTCTTTGTTTTCTCAAGGGGCGTAGTGTCAAAATGTCTGTTAAATTTGTTCATGTGAAGGTTACACGTACAGTCGACAATGCAATGTTGGTATGCAGCTCATTAGTGCCCCGGGGTTCAACATTGGAGTTGTTCCAGCTGTGATGGCAGAGTTTCAGGATTTAAAAAGTTGATGGCAGAGAACTCTGTTCAACGCAGTAGAGAGTAGATCAACATTTTGTCTCTGTCTTGCAGACAATGCCGCCAAACTGAACTCTAATTTGTATCGTTTTATTTCCCCCTCGTTAGATGGCAGCCATGTATACCTTTACGAAAGCACGACTGGAGAGGTTTTTGTGCAACATTCAGGTCATCCTCATTTTTTTCGGCATACGTTCACCGAACTGAATCCAAAGCGAGAACTCCACTTGTCAGCCTGCCATGTCGCAGAGAGACTTTCTGGTCGAAGAAAAGAAAAAAGGAACAACTGGCGAATTGTTCTTTTTTTTTTTTTTTTTTTTTTTTAAAGCGTTTTGATCTAAAATGTATATATGGATGTCGGGGAGCCACACTGCGCTAAACTGCCTGGTTCGGGCCTGCGGTTTGATGTGACATTCTCTCTCATCCGAAGAGAAAGAGAACAGTGGGTAGCGTCGGCGAGACAGTGTGACGGGTCCTGTGACATCACGCACAGATCAGGACTTTTTTCCAACTGGGGCCACCCGTGCTGAAAATGTGCCATTTTACGGCGTCGCATTCGAGTTTGCAGTGTGGAAATAGGTTGAGGTTTCTGCGAGTCACTTGGGGATGATTTTATGTGTGTTGCCCACTTGTTCGTCCATTTGTGACAATGAAGTAGAACTTGGATGGAGGAAGGACCCGAGCACATGCCTCGCAACTGCTGCAGGAAATTACAAATGGGCCTGACTCTGCCTACATTAGAGATTGTGATGTTGTATTATCAGCGGCAGCATGAGTCATGTACCTCTTGTAGAGTGCAACCTGTTGGGTCATGTTTTCAGGTGATGTTTTCCTCCACTGGGCCAACATGTTTGAATCAAATCATAATAGAGTGAAATGACTTTTTCCAGAGGCAGGTTTGCCTCGTCGTCCGAACATTCACACATGAAAGACCCAAAGGCAGAACATTTCCCAACTGGACAATGATCCTTACATGTGTTTCCTTGTAGCTCTCATCAGCGGGGGTGAGTTATTTCACTCTTATCTCCTGGACAGAACCGCAACACAAACTACTGCGGGCTAGAGATAAACAGAAAAAAGTATGGGGGTCCAATCGCCGGAGGACAGGATGGTCTCCCTCTGCTTCTCTTAAGTCTGTTGTCTCATCAGTTGCCTGAGACGCATCTGCTTCCTGATCTGCATCTAGTTGTGTGTGTTCTTCAGCAAAGGGGGACATCTGCACACCGCACCAAGCATGACATCAGCCAACACTGGGCCAACGTGGCCTCGGGGGACACGTGGAAAACAATTGTTTGCTTGAGAGGTTCGTTTCTTGTTGGAGTCACATTGGTTTCGTTTTATTCACTTGCCTGCCCCTTGGCTTCCTCTTCATGTTTATAATTCCTCTCCTTTCCTTTCCTTTATAATCCACAGGCAACAATTGGTTTTCTTAAAGCTTTGTTTGCCTCCTAGATTTACTAGCCGCCACCCTGCGACAGATTGGTCTCTCAAAAAAGATTTGCAGCACCTGCTCTTAAAAGGTTACGTTCACTGTCAAGGAGGCATTTGCCTCCGAGCGTGCAGCACACTCTGTTCTGATAGAATCTGGTCCTGGGTGGAGACGACTAGTGTGCGGCGCAGCCTCCGAGGCAAGCCCGCAGGAAAGTTGATTGATGGACGAAACTCCGGCGGGATTGTTTGCAGTTTCGCGGCAATTTGCGAGCGAATGAGCGCTTTCATTGTCGCCACAAAAGGTACTCGGCTGAAGTGAGTGACTGTCCTTGACAGCGCGAGAAAGGAATCCGAGAACGGTCAGGAGGCAATAATAAAAGAAAAGAGATACAAATGCAGGTAGATAATATGTACAAAAGTATAACCCAGGGTGGAAAATATTGATAATAAATGTACTAGTGATTAAAGAATAACAGTACCTCAAGTAGTATGCCATTATCCCCACAGCAGTGATAGATACAAGGGCATCACTTTCTGTAAAAAAGTGGTGACAACATAAAAAAAAAACCATGATAACCATGAAAACCATTCTTTAAATGGTCGTCAACACGCGATCTGAGCAATGTAAGAGGAGTCAGAGTGGATAACAGTGGTGAGAAAACATTGCATAATGGATCAAAAGGCACGGCTGCCGCAGACTTGACAATATGAATAATACTCTAATACTTTGTTTTCACAGTTCAACACCATGGTAATTAATGCTCGCATCACATCGACTGTAGAAATCACTTTCAACATCAAACTGTAATAGAAAGCAGGACTGAGTTACAATCTTCATATCTCTTTTTCCATTAGTAGTTCTCCTTCAAGATGTGCACACATATAAATATACAAAGTCAGTTTGAAGTTCACATATTTTAGTTTGATGTACATATTTCTTTGCAGTAATTCTATATTTTAGTACTTTTTATATTTTAAGCTTACTTACCCGTCTTATCTTTCACTGTTTAAATCTTGTTCATACCTACAGGGTGATATCTTCTATTCTAGAAGGAGCAACTGGTTCAAATGCAATTTTCCCCCAAGGGGATAAAGAACAGATTTCTGATTCTGATTATTATGTATCATAAAATCAAACAAAATACACAATTATCGTAATCTTTTTGCAATCCTTAGGCTAGCTAATCAGTCCTATCTAATGTGATACATTCCTTAAAAAGTAGTCCTAGATGCCGATGATATCTATACTTCATAGAACAATAACAGTTGCAGGCTTTTAATAGTTGATCTATGTCATAAATTTAAAATCTCATCTGCAGGTGCTGATGTAGAGCAGTGTTCTCATTTTATATTAATAATCCTTTGAAAAAGTGATGGAGACTAATTGTGCTTTTTCAAAAAGTGGTGTACCCAGCGTCAAGTGTAAATGACACCTATGAATATATATATATGAATCATAAACTCTGCTCCAGTAACGACGCTAACAACAATATTGCACATAACAGTTGGTCATTGGGAATATCAACATTGTTATGCTAAAAGCTGAGTGTGTTGCATGAAACGAAAAATAAAGTTAACACAATTTAAAGGTGCACTATGTATTATCTGGGAAGGAATTTTATCAGGGTGAAGAGAGGTTGAGAGGAGAAAGATGTGATTGATTTTGAAATAAACTGAATAGACACAATGTCCTAAAAGGACAACACCATTATACTGTTTGACTTAGTTTACATTACTGGACCTTTGTAAGTTGCCATCTCTGTAGCTTTCTCTGGGGCCCAGTGTTCTGGGAACTCAACCTATATAGTGGTGATATATTATGGTCTCTCAAATTATTTTAGTTCATCTTTGAACGTTTTCTCCTAAAATCCTTGTGTGTTGCTCCCTTAATGTTCAAAAATCACATTATTTTTCTCGTACCGCGTATCGCTGCGGCACTTCACACTCTGAACACTCTGTTTTGGTGCCTATCTCTTTAAGGCCCAGGAAAGCCAAGTAGGCTCTGTTTGGCCTCGCAGGCATGAGAAGGCAGCACCGACTGTAAAAAACACCTGTAGAGTTGATACGCAAAACGACCACAGCCAAGCTAGGGGGCAGCGACTGCATAGTGTGACATCACAAACTTACTGACGGCTCGTTTAAAGGCTTGTCTTCTAAATGCGGCCTGCTTGCATTTTTCCTGTTTATTAAACAATTCGATACTATCATACTATTTTTACAGGACCTAGACTTGCCTTATAATTAACCAGACATGGAGGTATCACTCTCCAAAATGCAGGACCTTTAAGTAGTTATTATTTGTGGTTGAATACAGGAACTAGAGAAGTTCAAGCAAACAAGTTGGCATCAGCAGTGAAACCACCGTGGGAGAACAGACAAATAAAAAAAGAGCCCAAAAAAACCTCGAACAATATGAAGTGGGAGCACTGGACTCCCTGCTTGAGCAGTGATGTTGCGGTGCAGAAACACAACGGGATGAACAGCACATGCCAAAATGGAAAAACAGCCCGCATTCTTTCTGGCTTACCACTTCAACAACACTCTCACCAAATACTCTGCGGCTATTTATTTTCCCAGTCCCCGGACCAGAAGCCATGTGTTTAACAAGGCCCGGTCTCTCCTCGAATCTATTCATCGCCACTCAGCATGTAAAAAAAGTCACCAAATCTCCCTTTTTTTTTTTTCCTCTCTCCAGCAGATCCCAGAGCGGCGCCTGTTGTACATCTGATCCCTTTTGTACGGCGGGCATAAGAGGGGGCGAGCAGACAACAATATGGAGAAAGTCGAGGGATACGTTACATCGCGAGGGGGTAATAGGAGGTCGTAATGGATCCGCCGAGGTTTCAGAATGGTAAATATTAAGGGAACTGTCTGTTCGGAGCGCGCGGAGGAAGGAATTTCGAAAAAAAGAGGTCACGGCCGGTCACTTGCAGAGAGCTCTTATCAGCTATCTGGAGACGCTATCTGTCACGCAACTGGATAGACAGGAGTCCTCTTTGACTCGGATGGCGTATGTGTCACTCGACAGGCATGCCTTTATGTACGCCGCTCGCCTCGCTCACTGTCACTCTGTCACTCCAGATTACCCAGCTCCTTGCGCTTTTTTTTGGAGATCCCATCCCCTCTCCCGTCGGTCGACATTTTCTTGAACGCTCCTCTCTCCGCCCCCTCCCCTCCGTCCTGTCATTTTCCCCTGTAACACTACCTGTCCCCCTCATTGTCTCTTTGTGTGCGTCACGTTGTAGACAGCACATGAACTTGAATTCGAGTGTCATGCATCTCCCTCCGCTTTGATCAGACGTGGCTATTGTCCGGCACCCCCCCCCCCCCATCCGAGACACAGTCTGGAATTGCCTCCTGATATGCCCCCCCCCCCCAACACTCCTGCTCTGGTAAAGTGAGATGTGAGCCCCCTCTGTGCTCCCGCAAACACAGGGGGCTTTTGTGTGCATATGTGTGTGTGTGAGTGGAGCGCATTAGCATGGTTTGCTAGCCTGCACACTAATGCAGGGGAGATGCCCTATAATAGCCAGGGTTCATTCAGAGTCACTCTCCCACAGATTTCGGGCAGGAACATTCTATATGGTGGTGTTGGGGGGGGGGGATGGGGTAACCTCTATAGATCTGGAGACCTGATAAGGGTCCCCCCCCCGCGCCACCACCTTTCGCTCGGTCACAAAGAGCGGCCATATCTTATTCCCCGTCCTCCACAAGTATCAATGCTTAACGCAGTCATAGGAAAACCCACGCCATTTCATAGCAGCCAATTAAATTAATGAATGGGCCGTTTTGATCCACGGCCCGGTAGAATTCCACCACTCTCGACTCTTGTCAACAAAAGCCTAATTATTTTTTTTTTCCCTCACCGCCACGTCGCCACTTGCCAGCAAAGGGGGAAAAAAAAAGTGGAAGGGGGGGATACACCGCCACCACCGCTGAAACACTGACAACATCCTCTCATTATGTTAAGTTTATTTGTTTTTTTCAAATGCTGAAAAGTGTCTTTTTTTTTTTGTTTGTTTTCCTCCTTCTGAGGGGGAGAAAAAAAAATAGCTCGCGTCTGATTAGAAGAGGAGAGGAACGGCGAGAGAGAGAAAATGAGGGGAGAGGACCGAAGAAGAGAGAAAGGTTGAGTGATTCAAATGAGTGCTTTGGATATGCCCCGGGTTTAAGAACCTTAAGAAATACAGCCAAAATGAAAACAGGCAGCGGAGCACAGAGGAGAGGGCTGCCATCCACAACACCGTTATTTCCCAGCAGTCGGGCAGAGGCACATTTCCAAGGGAAAAGAAAAAAAAAAAAAAAAAAAAAAACCTTTTCATAAACTATTAAGCCCCTCTGAATACGAAAAGATATGATTATTAATCCTTCATAACCGTTTTTTGAAATAGTGCTTTTTGGAGTGCCACCTGCAGCGCGTGAAATGAAGCGTATCCTCGATGTCACATTTAAGTGTTATCCTCTCAACAGGGGACGCGTCTTTGAAGAGTAACCATCTTAATTTTAATGGGAAAATAATGGCAGAAGCTCTGCAAATCACGTGAATCCCATGTCTTTTATGACGCAACCCACGTGTCCGGCGAGCACGAAAAGGTGGAGTAAATAAAGGATGAAGTGAAAAGCATCTCCGTGTGTCCCGAGCATATGGCTGTGTAAACTCGCCCCGACAAGCAAACAAACATTCCTGGCGTAATTGCTGTCTGAAAACGGTGAGGGCCAGGAGACGAGAGCTGTTCCTCAATATAAGATCTGTGCTTGACCCAACACGTTCACACATCTGCTTGAGTCCAAGTTTGAGGCCTGCGCGGTGATGGACGGCGGTGAAAAAATGTAGTTATTGAAAATAACAGGGAGTGATGGAGTAGCACGAACTTGGACGAACATGGTGGCTCTCAAATAGTTTAAGTCAGCTCATTTGGTTCACAACATTAGCTAAAAGCGATAATGGCTACCAATCCCTCAGGTCAAATGTGGGATAGAATGCCCGAAAGCATCACTCTTACTAAACATGTCACGTGTGATATTTGCAGTTAAACATGTGGTTTAGAATTCCATATTTTTCACACATTTTAATGTATTTTCATGTGAATTAAAACTTCTAAAAACACACACACACACACACATATACGGTGAATACTTTCACCAATCATTGCCTTTTTTCCCCACATATGGATTAGAATTTGTACATATGGAAACAAAAACTGGCGCGTGAAAGGTTAATATTTGGTTTTTCATGTCAGCTCCCGATTACACCGATTTCACATGTGACCTGTTTTATTTTTTATAATGTTCTCGCACAAGTGAAAATAGTCAATGTCAAATGGATATTTACACAAGAGATTTTTCCCACGTATGAGGTGGACATGTTTTCCAGACATGAATTACACTGCTTCATATGTCTTCAATTGTCTACATGCGTAAAGAATAAAAATGCCACAAAGAATCACGAGGCATTCGCTCCTCGGCATATGAATTTCCACATGTCCAGTTGAACACCGCTGTCGTAAAAAAATGCAAGCCCCAGGTCTGTAACAGACGTTTGTCAGACGTGATGTAGGTGCTAACCACTAGCAAAGCTCGTTATGTCATGACAGTGCTATTTGTTGAAACTTGTATGAAGTGAACATGTATCCTACCCTCTCACTGAAGTTATATAAGGCAGAAACAAGTGCTAGAGTCAGCATTCATCCCATAACAAGACACTGTACCATCAAAATGTTTCAGAAGCTGTTATTAAAGCAACATTATATAACCTCTTTACCATTAAAATAAGCGTTGGCCCTACGTTCATACATAATTGCATCGTTTTCTGTATCATTGCTGTATTCTGTTTAAATCCATATCATTATGGAATACCACACACACTGATTTGCAGTGTCACGTGTTCCCGCTTGATGAGACTTTAGTGAAATCTGACTGACACTGGCGTGTGTGGCTGCTTGAGAGCCAAGAACATCCTTTGGACGATACAGCAAATGGAGCCTAAGGTCTGGTTCGTGTTACAATGTCAGCCAAAGGATGAACAAGTCATTTGAATTACAAAGCACGAGAATCAACTGATTAGGATGAAAATAAATGCTGTATCGGAGTAATTACATCAGTTGCCGGTTTTCCTCAGCTGATTATTTCATCTGAATATGCGTCAATCAGCATTTAATTTATTACAATTTTATTCAAGTAATCATTTAATTCAGTTTCCTCCACTCGGCACATCATTTGCTCGTGTCACACTATGTCATTCTGAATTCAACAATGTGAGCTATGTAATTTTTGACGAATTCCTAACTTATTGTGTTCCCAATGCGTTGCATTGTGGTAATTAAGGTGTTTGGCATCACAATTTCTCACGCATAATCCGTCTTGTAGCTTTCGCCGCAGACAGTCGGTCTAGTCGGGATGATTGCACAGCAGCGAGCGGGGATACACATCTCCATATGGTCCTCAACACAAAAGCCTGAGTGGATTAGCCCAGGTTAACAGATATGCAAACATGACATGTGTAAGGATAATACGCCGCCCACAGTCACGTACCTCAGTAGGCACGTAATCCGTGATAAACCGCAACCAGATTGCCAGCAAATTAACTCATCATGACTCAAGATAACAACCGAGGATGGTGAGAGACTGATGCAGCAGGGTACGATGGCACCTGGACAATAAAGTTTTGCAATTTGAACTCCAATCGCTGCCAACAAAAGCAAGATATTCAGCTTGTTGTTGTTGCTTGTGAACCTGAGCTTGGCTATTCAGCCTGCCAACTCCTGAGCTTGTGATGTTTGGCTGGCCAGAAACACTATTAGTATTGTCAACCAAGTGTCATGTGTTATATTAGCTAAAGTGATACTGCACATAAACCTTTAAAATAACAAAACCTGTCCCAACTCTGCCTTTTTTTTCCAAATACCCTTTTACTTATTCCACATTGATTTAAAAGCTGCACTTGCCAACATGGAAACCAACCACTCAACACTTTGGCAGCCATGATGTAAGCAGCCCTATGTGGATTCTAATTCAATAGATTTTTTAGATTACATTTCAACGGGAGTCTAGAGCCAGGCTACAGTAGCAGCTCTGTGAAGCTGTACTTAATACACAGGGGTGCTTTGTGACGCTAACGTCAACACCATTTTTCCAAAGGATGGGATCTGCCATTTGAGGTAGTTTTTAGCTGATGTGGGTCCAAAGTTTGGACACAAACCAAAGTTACAGACAGAAAACGTCTGGATGATTGTGCTTAATGAAAAAACTAAGGTGTCACCACGTAACAGAAGAGATTTACCCAAACCCACACATGTTGATCTCACCTTGGCACTAGAGGAGCAGTAGGGGATCCATATAATAGATAGATTCAATAAACTCTGAGGGGAAATTAGGTTATGTGCACATGGGAACCCAAATTAATATTCCAAATTAAAATATTCCTAAACCTAACCAAGTAGTTTCATTGCTTAAACCTGACCATGGATCCTTTACATTGGTCTAGTTAAGCGATACATCCACTAGTGGGCAGCTCAGGGTCAAGAGTTACTGACAACAACAAACTTGACAAAGTTGGAAGAGATTGGAAGAAAGCAGCGGCAGCGTTGTAGACAGTGGTCTGCGAGGCCATTTGAGAGAAACTGATGACGAACACCAATTCCAGTACCTTTGGATCGCCAACATTTTTATGTCTTCTATGGTCGTCTCGCTTGAACTAATGGCTACACTGCCGCCAGCAATGTCCAGTCGTACTGCTCCATTTCCTCCGCATCCAAAAACTTTCAGAGAATGCTCATACTGACGAAAAGAACACAGTATGAACAGAGTATGGACAGGGCCAAAACATGTCACATTTGACAACTTCGGAATAACAACAGGCTGTACATTTCAGAGTATTGCAATCTTTGCAATAGTTCATGCAACATTTCACGAAAAAAAAAAACAAGACACTGTTTTCCTATGGGGAACTTGAATGTCAGTAAAAAAATTCTGAACAATCCCTTCAAGCTGACTGACCTACAGTCCTGCCTTTCCCGCCCTAGAGTCAGTCTTGTAAGCATGGTTAAAAACGAAGAAAGAAAAAGCTGACTAATCCGTTAAGCACCTCTGCACTGATGCAGAGGAGTCACTTCTGCCAGATTTGTCACTTCATTCTCCTGTAAGTAGTCAAAATATTCAGCTAGTGTCCTCATATAAAAGGAGTTCAAGGCAATTTTTCAACCAAGAAGGATGGGACCAGTCTTTATTGCCGCTCCGTTTTGTGATTCAAGCTGACGAGGCAGCTGGTATTTTGACAGAAACATACTGCCTGTTCTTGCTCTAACAACACTGGTTGTGGGATTCGTATGGATTTGCTGCCATGTCATTTCTTTTTGTTCCAATTATAAGCGGCTCATTGGGAAAGGAACGAGTTTATTCGAACCATTATGCCAGTGTCTCGCTGACAGGGGATGCTCAGACATCACCCCAGTTTAGAAAAAGGGATCCAACGTGACGCTTGAGCAGTCAAACTACAGAATGAAATAATGGATACCCACAGTCGGACACACAACGCAATGTTTTGTCTCTTGAGAGCACTTTAGTTAAATCACTTACACCCCTGACTCTCAGTATTATTTGAGTGCGCCCCTGTGCACCGTGGTGTAATATTTATGTATATGATTTTTAGTCTGACAAAGAAACAAAAGATGCATGAAATTGAGTTATTAGTGAGGGAGCCTTGTTCCCTTTTCTTACTTTGATTTCCTTGTTTGCTCAGACTTCATTTTCTTGGCCAGATAATTTTCACCGCTAACTCTGGATGTTCTAATTACGAGCTGAAAATGTACAATAACACTTGATAAATGACCATCCTTGACTGTATGAGTGAGGTCCGGCTAGGTCGAACACAATCAGTGCCCAACAAGTTTGCTACGGCTCACATATTTAGTGTTTCGTTTGTGTGTTTTTGAATACAGTTTTAAATAACTACACCTCATTAATAACTGTGTTTTTTTTTTTAAATCCCCTGTAGGGGAGTGATAAGCATGTCAATTTAAGTCAGTCCAGTTGTGTTGATGACAAGTAATTAAAAACTGGAAGTCAGTGGATTGTTGCAGACTTAACTTATGCTTGAGCACGTGCGTTGGTGATATCAGGTTCAGTGGTCTGATGGAAGATGTGACAAAGATGCCAAAATGTATCAGAAAAATTGTATGTAATCAATGACAATGTGACTCTCCATGGCCTCTGAACCTGTGCAATTTGCTGGATTCTCTCAGGGACCAGTAGCAACATCGTCACGGTGTTAATGTTACCAAATGGGGTCAGAGCTAACAAACAACTTACAAGCTTGACTATCACGAGAAAAACATTCCAGATTTATTGTCTCATGCCCTCTGATAAATGTGGCCACAATAGCATCCCGTGTGCTCGTTCCCTGAAGTAGCACTTCTAAACATGTAGTTAACCTCTTGACTGTCATTGTCAGCACGGAGAAACAAAAGATGAATGACACCATTAACTCTTTGACAAAGATTGGCTGGCTTTGTTTTCACCTTGTGAGTCTGTGTGTCCAGGTGTGTCGCCATGACAACGTGTGGTACTGAGGAAAACTTCTACCACAAAGTGCTTGACTTGTAATTCATGCGGCACTTTCCCAGGTGTTTTATGTCTATCTGCAAGATGCGGTCACCGAACGTTACAGGTGTTGAGTCCAGCTCAAAATTGAAGGTAGGTATTGAGATGTGATGCAGTTTCACGCTGAAAACTGACCCAAAGCATTAGTAATTTATGACCTGGGATCAGGACTCAGACAACTCCAATCTCTCTTGGAGGAATCACTGTATTCCAGTTTTCTCTCCAATCTTAAGACATTGGGTAAACCTCAACATGATCTTGCAATGGGAAAATACTTATGGTGCAATGGAACACATAACTTGAGAGTCAAACACGTGAACTGTACCATGTATTACCTCTAAAATGTTGTCTAACAAGGAAATAGTTCAGCAAAAGACATTAATAACTCTAGGGCAATACAAAGGTTAAAAGGTTCAATGTTTATTTTTTTTGTCATTCTACAACATTGGGCTATTGGGCCTCAGAGGTGACAGTGTTGGTTGGTTGATCCACCCCTTTGGTCCTGCATGAACTTCTTTATCCTTATCATAAAATGTTGCCCAAAAAGTGCCCAGAGGATGACTTATGTAACTTCAGTGATCCCCGACCTTACTGTATGGAGCCAGCAGCGGGTCAAAATTTTGAACTTACTCAGTCAAATATGTCAATATCTACCAGATGGATCGGCAAACATTTTAATATAAACGGTTCCCACATAATGAATCTTCATGACTTTCATGATTCCCTCTTGGGCGAGCAGAAGCAGCATGAACTTTGGCCAACACATTTATGTTTTCCTCCAGCAGGAGCTGTATTTCCTTCAGTGATCCTCCAATTCTGGACTGGCAAAAAGTGTATGTTTTTTTCATTACATAAGCAAGATTAAGTCAGGTTTTACATTTCTTTTCCCAAAACTATAGTTCACCCCTAAGACCAACATACAATTTCAGAGCTGTCTCTGGCCTCGCTTGTTTTCAGTGCATTTGTGTCTATTTGTAATTGTGCTAAGTACAACAGACAAAGCAGCTTTATTTTCAAATAAACCAATGTTGCCATTTTGCTTTGATTAATATTGCGCTTGCGTAAACTGTGTCTTTCTGTTGATGACAATCTAATGTTTTTGTGGGATGTGTCCCCAGAGTGGACTCCAAAAAAGTAGTCTGCTACCTGAACTACAGAACTACTACCTGCCCGTGGTGTCCGGGCTAACCATGTACACATCCGTATGGGAGTTTAATCCGGGGTGTCATCCTCATCAGAAAAACAACATAATAGGATAACTGTGTAAGCAGGTTATTATAACCTGTATTTGTGTTACTTGTTTGGCAGCACCCTCAAGTGGCTGTAGTAATTATTATGGTAGCAAATGAGAAAGTCGGGCGGGTAGAAAAAAAGCAATAAAGTCTACTTCCAGGAGGAGGTATAGGAAGCACAGGAATTTAACTCAGGATAATGGTGTTCATGTTCAGGACGTTACCAAAAGTCAACACTGGGTTATTTTAAGTGACGTAGAGACTTCATGGACATAACGCACAATAAGTTACAAATCTGCTGTGGTAACTGAAGTAACACAACTATTTAATATCAAACCACAAGCTTTTCTTAAACCTAACCAAAGTGAGAGCCAGTTGCTGGTATGCTGCAATGGTCATGATATTTTTGGAACTGTGATATATGTATTTCGGTCATTTAACGTAAACTGCTGTGTTGAATCCAGGCCTAAGTCTCTTTTTATCTTTGTCTTACACCCCTGTGTCAAACCATAAAATACCGAGCCCACGTCAGTTGGTGTAATTTCTTCCAATCTTTTCCATTCCTGTTCCTGTCAGTTTGATTCATATGCACCAGTGCTTCCATCTGGGATTACTGTACTGTATGTTGATAAAGATTCACATGCACACATTGCAGGAAAGACAGGGAATACAGTTTGAAGATGGTTGCTTGCTTGGGCCTGGAATCAGCCCCTGGGATGAAAGAGACAATTTATCACGACACAACATGTGCTCCTTTGAGGAGGCTGGTTGGGAAAAAAACACTGGCGCTGTACAGTATTTTTTGTCGCTGCTGCTTGTAAAGAACACAAATTCTCTTTTAATTTCCCCTATTTACTTAACCCCAGACAACCGAGCGAGAACACCGGGCTGCGCGTTGCTCTCCAATTTCCCAACCCTAATTGTCATCTTTAATATACCATGCTTTACCTCACAAGCTGTTCCTGCTGAACATATGTCTGTAATGAACGCAGCCCGGTCCCAGAAGAGCACCGCCAGCCACAGATGAATAAGAGAGATGCACCAATTAGGTGGAAGGGACATCAATTTGATAAATTGGGAACATGATGGAATATGATACACAACGGTATGCTCCGATCTGATATTGCATCTCTGCGGGGCACTTGAGTACAGTGAAGTGGCGGTAGGTTCTCTTCCGCTGTGGATACAACACCATATCGTGTGTACAACACAACATCCCCTGTGATTACCGTGCACCCGAGACACTCCACTCATCCCTGTGTCCTTGTGGTTGCTGCATGATGATGGAACCCCCCCCCCCCCCAGATTCTCGCGTCAGTGCCTCGACTCCTGCAGGTCCCGGTTATAAAAGAAAAAAAAAACAAAAAAAACCAAAAACACTATATCTAGCTGCTATACGCTCAAATGTGTCTTTTTTTTCTCTTGAGAACACGACCTCCCTCTGTTACCTGTGGCTACGTCGATATAGATTTTCACTTCGCTGCTTGAGCAGCGCAGCTCCTTGTGGGGATCTAGATGAAGATAAACAGAATACATATGGTTTCTATACAATGGTACATCATGTGGTAAATTGTGCCCGCAAGCATGTGCTCACATGAATCCACCGTGACGGCTCTGGACCCTGCTGACTGAGTTAGAAGTGGCATATTGTCCATACAAGAACCCCCCATTGTGGTCTCAGTGGGCTACTTAAAGACAATCGGGGTCGTGATTGCCCACCCCGAGGGCGTAATTGGTCACCTGTAACACCTGCCACTGGGTGGGCTTAGCGTGTCCAGGTGTAAAACAGGTGACCTCAGACCTCTGAGGGTCTCAATCAGACCCCCAGGGCTTGGAGAGCCAGAGAGGAAATGAGAGCCATATGATAGAAGTGGGAAAAAGTCAGTGGAGCGGCTGTGCTTGAAACCCTATAAGCATAAATATCTCTCTCGGCCAGGAAGGATTCATTTGCTCTTTTGCTGACTGGTAAATCTTTGGTTTCTCTGCGTGGAGGACCTGAGGTGAAATCCCATCTGTTGCATAAGTAAATCTTTTAAGGGGGGATTTTTTTTTTTTTATATATATATATTTTTTCCTTTTTATAACTGCAAAGAGCTTCAAAGTATGCATCCACGCACTGATCAGAGCAGGAGCGCTGATCTATGAGATCATCATGTCAAGCCTGCTTTAGTTCCTCCCCTGTTATCTGAAAGACAACACATCCTCCCTCCTGTGTTCTTACAAATGTGTGATTGATCCGCACATCACTGCGGATTAAAGGCGGGCGAGCCGCGTGAAATCCGTACGTGGCGCCGGCGCTAAAAACGCGCGGCATCGAAATCCCTCTGCTGATAAAATATGCGTCTTGATTTTTTGCGGTGCGGCCTGATTTTGACAAACATATAAAAACACACTGAGGTCTGACTCAGTGATGATCCTCTGAAAGGATTTCTCAAAAAAGGCACAATTTCTTTATCGCTGAAACGCATTTGTACAACGGATTAACTTAAATTCTGCAGGGAAATGAAAGGCCGTGGCTACCTGCAAGCTCCCAGCAAACCGTGCCTCTTGGCCTCGGAATGCTAATGCCTAATTAACAGGCATGTCTAAACATATTTGAGCCCATTTACATCCGTTTATACCAGGTGTGAAAGCGGTCCCGATGACTCACTTGCGGTCAAGACCAGAATTATGCGATTATGAGTTAATAAATGCATCTTTATTCAAAGGAATCAGAGCAGGGCAGCGCTAGAGGCAGCCTTCAGCAGCAGCTTTTTGCAGAAGAAAGCGCCGTTTAAAAAAAAAAGGGAGCTTCCCGGCCGCACTCTTGTGACGGCTTAGCAGATCTCATGATTAATCACGGAGCGCCCCGGCATTTTCTGACGCAAAACACAACAGAACTTGATAACAGTTCAGTGTCCAAACGAGAAGTAATAGCTCGGGGAGTGTGCAGGTCCCGGAGGTTTGATACCTTTGGATGTGAGCGGGCGCAAATTGTCTCATGATCCTCATACCGGTTTTGATAGTTTTACTTGCTTGATGCACCAGCCTCGGGGCATTCCTCTGTTGAATTCCAGCACAGGCTGTTACATAGATTGCAGTCATCGCACGCAGGGGAGATTACCTACTGTAACCTGTGCTCACACGACTGCTGGGTAAACAGGATGTATTTCTGATCAGGGTGAGGTAGAAACTGTAAGTAGCTTGTTGCCAAAACATACCTAATTCCACCCCCTCTGATGTTTACTTATGTACTTATGGTGATAAATATATGATGTTGATCTTAGGGAAACGTCATGTGATAAAGCGCACTGGCAATGACCTCGACAGATGAGTCAGGAGTGGAGAACTGGAGCATGGAGAAAGTGATGTTCCTTTCATACAAACAAGCCAATAATTCCATTTTGAATCTACATCCAGAGGCAACTGTGTTCAGTTCCAGTGGCTAACGGTGACGCTGACTTAAAGGACAAGGGTGGCATTGTTCAACAGGCCCATGAAGGAGACAACAAACACAACATTGGTCTGTCATCCAACACTCTGAGATTCCCTTACCCGTTCTGTTGCACTCAGCCCCAAGCCCATTGGTTTGGTGTCAAAACTTTCACATATTTAAACTCACATATGCTTTTCTAAAAGGCTTAGAAATGTCCTAAAGCAGCTGGGCACTGTGGTTTTTAGGCAACGTTACACAAAAAGGAGTAAAAAGCGCATGCCTCCGGGACTATTTTCATATGCGGATTAATACACAATCATGCCGAGTATGTTTTCACTGCAGCAAATACAACCATGTTTACAAAAAGAATGGAAAATGTAAATATGAAAATAGACATAAACATTTTTTAGAGACTCAAATTTACTTTTCAAAGGCTTTGAAACTTCCTGAGATTATTTGCATGAGCGGCTTAATGCACGGTTGATCCCCGAGTAAGTATTTACTGCTGCGGATAGAACGCCAATTACAAAATGGAAATATAAACAGAATGTAAAATGGATGAATGAATGGAAAAGTATGAACACATTGCAAAATGTACATCAAGCATAAATATAAAAACAGAAAGCAAAACTGGTAGACAGTTTGAAATCAATGAAGTTAATGGTGTATAACATTAAATATACTGACTTTGCAACATTTTCAATCAAGCTTATGTCAACAAGAATTGAAAAATGACAGGTCATTTATGGTTAACACAGCATGCCAACTTTTTTCACAATTGTCGTATGTAGGATTACTGTAAACTACAGTGGTTGTGTTCATAGAAATGGCGGGGGAGGAAAAAAACATGTTGGCTCACTGATGAGTTTGTAATCCTTGGCACCATAGAGTTAAATTGTTGCCAACAACCACAAGATCTACCAGGCTTTAACTACACAAAGAATATTTCAATCTACACCCTTCTTTATTTCAAAAAAATATCAAAATATAGAGGATCGCCAGACTTAACTTTAACATAGTTAACAAAGACAAAACACAATGAAGGCCAACGACAACAACCCACATTAGCTTTTTGTCGACAACCGCTAATGGACCTGCTGAGATAACTATGGAACCATAAAAAAAAAAAAAAAAACAAAGCATGGTGCTATTGCCATTTTGAAGGCTAAGAGCTAATTAGCGAGTGGCACTGTTAACCGATGCTTCTTACAAAGAGCCCATATGAGGTGTTATCAGTATCAACACCTTTTTAAATGCGAAATTAAGTCAGGTATTATTTGGAATAAAGCAACAAATACATCTCAAAATGGTAGTTGAACTCATTAAATTAGTGGTATTAATTGTAAGAAAGAAGAAGGTTTTTATAAACACTCAAACATATTAACTGATAACTAGTTTCTCAGTGCTTATGTCTATTGTTAGATGATAATTCATGTTTAGAATGCTTTTACTAGCATGTATTAAAGTCTTACTAATGTTAATAACCATCCTATATACAAGGGGAATATGACCTAATAACAAAGGCTTATTATAAAGACGTCAATATAGAGCACATACACTGAACAATCTTGAGTGTCAGTTGTGTTCCCTGCCATGACCTCCCCAACATTTTTTTTGCTTCCATTTTAATTTCAACGCTCTCGACGGACCAACTTGGAAACAACTGTGTAATTAAAAAGTCTCCGAATATGGCGTCGCGCTCCCCATTGGCTGCCGCCTTTGATGATTGAGCACTTTATTAATTGGCTGGGAATGGCCACTCGCCAGCAGGGCCGCGGCACAGGAAGAGCCATAGATTGTGTGGCTTCCAGAAGCCAGGAGTGAGGCGTCGAGTTTGTCATCAAGTAAGTAAATTTATCTCGTGACAACAATGAGGGGGGGGGGAAGTTTTACGGTAAATGCAGCGTGCATTTTTACGCCAGGATTCCAGTCAGAGAACACCGTGCCAATGACCATCGGTGAACAAGTTTATTTCAGTGTGGGGGTGCAGCTCCCATAGAGACCGGCAACAGGTCCCTCCAGATGAATTATGAATTGGCCGTGATAAGAAATGCATTGCAGCACCTACAATATCTGCTACACATACATATTTTACAGATCGGGTACTGTGGCTGCAACTCTACATCCAGCCCTGTATTATTTAACTCCCAGCAAAACATCCACGAGGAGAGTCCAGGCGATATCTTAATCAGGCGATGCATATGTAACATAGACAATATCTGAAATGGTCAGTCATGTATGGAATGTAGAAAACCCATCTTCAACTCGACACCACGGGTTTGTTTAAAGAACAGGTGGGAGAATTTCACCAATGCCTTTTGCTCGACTCCAAAAAGGAAAAAAAAAAAAAAAAAAAAGATTACAACAGTTATAATAAGATTAGACAATCAGCCATCCATCAGCGGCGTGGTTTGAGCTTTTCTTTTTCTTTTCCCCCTGATATGATGCCAGCCAGTACACGGGAACACTGACACCAGCCATTTCACATTGTCATCAGACGTCACCTTTTTCTTCCGGTGTAATTGCTCATTTGGTGAAATATTGAAGTGATTTGACAAGCCCCGCAGGCAGTCGTAGTTCTGCTTAAGTGAGGTTATGTAACTTTACAAGATTTTGGATGAAAGAAAGGCAGAAGCAGGAATTCATATTCTTTTTTTTCGCTCATTTCCCTTAAAAATTACAGTGGGGAAAAACTATATAACAACAATGATTTTGGTGTGCCAGGTGCAGATTTGCATCCTCTCTTAAAAATGTTTGTATATGAAAACAGTTGTTGATGTTTTTGGATGTTTCTGTGCCTTCCTGTCCAGACAGATTTGAGATCTGAGGTATCTATGTGGAAAAAAAAAATGCTGGAAGCACTGCAGTCCTGCTCAGGTCCAGACTGGCCACCGGGAGAATCGTGTACTAAAAAAAAAGAGAAAAAAACACATGGCAGCTACAGTTTTTTTTTGCAACTGTAGACAGTTGGCACGCACATATCGTACCACATCAATGTAATGTTCTCTCTGTGAGCAGAGTGGAGTGCGAGTGGCCTAAGTGTGGAGAACAATGGATAGGACAGGATAGAGAAGGAATGAGAGGAAGAGAAAAGGTGGAGCTGAGAGGAAGGACGTTTGAAAAGGAGAAAAGTGCCACAAAGTGCTGTAAAATTACACCTTTCACTCCCAACTTGTCAATTCCAGCAGTGGTCAGTGGCCATACACTTCTATGTTAGGAACCGTAGCTACCCCAAGTACCCTCAAGACACATATCTTATGTTAGGAGGCTGGCTGTAGTTATTTTAACCCAAAGTATGATATATGATATATATATGATATGTATACAAGCTTTATTTTGAAAAGGCAAACCAGATGTTGCCTATTACGAATTACTGCTAACGTCCCCGCGGAGCCTTTATCTTGAAATTCTAACCCAACGTTGGATTTCAAGTATCATTCAGAGGACATTTATTTTAAAAGTTAAAAAACCCAGTGTTGTACATTAGGTATTCCTAACTTAATGGAAGAGCCTTATTTTGAAAGTCTAACCCATCTTAACCTTGCATATAAGGTTTTATTAAATTGACTGTGGGCCTTTCTTTTGAAAGTCTAACTGGATGGGGCATATAAGGTTTCACTACTAACTGGACAGCAGAGGTTTTATTTTGAAAGTCTAACCCTATGTTGCATAGTGCTAACATGTTTGTTAGCAATTATGTTATGAGGAGAGGAAAAGTTGGATATGCATGAAAATAATGTGGAACATAAAGACTTGTTTTATTTTGGCAGGTAGAAGAACCTCCAGTTCCTCTGAGCTTGAACTTGTCCAGCCAGATCTCTGAGGGTCAGGGCTGCGAAACAATCAGTTGGGGTTGTGCACAGCAATGATATATATGAATATCCCTGTTGCCTTTGGATGTTTGTTAAACTCAAATTAAAAAGACGACATAAACAGTCAACATAAAAAAATAGCCCGATGCTGTGTACGTGTTTTGAATGGTACGGAGACCTGGCCTGCATTATTATCATCCCAGCCGGCTACCAGTCCTGCTATCTTTCAAAAGCATAAATACTTTCTCTTGAGGATATCCATTTTTCTATTCATCGACGAAAACGCACGGATTCTGTTCCACTTTCCTGATAAATGACTCGTCTGATTAATGCTCGAATGTTTAACGAGTTCACAAAGGACGTTAAAAACTTGTTCGATTTGCATTTGTTCAGCACTTTTCTCCCTTTGTGAGAAGTAAAAAAACACAAAACATTAGTCTGGAGGACATAAATGAGCTTATGTATGGAGAACGTGTATAAATATATGACCCGATGCTGTTTCCAAATCATCCAGGGTGCTGCCCGGGTAAGTGAGAAAATATTACTATTCCCCCCCCTCGCTGAGGTCAGGCCTCCTCGGCGCACTCCGTGCACTGATTGCTACAGTCAGCCGCTTCCTCGCTTCTTCAAAAGAAAACAACAGCTTGAACCAGCAAAACACTCGAATAGATTAGGAGTGTTTCAAAAAGTTTGAGTGTATCTGAAATTGACCCCTTTGTTTGGGAAGTGAAACAGCTCATGGGGGTTTTGATTCACCTTCGGTTTTGTGTTGCGGTGAGGCTGTTCAGGTCTTTTAATTTAAAGAAAAGGAGCAGGCTGGGGAAGCTGTATATCCTTTGATATAAGCCAAAGGTCTTACTTAAAGTATTCAGTGGGGAACTATGAGGTTCTGAAAGGTTACGCAATTGATAAGGTAATAAAACAAACTAAGAAAAGTGTATTTTCTTTCCAAAAACTGGCCGTACTCACAGGAAAATATCATCCCCAGAACACTGTTTGGAGCTGAAAAAGGTGGCAGGGTCTGCCACATATAAACAAAGTAAATCAGTATGAAGGTGTGTTGCCCTTTAAGGTCAGTTTGTCTATTCAGTCATTAAAACAAAGATCGTTTGTTCAAGCAAGACGAAAAAATTCCCAACAACTACATACTGCACCTTTGATGTGCACACATTTCCAAGATTAAGTGATGTTTCCTTTCTTGGACTTCCTTTTTCCTTGAATGCTCTGTTCCTGGCCCTCCTCCTGAAACCTTTTAGTCTTTCCATATGAAACGAATTACATTTAAAAAGGAAAAAAAAAAACACACTCAACATTGCCAGAAGGGGATTCAACGTGTCATAGTATACTTCAGTAAATGTGTTTAATTCACAGAAACGGTCTGCTTTCCAAAACGTAATGTGGGCGAAGGTGAAAAACTGAACCCCCAACAGAGGCTTGACTTATACTTGAGAAGCCGCCTGTGTGTGCCTCTCCTCCTGAAACCAATATCTTATATAACTGGGTTCTGTGTCAAGCGTTGGATTTTGTTAAACAGGTGCATAGTGCGATTCAATTTGGTATTATGTGCCGAGCGGTGGTTCAAAACTATTTATTTTAGCCCGAGGCTTTCAGGAGTTTATTTTATTTTATTTTATTTTTCCTCTCACGGTTGAGCGAGGGGGGGATCTACGAGCTGGATTTTCTAAATGGGCTCCGTCGAGTCTTCGCAGGGAGATTAAAAATGAACAAAATCAACAGAAAAAAAAAAAACCTCCTCGTATTTATCACGGGGGGATCATCCCGCACCGAGCGGCCCTCCAGATAAGTTAATTTATATCGCTTTTTCACCGAGTAGAAAGAACACAAGTGGAGACATTTGTTTTAAAGGGACGCAGAATCATTTGGGCTGTTTACAAGATGAAACATGAAAATGCTATTTAAAGAAGAGGCAACGGGGGAGGAGGGTGGGGGGGCTTTATGTAAGCCGCTGACCACAGCGGATGCAGTCACCCTGCTGTGCAGTGGGAGCTATCGGAGGCTGGGGGGGTGGGGGGCTAAGAGAGAATAACTTGTGAGATTCAGACAGCACATCAAAGCGATAGCCGAGAAAGAAGGTGTCACTGGCCTCGGAGCGAGCGCGGGGATGAATCCGACTTCAGACAAAAAAGAAACCCGGCGCACGTAGCGAAGCCACCTCGAGGCATGTGGACGCACACGCGGTGCGAATCTGAACCTCAGGTATCAACGGCTTAGAGGCGGCGTTGTCATGGTGGGAAGGAGTCAGCGCTCTCTGTGAGCGGAAAAAAAAAAAAAAAAAAGCTTTTACAGACCCCCGGTCCGTGAATACATTAAAGTTATTTTTGTTGTTTCCCAAGAACTTGTTTATCAGCCGGGGGATTGTTTTATCTTTTGCTGAGGTGTGTGTTCGCCGCGTTCGCAAAAAAAAGAAATGCGTTTGTTCCCACAGACCTCTCGTGCTTAACAACAGAGCTAAGTGGGTCAGCATTCCATTGTAACTGCACAAGTGCGGCCCCGGCAGAAGGCCTTGCAGGACCGCTGAGCTCCTCACATGCCCCGACAAGTCTGCAGTGCGTTGTGTCCCCCCCCCCCCCCCATGCATGCATGTATGTATGTGAAGAACAGAAGAAGGGTGGACAGGGCTGGGGAAGGTAGACACTGTTGCTGCGTGCCGCTACCGTGAGGGGAAAATATATCAAAGCGCGCAGGCAGCTTGTCAAACAGTCGCGGACGGGAGCTATAAATTTGTGTTGGTCCCTGTAAACACGATTCGTTAAGTGCCGAGAGGTGCCTGGCAGGCGCCGCTCTGTTATGAAACGTGAAGGGGGAGTTGTCATGCCATCCTTGTCCCTTTATTGGTACAGTTCGCACCTGGTAAACACAAGCAGGCCGTCCTTTAAATCCAGGCCTGGGAATGTAACATGAAAGACAAACGGTGTTGGGGAGTAACTAGTGACATTTAAAAGCATTGTGTATAATGTATTTGGAATAAAAAAAAAGTTTCCCCATAAGTTGACCAGTGGCGGACTAAGGATAATTGAGTGGCAGGGGCACCAGCTGTCCTGCTGAACTCCCCCCACGGTCCACCAGCGACGCTAACTTTTGATTATAAGTAAAATGTTCTATTCCGATTCACATTTCATGTTGAGACTGGATGATCCAAGTGATTGGTGGATGGCATATCACCAGAGTAACCGCGAACTGCTGCCAACTGTAGCTGCCATTTGCTAGTTAGCCCAGTTAGCCTTGTAGCTAGCAGTCCGGATTGGGAGCTCAGAGCACTGAGGGGAGTGATTGGCGGGGAGCAGTGTCAAAATGGGCAACAGAACCGGAGCCACTGGAAACAATGGAATGGATCATGATTACGGATCTCCTCTTTAGTAGTAGTACTAGTATTACCAGAAAGATTGGGTCAAGGCTAGCTGGTTAGCATGCCATCTTTGACATAACTTCAAAACTATTTTTTTTTTTAGACGGACATGTGAAAGTTTTAAATGAAAAGTCTGAAATGTTTTTTTTGTTGTTTTTTTTATTTGACTGTTATTAATCAAGCGTTAAAGACAAAAACAAAATGTATGCATTTCAAATAGGCTGCCTCTCATCCGTCAGTCAATGTGCATTGCTCCAGGCATTGTCTGCCTGTGATCAGCCGGCAACGTCGAGGCAGGTGGCAGCAAATCTTTAAAAGAAAGAAAAAAAGGAAAAGACTGAATAAAGAGCACAGAATGTCTTCCAAAAAAGATGCTTGAGTTTTGTGCCCTCGGCTATAAAGGGCTTAAAATAGCTGGAGCACACTGTACTGTGGCAGACTTGAGAGGTTTGTAATGATTTTTGTTTAGACCTTGTGTCTGAATGTCTTCCTGGAAAATGATCAAGAACAATACTTTATAATTAAAACTGTCCCTTCGTTACTTTTGACATTCTTAACAGGATAACTAGTATTGTGTAACCTGTTATGACTACCATACTCGACCTACCCCACAGTCAAGTTAGACCTAATACATTACATGCAACATTAGACTTGCAAAAATTCATTATAGACCATGTCCACTTAGACTTACAAAATAAAGCGTCCTGACAAACAGTTTGCATAGCATGACAAAGCAAGACTTTTTAAATTATTAACACTGTGAAACAGTCGTGGCTTGGTAAGGTTTGTCGAAAAAAAACTTATTGGTAAGGTTTGAGAAAATATTATACTTTGGCCTAAAATAACTAATCGTGAAGTGAGTCACGTCATTTATGTACGTTGTGTGACATAATGTGACACTGATTGGCCACAAATGGTAAGCGAACACTGATCTTTGGAGGGGAAGTCCTCTGAATGATCCATCCAACTAGTCAAACCACCCCTGGACATGGACTTCCTCATTGTTTACACTATTACTACACTAGAGGGGCTCTGACACATAGGGCCAGTGACCAGCCTGCAGTATTTGCTGCGCTGTGAATGAGGACCGCTTAATTCAAAAGTAACCTTGTCAATGAGGCAGATGCATAAAGATGGTTAGAGTCCCCGTTTGCAGTGATGTAGGGGGCTTGTGACAAAACGCCACCACTGATGCACTACCAGTGTTAAACTTTTACCATTCATTGCTCTTGAATAAAAATCTTGTCTGAGAGGCTTCCCTAACCATCAGAACCTGTTATATCCTCTCCAATATGTGCGATTGTCAAATCTGAAATGGATCTGCATGCTTTATCGTTATTCTTTTACTCAGAAACTGTTTTTTTCCTCCCCCAGTTCTACACAAAGGTAGCGTTATGTTTCAGGGATGTGACAAGTCTGTACATATTTTTTAAATAACACAGGAGAGGCTCCAGATGAAGAATTTGATTTCTGCTCTCGGCTTCTGTCATGTACACACACACACACACACACACACACACACACACACACACACACACACACACACACTCACACTCACACTCACACTCACACTCACACTCACACACTCACACACTCACACACTCGCATCCACTTAAACCGTCTCGTGATGCCAAATACGTGACAGCCCCCCCTCACTATTCCCAACACTCATCACATCCCGAGCAATCGCTCGGCATAAATCGAGGAACGCTCGTCGGGTGGAAACGAGAGCGAGGGGAGTGGGCGGGTTTGCGGGGGGGGAGAAAAATGGGAGATTTGCGAGGAGGATCAATGTGTAATTATTGTATTTTATGTGCCCCCGTGCGATCGATCACTAACAATGGGGAAAGTGTGTTAAAAATGATGGGATCGTTACTTTTTAATGTTTCACTGCTGCTCTTTTTTTATTTGTTGTACTCCGAAGCCAGTGATACTTAAAAAGGAAATGCAGAGACATGTTCTTGAAAAGTTGGAAGGCAAATGTTTGTGCGATCTCAAACGTAGTGGGAGGAAGTTTGTTTTTCATTGTTTGTCATTGCATAAATAGTTCCGTTTTTAACAAGAGAAGTGAGTTTTCATTGACCCTAATCAACATACGGGTTATATATTCAGTGAATCGAGGCAATGCTTTTAATGGCACAAGGTTTCTTTTTGCATCCGAGCCATTATGGTGATGTTGACATCCGGAGTTTTAAAGAATTCATGCACTACTAGCTGACCTTGCCCCGACTTTTGGTTAGTTCCTTCAAAACTGATTATAAAAACACGGAACGATTTGCATATTCATTAGATTCAAGTTGGAGCTCACCGCAGCACTCATCACGGAGAGAATCTTTGTGTGCACAAACCTCAGTGATAAACATTATTAACTGTGTCCTCCCCGCCATGAAAAGGTTAGGCACATATTATCAAAGCTGCTTCGTCACTTTGAAGAGCGTCTTCAAAAATCTCTCATGGTAGCCTGTGTTGTAATTTCAGAGCAATTTGGATTTTTAGGCCGTACAATTATTCTGCATTGTCTTTTTTTCCCCTCCCCGCATTTATCTTGTAGGACATTTTCCCAGCAAATGTGTTTTCTAGACACAGATCAAGGGGATAGCTCAATAAATAACAGATGCAAGACGTTTCCACACAAAGCAGAGAAAAGTTTTGAATTTGAAAAATCATTTGGAAGGATCACATGCTTAGGCGGTGCTGCCCAACCTGGGGGTCAGGACTCTCTGATGGGTGGCGAGAAAAAATCTGAGGGGTCATAAGAAAACTTAAGGCACAAAGAAAGAAAACATGCAGCACAGGATGATGGTTATTTTTCCTTGCCTTTATCGAATCTTGGCTTTTTATCTTGAAAGACTGGAGAAATTGACTTATTAAGGGAGTGAGTGATGGATTTTAAAAAGGGTGGTTACTACATTGATATGTTTTTGTAGTATTTAGGAGTAGTGATGTGATAGATAGTCAGCAGTTATGTAGTTTCTCTCGTCTTTTAACAGATGGGGCCATGTTAGAATAGTGTTCCATTTTTAAAAATGACTTTTTTTGCAGTTACATAAACAAATCAAATCACATCGGACACACTCAAGTGAATAAACTTGCAGTTTGAGAAGCAAACAATTTATTTTTGGCTGAGTTGTGCATAGGAATAGGCATATGAGAGCCTGTAATAAGGTGGTTTAAAGGAGGGGGTTTCAGATACTGTTCCACCATCCGACAAGCGGCTAGTTTTAAGTATACAAACCACTTAAAAAAAGTTACAAGATATGGCCGTAAAAATTGAACTAACTAATTATAACCAGAGCACAAAGATACACAAGTTTGAAAGTTTTATGAAGATGAAAACCAAAGTGAATCAACTCTTATAAATTGGAACTTGAAAAAAACCGGGACATTAGTGCATCCTTTTTCCTTATTCAACATGAATAAAACAATGTGTATATTCTAAGAATAGCTTGATCGCAGAGAGTGCAGTGAGCAACTGTTCATTTGTGTGGAGCGACCTTCGGAAGGCAGCCAGTCGAAACAAATTGGCTCCTGAACAACTGTTTAGCTATAGGGGGTCAAAATGCTTGTTTGATAAATGGGTCCATATGAGATTATGTGCCATTGTCCGCACATTACCACTCAGTCAGCTTTAAACATCCTTAAAAAGCCTCAGCTTGTAAGAAAGTTGCCCAATTCCCAACTCAACGAGTACTGATGCTTTGGGATCGTAGGTCACCGTTCCAAAACATAACTTTTTGACGAGTTGGGAATGAGACACAAATTGGACCCTTTTAAAACCTTTTTTTTGGAAAATAAGGAGTCATGGGTGAAAACATGATCAAGAGTGATCTCGCGTGCCCTTTCTGTGCATTGGTCCTCCACCTCATACAGTTGGGGACCTTATAGTTTTCGCCCCTGCCCCGCAGACATCCAGAGTCCGCCCCTGGTACATGACTTTCCGGCCCAGAATGTCAATTTTTTCACATCTGCCATTGCAGACAGCATGGATAAAGACTTTTGGACTCTTGCACACCATCTCACCTTACAACTATGGACATGTATGGATATAATTTACATATAGATATACAGACACAAACAGGCTTTTTATATTCATTGTCTTTGTAATAGATCTCAGCCTTTCACATAGCAATATATTGTCAAAAAATGTTTTCAAAAAAGACGTGTAGTTTTATGGCGATAATATAGTCAATATTTGTAAGACTGTCCCACTTTTGGATGTGGCAACAACATTTCCATCTGGCCACCCGCTTCACAACCATGTTGAAGTTTTGGGGACGTTTTTTTGGCCTGGGGCAAGACGTCACCGTCCAACAAATGATTGCTGGGTTTACACTTCCCTCTCGTTCACCATCATTAAGACGCTAATTCAGCGAGTATCTGTCAGAGGGATGGTTTTAATCCCGCCAGAGGAGTTCCAAAGACTTTCAGAATCAAAGCCAGAGAACATTGAAGCTGCTCCTCGTCCTTTTGTTTGTCAGCCATCTGTACATTCCTGCTGAGGATACACACAGAATGCTCACTGTCTACATCTTCCGCTTTCCTTACAGTATCCACTCATGGTAGCAAAAGCATAATTAGGGTGGAGTAATGATGAACAGATGTACGT
Organism: Sparus aurata; assembly: GCF_900880675.1. NCBI lineage: Eukaryota > Metazoa > Chordata > Actinopteri > Spariformes > Sparidae > Sparus > Sparus aurata. The sequence goes on along the minus strand of NC_044210.1, from coordinate 7,556,823 downwards.
AGGACACAAAGCAGACAGTCGTTTGTACATTAAAAGGGAAGTCGCGGAATCTGATCGGCAGCACTCGGCCTCGGTGTTAATCAACCCTACAGCTTCTCATCAGGTCACTGCTGGGAGCGCGTCATTATTCAGCCCAACAAATAAGAATTAAGTTACTTTGATTTGATATGCAGTCAAGAAAGGATTCTGCCTCCAAAAAAAAAACAAAAGAAGGCACTCGGTAATCGAATCTGTCTCCTCTCATTTCCTACAGTATGTGTTGGGGAAAAAAAAAATCATCCTTGTTTTGTGTGCGCTTGCTTTCATGGAGGGCTCACAGCAGTTGCGAGATGATAGAGGGATAACATTTTCTGCATCATGCCACTCTGTTATAATAAGAACAAACACAGCATGAAAAAAAAACAAAAAAAATATGCAGGCTTGCACGCACACATTTAGGGATGAATGATTCCACGGCTAAAAATACCTCTGAAAAACAAACAAAACGGCATCAAACCAAATTCGGCCATGACAAAGAAATGCGTAAATATGCCGATTTATGAACAGCCAATTCTTATGGCAACAAACAAAAAATACCAATCAATGTCAGCTGGAAATGCTTGAGCCACAGCCACGAAATGGGTTCCTTGATGGAGTTAAAGGAACCGGACCTCTTGGACGAATAAACATCCGGAGTCACATCAAGTGCCGCTCCGATCTGCAGCTGTCTACCAATGGGATGAGAGCTCAGAGATGGTGTTTTTTTACTTCTGGGATCATAAAGTGGATTTATCCTCACTCACGTTTATGATTCTGACTGCAGCAGCAATCTGCGAAAGTGACCTTGGAGTGAGACGATAGAGGGATAACATTTTCTGCATCATGCCTTATTATAACAAAAACAAACTTCCTGGGATAAAAATACCTCTAAAAACAAACAAAACTGCATCAAACCAACCTTGGCCATGACAAGAAACTCTACCAATCTGATTTCTGAGTGGCCAATTTTCAACAAAAAATGCCAATCATTACCAGCTGCTTGCCCTGTGTTTGCCAATATTTGGTCATCGTGCCCAATGGAAGTGCAGAGCGTTTGAGCCAAGGCCAGACTAGAAGTTGTTTAAAAGACTACCTTATATCTGTTGGTCTCAAACTATCTGGGGATTGTAAACCAACTGGTGATATACTGTGAAATAAACAGGATTTGAAATTGTTAGAACTGACTTTAAAGCATTGCTAAGCTCCGTCTTGTCAATCGCCAAATAGAGGCTGCGCTGTCCGTCTGGGGGAATTTAATTGGTACCACTGAGCCAGTGTAATCAATCATAGAGGAGGAAGAAAAAAAAAAAAAAAAAAAAAGGAAGCCCACATATGGGAGTTTGACCTTGTGCACAAGTGGGCAGCTAACCTCCAAGACAGGTACAACCACAGCTTCCACTATGGAAATTTATTTGAATACGTCAATGCCGAAGAGGTAATGTCAAACAAACACCCTTCACTTGAAGCAGCACCAAAGAGGAAATAGGTTGACCTGAATGGGCTGCCAATTTAAAGTGAGCAATCCGATGTGCGGTAGCGTTTTGTCAGTTATTACTTTTTTCACAGAGTGAAGACAGAGCAGGAAGGATGTAAGAGGAAACAAGAGCCAGAGTCCCTTCTTTTTCCCCGGGCGATCATGCAAGTCAGCTCACTGACTGGGGGCGACCCTGAGGAGGAGTTTTTGTTCATTTTTACCTGTTATGATGGGGCTCCCACAATCCTCTCATGGCTTTAAATTATTAAGCTTCCCAACACCAGCTACACTTTTTTTTTTTTTTTTGCTCAATCTCCATGTTTTTTTGGAGGTGTGCACATTAAATTTTCATTGTGCAGACTCGGTAAAACACGAACAGGAAGTAGTGACAGTAACAAGATGTAGATTGTTTAGGCTACAATGTTATACTTAGCTATTCAGTGCTGGAATGTAAAGGCTACCTCAGCAGAAAAGTGTGAACATATCGTCTCGAAAAGCACTTCTGGGACAGCCGGATCTGAAACTTTTCATTTCTGGAAGCAGCCAACCAGATGGTAGTGGTATTCTAATGGTTTGAACTGTTGGATTTTATATCCCTCAGGTGAGAAACAAAACAGATGATTTCTGTTTTTGAACATTTTGAAGCAGGAGGATTGCTTAAGATACATTTGCATACCTGCTGTGAACATGGACGCATCACTGAACGAGCCAACAGAGCACGGGGGAGGTAAAAATAATTCCAACACTTAATAAAAATACTAGTAAACAAGAGATGCGGCGCAGATTTAGAGAAATAAACTCAAAAAAAAAAAAAAGAAAAAAGAGATTAGACTGTAGAGAAAACCAAGTGGATTTAAAGAGTCATGGGGCTACAAGCTAAAACAACATTCCAATCCTAAACAACATCTTACTGACTTCACGATACCTTCAACCTTAAGACACATGTCTTAAACACTGCCACATTCTCCAAAACAACCCATGCTTGAAAGAAACATTCAAAGACCTACATATAGGCTAGTAGTTTTTTTAAGAGGAACCATCGTTGGGGACACTGTTTGAGCATGACAGATCTGGAAGCCTTTAACCGTAGCTTATCAATAAACCTCCTGGCAGCCATTTTAAGTTTGGAGCCTGCATCATCAGCCAATAACACTGCCAGCTCTGGAGAGTCGGGTACAAAGCCAGACCTTCTGGATGAATAAACACCCCGGGTCGCAATGGATTCTGCTCTGATCCAGAGCCGTTTTCCGACGGCAGAAGAGCTTAGAGATAATTTATTGAATGGTCCAATTTGTAAGATTTCTAAACTCATCAAATACTGACGCTTTGGGATGGCGGCCAACCCGACCTACAGTCCTGTAGTGTCAGTATTTGACGAGACGGGAAACTCAAAGCATTGGGAAGGTGATTCAAAAATCTATTTTCTTACAAATTGGACCTTTAACTTGATAGATCAAAACGCGGATTTCCCTTCACTCCCATTCATTAAACTGACTGCAGCAGCGATCTGCGGAAGTGACCTCCATTGTCAGGTCTATATGTATCTATATGTACCATATGTAGGCTAAAAGATAATGCAAATAATATGATAAACACACATGATCCCATGGTAAGACTTGTGTTGCTGGTCGCAAAGTGGTCACATACAGGGGAAACAACCTATATGGAAATATAAAAGAAAAAACATGTATATCTACAGGAAATGTCGTATGTCAACTACTTTGATAACAAACAAATGCTCTCAAGTACCCACTTGAATAAAATGTTAAAAGCTGAAGATGTATTGGGGCTTGATTTTCAACAATCAAACAATTAATATTCCTCACATCGCTGTAGACAAAGTTACCAGCTAATCATTACCCAGCGCAACAATTTTTTTCTCTGAAGCATGAGTAACATTATTTCTCTAAACCAATTCAACCACTTCAGAGAGCACTGAACACAAACTAACATTAGTATAACTGCCTGGTCACTTGAAAGACACTTTTGCTAACCAGTAGCCATAAAGACAGAGCTAAACACCGGAGTTAGCACACAAGCTAAAAAGCTAGATTTAGCAACAAGCTAGGTAGCTCGACTGCAACATCTTATGGCGATATGTGCTACTGCGAGTTTTACTTTGACCACATAGCCTTGTGGTTAAAACATAGAATTAAACATATATAAAACAGGAGTCCTTACCTGTCCAGCAGAAAAGCCGCTAACTCTGCGTCGCTCTTGACTCCTTACAAATCCCACAGCTCCCTCCACCTCTGAAATGAAGCTCCGATGTTTATCCTTGTTTTCTTTCCGACTTGGTCCAAATCTTTGTTTTCACATTTCTTTTCTTCGTCAGTCTTATTTCTTCTCTTAGATGTGGGAAATGATGGATGAATGCATTTTTTGGCTCTGTTGTTTTTTTTTTTTAGCAAATATAACAAAAAAATTGTTACAGACTATGGCTTTTAGTAGATATCAACAAAGGGAAACCTGCAGGCGTCCAGTTAATGGTAAGGTAAACACAACTAAGGCCGGCCCTGGTTCAGTTAGCCTAGGTGACTGGTAATGTTTACGGGTATTCAACTTGGCTGAGGAAGAAACACAATTTCCCTAAACTAGAATGAAACAGGGCAACAAAGATATCGAAGTTGGGACCTAAACAGGCCAGAGGTTCTGGCTGGCAGTCTAATGGGATGAGGTCTGCAATGTGTCAGGGACAGACTTTCATGGAGTGACAAGCCACCTGGGTGCCCTTCCCCACCTCTTAAGCCTTCACAAAAAGGGCGCCATCACACCCTGATTGGCTGGGAGAGAGAATGCCCCAAGCTGCATCCACTCATTAATTAGGATTCAGCCGCCCCACCCTGCGCACAGGTGATCTGAATCTCCTGCAATCAGTCCAGGGGGATTTTGTAAATTAGCCCAAAACAAAGAAAGATAGCAAGTCTGACAGAATGTAACTGCTTCAGTGTTTAGTCTTGTTTAGTCCTACTTCCCCGTGCCACAATATACATCACAAAGATATAGTAATTTGCAGACATTTCATTCATTCGTATTATATCTTTAAGGAGTTCAACGCATAAGGGAAGAATTGTTTATACGATACAGTACCCACTAGTGTATCACTGAACAGAGGAGCTCCATTAAGAGGACTGATACAACCAGTCTTTTTGAATTGCAAGGCATTTCAATGAGCTGCACCATCACCCTTAATTGATTTCTTTAAAGGCATGGACGTGATTCAGACCAGTAGAAAGAGGTTGTAATGTCAATTTTCTTAGAAAGAAGGGAGAACTACTTTATTTCAAAAGTGTATTTTCCGAGGAAGGACCTCTCAATTATTGACTTTCTATTCTGATTTTAGGGCATTTAGCAGATGCTTTTATCCAAAGTAACTTACAGTAATTAATTCATACATTCATACACTGATGGCGGTGGCTGCCCTGCAAGGTGCTGACCAGCACATCAGGAGCAGTTTGGGGTTCAGTATCTTGCCCAAGGACACTTAGACATGCAGACCAGGGGAATCAAATCAGTGACCTTCCCATAACAAGCTGGCTCTAACCCCTGATCCACAGCCGCCTCACTCTCTATGGGGGTTAAGGCTCTGTAACTTGCGTGTTTTATCATGTATCTCATTGCACCTTACTTTCTTTTTTTTCTGCATTGTATTGTATCACCACTTATAGACACTTCTTGTGGTGATCGACCAAATATTTACCATATCTACGTGCATTATTTATGCACTAGTTCAGGCCTGTTGGCCCCATCGACTGATATGTATGTGTATGTACGACCCTGAGGAAGGCCATCAGGTAAAACACACAGGTCTGAAGTTGTATTTTTTTTAACTACTATGTTGGTGGAATTCTTCAGCCTTTTTTTTTTTCCCCAGAGACATTAAAAGAAACCGCAAAGATTTGTCAAGCTAACACAAACAGACACATGACAAATATGAAGGAACAAAACAAACCACAACGAGGTATAAAGGCCCATTGTCTCACACTATGTTGTCCGCCACTGTAGAAGGTACTTCAAGTGGAAAAATGAGTGGTATTTGAGAAGTCTGAGTTAAAGATTTTTAGAGGTTTGGGAAAAAAATGCGATTTGACGTCTCTTAAAATCAAAGCTGACGTCAAATGCCCAAAATCTTAAATATTAGATTTGAAAATGTTGGAATCCATATAGCTTGGTATCTTCAGTAAAATGTTACTCATCACCAGATCTATTGAAGCCTCCACCCAAATATGTTATTTTCCAAACTAAAACTGAGCTCTGTGTATTTTTATTTTTCCAGTTAACTCAACTACATCTCACTTATTCGTATTGATCTTTACAAAGCTGTCACTGTTTCAAAACGAGCATCAACGCATCACCGCAGATTTCTTTTTTTTTTTTTCCTGATATTTTTGATGCCGTGTGCTTGCACCAGATTGTCAATCAATCCTTAATGTGTTTTTCATTGTATTTTCTGTTTAGGAAGAAAAAAAAAAAAAAACCTGAAGAAAAACAAAACAAACTTTCTGATGAACACTTTCTCTTTGTCTGCTTGGTGATGCAGCTGCTCATGTAATCTCCATTTTTATCCCAAACAAACCGGAACGCCACCGGAGAATTGTTGATCAGGTTGTCATCAGATTATGACAGTGAAATAATAGCTGATGCTGCAGAGAAGAGTGAAACTGAAAATGACACAGATGACACGTGTGGAGGTCTGCAGCGAGGGTGGAAAGACTCACGCCATGGACTATACAGCCCGTCAATCTCAGCTAATCACCAATCATGGACACTGAAAATATTCCTTTGGAGATGACTCATCAATGCGGGTTCTCGTGCCATATGATTTGTCGATCAAATTCTTGCAGAAAAAGTTGCAGACTGTAGTTTTGTTGTTTAGGATCTAGCTTAAGACCTATAGTTGCATTGTATATTGTGTATATTTTGTTATTGTGCCCTACACATTGATTCTCCTTGTCCTCAAACCTTACTTGATGTGTGTACTTAACTTAGCTTAGCTACTGTACCTACTGTGTTAAATTACTAGTGTTGCTAATCAACCTGTATTCTGTCTGAAATGCTTTTATGTGACTCACAAATACTATATCAAGTTTTTATAAATATGTATTTTGACTTATTATGACAGCAGATCCTTTATTGGTCAGAGGGCCCTACTTTGACCCAGGGCCCAGGAAAATTGTCCCAGTGAACCTTTGCTGTCAGCAGCCCTGCTGGCTAGTAACGCTACCAGACTGTTTTGTACATATTGTAAATAGTAATCATGCCCTATTTTCTATTATCTGCTATTTTCTTCGAACACTGTTTTCTTATGAGATTAATTAAGTGTCCTCTGTCTCTTTCTCCAGGTTTGGTTTGTTATTTTTGCCTCGATTCACCCTGAAGCCAAGCTTCACTTGTTGTAAATATCACAGCCAATAAATAATATATTGTTATTTTTTTATTTGATTTATGCTGTCTTTTTAAACAATGTTATGGTGCCACAACCCTAGACTCGGGCGCAACACTGCAAGCTCTCAAGCCTTATATGTTGATAATGTATCACTGTATGACTTCTTCATACGGGAGCTCACCAAGGGTCTGTTCTCGGCCCACTTCTGTTCTGGTTAGATGTTATAATTTCTTCTGGAAAAAAAACAAAACAACTTGAATTAATATATTTTTTAATTTATGACAAATTATACAATTATACATAGTTTTCTCAGTCATTTACATTATCCCATTATGCATTGGAAGGCCCAGCAATTAGGCAGATAACATTTTGCAAATATCATCTTTTGGCAGTAGATGAATGGATACATTTGATTTTTCTGTCCAGACACAAAAGCTGCTCTCTTTGTGTTTGTGTTTTGTGATTCTCTTTGACATTTCAGTGTCTTTGACAGAGATTGGCTCAGTGAGATCTTTCACACAGTCGCACACCTGCACCTGTAATGATACTGAGTGCAGCTCTTTAAGGTTAACAAGACTTTTACTCCACGCTGTTGTGTTAAAACTCTTTAATACCGGTTTGATGTCCTTATTTATCCCTTTCACCATTTTATCCACAAAGACTTTGTTGACTTTGATGAAAGATTCCTGACGGCCTAATTGCTGCTGTTGGAGCTAATTATGCAAATTTAGGCATGTTGTCACTTCACAACATTCTGCCGGTTGCCACTCTTGTCAGCCTGTGATGGTGCCATCAGTTTGTTAAGCTGGCGTTTCTGACTCGCCTGAATCTGCCCATGATGAATATCTGCGGTCACGATTCACGGGGAACTGGATCCAGGGGGATTTGTGTACCTTTTTTTCATCGAGCTTTCCTCTAATGTGCAAGCATGTGGGTGCTCATGTGTGTCCTCCACAGCCTCGAGAATAGTTACAGATCTTGTATATCGGTATGTAAAACACTTCCTTTTGCATTAGCATTATTCTGGAAACTCATAATACGATCATCTAATATATTTTAATTATCTTATTTAATTGTTCATTCATTATACTCCTGTGGCTTATGCTTTTGCTTGCAATGGTATTTTAATAAAGAATACTCCCCTTCTGGGAGCTGAGGATTGATATCAATAGTAGATAAAGTTAATTTCAGTGCATATTTTCAGGACAGCATTATTATTAGCCATAATTGGGTTTTTACCTGTCTAAAGTTATGCAATCCTAGTAGTCAAGGATACAAGGATTCTTGAGTGGCATCCCCTTTTATCGTCACAGTCTGACCTTGCAAGGCGCAGAACCCAGCTGTAAAATAAACATCTAAAAACTACAAAACCTCTCCCATAAATACCAGTCTTTAATCTGTCTGAATCTCCCCGTAACTGCAGACAGAGAACCCCCCCGTCCTCCGCCAGCTCTTTCCCTGCCTCGTACAGAAACACAACCCTCTTAAGCTCACTCAAATTTCATCCCTCTCAAGTTTTGCCTTGAGTCTCGTTTTCACTGTCCGGGGATTGAGAGCTGCCATCTGTCTGGGTCATCCTCGCTCGGGCTGCAAACTTTTGACTCCGGAGGCTTTTTTGATCACACTCATTCTCTCTCTCTCTCTGGCTTATTGATATTCAAATAGCCCCCTCGCAAGGGAATTTTCAAAAAGCGCCGCTAAAGATGCATTAGCCGAAGAGAAGATTGGATTCTTTTCTCAATTTAACAACTTAATATCTCAATCTGGAGAAGTTTAGATCTGAACAGGGCTGTGCTTAGGTTCTAATTACCATTTATCAAAGCATTGTAAAAGCTGTAGTGTTCCGTGGGTTTTATTCAAAATGTAAACAAAACCGGGGGGGGGGGGGGGCTAATTCCAGCAGTCTCGCAGAGACATAAAACCCACATTCATGTTTTCTTTTTCTTTTTTTACTTCTCACTTTATGGCTTGCCTTATGATATCACAGATGCCTGGTAGAAACTCATAATTCAAGGGAAGGACGCTATTTAATATTGGAGACGCAATTTGTGAAACTGAAATAAACCAGACTTTTTATCCCTGTATGACCGAAACTTATTTGACATATGGCATGTGTTTGTTTCGCGTGGGTTTCACAATAAATTACTGTGCAATCTGATTGCCTGACAGTAAGTACAAGGTAGAAGGGAATGTTGTCATCTTTGACTGATGGTGATTATAACATGGTTTGCATTTTCATATTTAAAGTTTGACATCTGGGAAACTCTCTCCATCCACCTATGACTATGTGTGTGAGCACCAAGCATCAATGTTATAAACACAGAGTCCACATTTCCTTATCCTGCTGTAGCCCTGCGTTCTGTCGGCCTGGAACTCGGTCCGCCCTCCAAGTGCAACATCTTGATCCGGCAGGTCTCTGTAAAGATGCCAACAGTTTCTGATTTCACGTCTTTTAGCCAGACTGAATCCCATTCATCCATTTCCTTTTCCTGCAACCAAACATTAGCCTGGAGCAGCCGGTGGTCCAGCCGGTCAGGTTAGATGGTAAAAGTAGCCGTTGTATGATATGGTAATATGTAATGTTTGATAAGATATCAACAACCATGCTAGCAGCTCTGTGAGGCTAAATGCTAAATGAGCTACATACTAGCATCAGCATGTTAATGTGCTCACAAGGGCAATATTGATAGTAACATGTTGATGTTCAGCACTTACACTATTTACCATGCCTACTATTTGCTGTGTTGTTGTATGATTTAAGGTGTTACTACCACAGTGTGTCCTTGGGTTGTCATCCAGATCCAATGAGGATATCCTCCCTAGCTCCCAACTCTTTCCAAATTATGGTTACTTTTGGCTAAAAAATGATAAGATGGTGATGGAAATAATGCCAAACTCAAGCCTTCAATCCAGTGGCTTACACTTGGTCACATAGTCATTTGGATTCAGCCTCTGGCTGTTAGGAATATCTGTTTTCAAATTCATCCAATAGTTTTTCGAGATATAGATTAAAAGTCTCAACAATTGACCAAAGCAGAGAAACCGATGGACTGCCACCTGACATTGCCATCAGACAAACCATGTTATTTGCTTGTCTAAAAATGTGTGTTTTGAAACCGAGACCCTGGAAACAGCACTTGGCTTTGAAGCTAATTTGACATAGTTGCCTAACTGTGTAATTACCACATCAAGTGACAGTCCCAGAATCCCTTTTCCCCATAAAATGTGAAAGAAGCATCTGTAGGACGGTGGATAAGTTCTGTGAGTGTCTCAAATCAGAATTTGATGCATCTAGTCCGAAGATATTTGGAAAGTCCTTTAAAAGAGCTGGAGGTTAGCCGGCTCGATTAGCCGAATTGCCTATGGACCGCTAGATGTGGAAGATCTGGTTAATCTCATGCCGGGGACATATAACTTCAATAACAGACAAAACAGGACTCTGATTACTTTTTTCTTTTTTTTTCACTTACTAAAACCAGTCATCTGAATAACAAAACACTGTATAAAAGCCATAAAACCCATAATAATCTACTTCAGTGTGATTATGGGGGGCTCAGGAAGTGCTGCGCCTTATTGCTGCGTGCATATTGGGTATATCCAGCAGCACAGTAAAGAACACCCCTGCTGAGGTAATAGCTATAATTATGTTTATGGATGTGATATTTTGGCTGGAAGAGAACATTGTGTGTTTCATTAGAACGTGTCACTGCAGAAATCCCTGGACGGCCTTCCCTCACGAGTACGAGGACGTTGATATGACGCCATTCTTTTTTCCTTTCAGTGTCATTTTTAGAACAGATTTTAAAATGGAGGCCAATTAGGGGCCCATAATCAATGGCGGCAGAGTGTTCCTTCTGCCTCTTATTCATCATTTGACATGAAGTCTAATACTTTCTGGATGAGCTCTCAGCCCAAATGACTACTCCCACAACACTTTCTTTTACTCCGACTTCCCACTGTCCGTTGATGCACAGCGTGCCGACAATGAAAAATAAATGTACGTTTCTACAAATTATCTCTTGATCTCGCAGCCTCTCTTCTTTCTTTCTTTCTTTCTTTTTTTTCATTCGACATTCCTTCTGAAGCATGCAGCGATGCTCTCAATTATTGCCCGGGACAAAAAATTAGAGTAGAAAGAGAATTTCCTATGTGTATTTCCGGCCACAAGCTCATCATTATGATTTAATTCGAATTTAATGCCATCATTTAATGACTGGCTTTCATTATAGGTCATTATACAAACATGTCGAGTCCCAAATTAGGTGACACAATATGCTGTTTTCCTGTCAAGGCTTAGTATCATTTCCTCCCCCCCGTGGGTTATGGGGTAAAGTATCAACTCAAACTAGAGCGTGTAACAGCAGATAAAAAGGCCTGGAGTGATGTCACACTCTGTGGGGAGACACAGTTGAGGACTTCGGCTGTTCTGAAAAAAGAACGAGACGAAACACTGACCCAGCTATGGTGTCACTAAATCCTTCAGGAACAAGCTTCTTTTAAAGAAGACCTATCACGCTTCTATGCCTTTCCCTTTCCTTTAATGTTTTATATAGGTTCTTGTGCATGCAAAAGGTCTTAAAGGTTAAAAAGTCCAACAGGAGCTCCTCTGTCCCACAGAGACCGCTGCTCCTGAAGTACCTGAAACGCCTCGTCAGTAGCCCCGCCTTTAATTCCATGACTTCTTGACATCACTTCATCATCATGTTGCAAATTTGCATAATTCATGCCTGAAATGTTAGCAAGATAAATTAGCGCTTTATACCAACAACAAATGTCATTGTGTTCTGTTCAATTTTTATTCCTTGTATTATCTCCCTTTCAAATGTTGATATTTTTCCATTCTACGGAAGCCCTGAGGGGAGAGTAAGACAATGTTAGCTAGTGCACAAACTGGCGACCACTCAAGGGGGCAGATGATTCAAATAAAAGCGGTGTTGTTAAAATGTTATCAAAAACACCTTTCCAGCATGTAACCGTATGACAGCGGTCCTCAATAGGCGGCTGCCCGGCCGCATCCGGCCCGCCGGCCTCTTGTTTGTGGTCCCCGAACTGTTATTCCTTCACCATGTGTTTTGGTTGGGTCAGCACGTGTATACCGGGACTTGTCTCCATGCCAACGATACACAGACGCAATTTTTAACTTTCACTTTCATTTTCGGAGCAGTTCGCGTATTCACATTTTGCTGGTTGTAAGAGAAAATGGCGTGCTCCAAATAAACTGCTAAAAAAAAGGAGACAGTGAAACCGGCAACTCAAAGTAGTAAGGACTTTGAATTTGCATTAATTCTCCCTCCAACCAGGACAAGATCCACGTATCTCAAACAGCAATGATAATGATGTGATAGCCAATTGAAGTTTAAAAAGTTAAAGAATTGTCATGTTTTTTCGCATAAACCGATAGCTTTACAGACGGGGACTCTCTCCCGGCAAACACCCTTTCACTCACGGTGCCAACATTTTTATCATCCTTGTTAAAACTCGACACTTTTTAACCACAGATCAAACAATGTGAATTAACCCACAACCAAATTACATATCATATTATTCACACACATTCACGAACCATAATTACACCAACACCAACAGAATACCCAGGAGTCATCGCGCCACAGTCCACAAGAGGCGTTACAATATGCCAGGAGAAGCTGTGATGAAGATTTCCAATTTGAAACGGCATTATGAGACGAAGCATAGGAATTTTGAAGAGACATTTCCTCAAAATTCAGAGGTAAGCACAACACAAATAAATGCACTGACATCGTCATATTAAGTTGCAAGCAGGATTCTTGTCACATCTATGACACAACAACAAAAAGCAACAGAGTGCTCACAAGAAGCCGTTCTCAGATGCAGAAATAATAAAATGATGCATGACTGAAGTGATGAACACAATGTTTGAAGGCAAACCAAAAGAGGAAATATTCAACTATGTATTTTGATTTGTGTTAAAATGGAAATTACATTTTATTTTAGTTTGTATTTTTCTTGTTGGTTTGAATGAAGAGGACATTTTATCATGAATATTACAGTATTATTGCATGTGGCCTGACCGACCTCAATACACGGACCTTTGAGTCATTGAAAACAAGCTTTGTGGCCCTTTAAGATTTGTATTTGAGTACTCCTACCCTATGATATTAGTGGCTCAAAAATAAAACGATGAACCTGAAAATATGCATAATATGCATCATTCAAAGGAACACAGAAGAAAAAGTTTGCGTAGATCTTTTCCAAGTATTCGGTCGCAGTCTGGAAAACAAGATCTCTACCACCACCGTTTCCCTCAAAGATTCATCTACATCATCGTGTGCGCTGCAGCAGTGCTGGCAGTCCTGCTGTTAATCTGTACAAAGCGTCCCACTTATACGGCCCATACTTCTAAATAAAAGTCAAGATTTTCATTTACCACCTTTATACCCTCCTCTTATTCTTTTACACCGGCTCGACTGAAGCCGGAGCCAATATCTCGAAAATGAAGGGCCTCAGGTGATGTCAAGGGCTATTGAGAGTATGAGTCTCAAGACTTTGTGCCAGCGCTGCAGAAACTCCGTGTCCTAACTTTCAGCGTATTACCCAGGGATTCGTGTCCTGGGATATGTGTATCTATAAAAGAACAAACAATAGGGCTCTGTGAAAACTCATTCACCGCCAGGGTCAGGTATAGGGTAGCACAACAGATGGGCTATGAAATAAGTTTTACGGCCATAAATTGCTACACAGGTGCACAGAGAGTACCTATAGCCTTCAGATACTGGATGAATTGGATCATTAAGCCAAATGATTACCTGTGAGTTTAATCTTGCAATCAAACGTCCGATATGGCACTCTAAGGCAACAAAGTATGTTATGTTGTTGCTACACCTTGGTCAGCATTTGTTTTCCTGTGGTCTTTTCTTTTTTTCTAAGTATGCAATGTAATTTTGGTATTTTTCACTTTCTATGGAAGCCCTGAGGGGCAAAAAAGACAAGAAAAGCATGATCTATGGTGTTTTTTTCCCTGTGTTTATGACTTAGGAACAGGTGGAAAATAAGGTTCCACCTGGATAATCTTTCAAAGTTCCTTATATATTTCATCTGTGAATAAAAGGCTACCATACCTTTTTCTTGGACATTGTGAGAAATGTTATGCGCAGAGAAAAGTTTTGTTCCCTAATACGTCTATTTGCATTGGGTCCTGGTAATGATATCATGTCTCAGGAGACCTTGAATTGATTGGCTGATGTTAAAGTGTCATAGTCCGATTTATATTTCAATATGATAAAAGCATTCAGGAATGACTAAAAGAGCAGGTGGGCGAGAAAGGCATATTAAACCCATCTCCAAATTATGCTGAAATGATATCTCTCTTATATCAAACTATCAGCGGGAGTTGAGTCACAGTTGATTATATTTTACATTTTCTCCCTAGATTGGCAATAGACAAGTTTTTTTTTTTTCTGTTTTAACATCGAATAATGGAGTAAATGTTGAATGCACGATGTAATGGCTATAGAATAATGACACCATCAGTGTTTAGAGTGTCCGCCACTGGGCACGAAATCTCCCGGGAAAATGAAGGCTGACTGAAGATCCAGTCGGGCAAGCGCTATTTCTGTCTGCTTTCATGTCTCCATTACAGACTAAATGAAAGTCATGAGACACACTCGCATTTAGTCCATAGGCACTGGGGGTTGCTGCTCTGAGGAAGACGGAAAAATCGATCCAGTTGTGTTTGCTACACGCCGCCGGTGATAATCGGCTTATGATTAAAAACGCTAAAGGAGAGGTGCTTTTTTCTGCTTCCACTTTAATATTATTGGAATTAAATGCTGCTGGATGTGCATTATTCATGGAATTCGTACAACTTTTTAAAGGTTACAGGAGAAGATCAAGACTGCTCTTATGTCTGTATGCTAAGTATGCTAAAGCCAACAGCTAACAAGCTTAGTTTGACATAAAAACTGAAGCGGTGAGAATATCCCATCCCATTGCCTCAAGTTTATGCGAGAGGTTAAGCTTATTGGCTACAAGCACAAGACGTGTAACAACCGATTCATGTAAAAAACGTGAATTTCTAATGATGTTAAAGATATCAATTTGATCTAAATGATAATATATATTGTGCAATGTACTGCTGCACCAGAGGGGGTGCTTTTGGTTGCGATTTTTTGCAATTATTCATATTTTTACACTTTTTGGCATTTATAGCGCTTGCACAGGAGCTTTGGACTGGGATTGGCTAGGCTAGCTGGTTAGCATGCTAACTTCAGCAGATATCTTGGTTAACAGAATACCGACACCATTGAGTTGATAATTGTGGTTATTTGTTTGTCATTTTTATTAAATTCTTTCAAATTGCAGCTTCCTGTCACTGTAGCTAGCATTAGCCAGCTAGCTCAGATAGCTGTGCCGCAAGTATTAGCCGGCTAGCTCAGTTAGCTGTGCAGCTAACAGTCAGCCAGGGAGCTCAGAGCACAGGGTTGCACAGTGTTGGTGGTAACACCACTAGCACATGAACATTGGACTAGGACTGGATGGGCAATGTGGTTAGCATGCTAACTTGTGCGGCTATTTCAGCAACACATTACGTAGACGTATATCTTCACACTGTGAAGATATACGTCTACGTAATGTGTTCTAAATGATAATATATATTGTGCAATGTACTGCTGCACCAGAGGGGGTGCTTTTGGTTGCGATTTTTTGCAATTATTCATATTTTTACACTTTTTGGCATTTATAGCGCTTGCACAGGAGCTTTGGACTGGGATTGGCTAGGCTAGCTGGTTAGCATGCTAACTTCAGCAGATATCTTGGTTAACAGAATACCGACACCATTGAGTTGATAATTGTGGTTATTTGTTTGTCATTTTTATTAAATTCTTTCAAATTGCAGCTTCCTGTCACTGTAGCTAGCATTAGCCAGCTAGCTCAGATAGCTGTGCCGCAAGTATTAGCCGGCTAGCTCAGTTAGCTGTGCAGCTAACAGTCAGCCAGGGAGCTCAGAGCACAGGGTTGCACAGTGTTGGTGGTAACACCACTAGCACATGAACATTGGACTAGGACTGGATGGGCAATGTGGTTAGCATGCTAACTTGTGCGGCTAATTCAGCAACACATTACGTAGACGTATATCTTCACACTGTGTTGATAACCTTTAAAACCATTTTATTTTAATCTCTCTTTGGCCATTGTTCAGTTATAACTCCCAATGAGGAAGTACAACTTTCACTTCCTGCTTGACCTCCTAATGATGGCTCCATTGCCCTCTGACAATGACAACCATCCTTCAAAAATAACTACCCCACTTGATTTCTTCTCATTGAAACGTACAGTAAATCACACATTTTTATCGAGCCCAAAGCGCAGTTGAGGGCTCGGCCAACTAAAACTCATTCCATCTCCCGAAAATTATATTGAAATACTCTCAACAATCCAGAATATATCACTCAGGGAGAAGAATCCGCATGTGGCTATATCCTAGATTTACTCCTCAATATTGCAGACTCCTGCCCACATTCCTGTTGGCACGGCTGACCGCAGTGAGCTGAGCGCAGCATTCCGGCCCAAAGATAGATGTCACAGTGCATTACAGTACTAATGACTCAGTAGAAAAGACAGGCACCGGCAATTAGAGGTATGTGGGGATGTAGACATAAAGCACAGGCTCTGAACTGCTCTTATACTGTGTATAGGGAGGAGAAAAGAGGAGACCGAATTAGGTACAGGGGGGAACCTGTGGTTGCCTTTGCTTGCAGCGGGGATGTAGTGTATAATGAGTCTGCAGCTTCTGCCAATAGACAAAATAATAAAAGAAGTAAATTGCTTTGGAAACACACAGGAAAAACCGGTATAATAGAATGCCCTGGTAGTCAACTCAAAAAGAACAAAAACAGTTTTGTTTTTTTGTTTTTTCACAGGTGAGAGACCTGTCCATCCTAGTTATTTATTTTTTTTCTCCTGCTGCTGTTTATCAAAACAGGAGACGGGACGAGCACGGTTCTAATTGAGTGTATTTGAAGAATGCGAGGGAAGGGTAAGGGTTAGGTAAGTTACGGAAATAAATGTAACGCAGAGACAAAATGACAATTTCCGCGTAGTCATTATGGGCGAACAATACCGGGTGCTGTTCAAATGGACGTGTACAACAGAGCGACTCAAAAGCACCCATGTGCCGGGGGGGCTCTTCACAAAGCCCCTCCGCATTAAAACTTTGAGAAGGCCAAAGGTATGAGAGCCGGAGAACGTTCGGCAAGTTCTCGTACAACAATGCTGTTTCCCCGGCGCCGCTTGACTCGAGGTATAATTACCACCACAACAAGCATTTGAGCCGTGGAAATTGGACGACTTGAAACGAGAGCGAGACAAGCCAGGAGAAAACTAAGTGGGGGCCAGTGATTTTAACTTTAACAGTCATTTACATAAAGTCTTACAAAGTGTGATATTGTAGGTGGGCTCTTATGAATATGTATCGCCGTGGAGTGTGCAAGCTCTCCACTCTCGGCAGAAAAGGGCGACTGTAAATGGAAGATTTATTTATTTTTATTTCCTGCAGAGCACATGTCTCCCCTTGGGTTCAATAAAAAGACTCTTGGAAAAGCAAGTTAAAACCAATCAACTTCCGATACCTCTCTGTTGCAATGCATTAGGCTGCAGAAATGCAAGCACAGAGGTCTTTCATGTCCGAATGCATTGAAATATGGCTATTGCAGTCAATCAACCTACTTTTGCCTTTTCCCCGTGGTTTAAAATAGAGTGTGAAAGCGTGATCATCCCATTTAATTGCTGATTCTCACCGCTTCACATGTGCACATACGTTGGTATGTTCCCCACTAAGTGTTGCAGCTATGTTCATTTATTCACTCCTGTGTAAAAGGTGTTGGGAGTTTGGTCACATAGTCGCCGCTCGCAGCACAGCTTATATAACAGACAGCCTCTCTTATCGGCTCCGTCGAGACAGTATTACATTAGTCAATGCCACAGATTTGTGCATCAGGGTTCCACAGTTAAGGTTTTTTTTTGTGTGTGGAAAGTCTGGCACAAATTTAATTAGTCTCTGCCAGAGAAGCCACTTATTGTCGCCATTATGGTCCAACTTTTTAATATAAATACAAGCATGACTGGACATGCGTAGGTAAAGCTTACTGTGTTCTTAAGGTTTTCTTTGGGAGGAAACTCATGGTAATCATTGTTCAAATGCTGTGCAGTTCACCTATAAACATTATCCGGATAGTCATTATAAATTTGCACTTACTGATGTGTAACTGCAATATGTAAGAGTTTCACATTAGCTAAAAGTATAAACACAACGTAAAGAAGTAACAGTTTTGATATTATGTCGAGGACAACTGTGTGGAAGCACATTTCTGACAGTCAAAGGAGGAAAAAAAAACACAGACAACAATTCTGAATAAGCAAATATATGCTTGGTAAGTCATTATTATGGGACAGAAGGCGGAATTATGAGCTAGAAAGCCAAAACTATATGATACATGTCCACTATTATTTTTCTGTCATAACTTTAACTTACTATCACATTATTATAACTTTTAAATCCCCAAATGTTGACGTTTCATCCTTTTAATGACTTTTTTATGTGATATTTTAGATGTTTTATGTCATATTGCTGAATTTTGATGTGAAATTTTCAACAAATATTGACTTAACATGGCAACAATTTTTTAATCATGCTTGGTTTTCATCTTTTTTTTTTTCTCTAGCTGGTCGAAATGGGCCTCCATACACGGCTATCTAACTTGCCAGAGATATTCACTGAATCTAGCATGCTAAACAGCTAACCCTGTCCCATCCTGTCTCATAATAATGGTCTGCGCCTTAAGAGGTGATAGTCATCCCCCCTCTTGTAATTTCAGCTTTTCAAATGAAATGAATAAACACAAACAAAATGTACTGTACTCTGTGGCCCCTGGGGTGTCTGCCTGTTCTGCCAAGTTGTTAATCCGGCCTCGGTGTATGTTTTTGCAATTGCAGTATTACAGTATGTTAGTCAGCAGTCTGTGTCAGCAAAAAGCCTGTTTGCATAGCCGATGTGTGTATTTCTCCTAGGGGAAATGCTAAAGACACAAGTTAGCGACTTACATACAGCTTTCCTAATTACACAAAGGGTAACTTGAACTACAGTAACAGCTGATTTATGCTACGGGGAAGAGCTGCTTGGTTACATCGGATTTATCATAAACTATTGTTGGACAGTAGTATCGGTTTCCTTTGTTCGTGTGGCAAACATCCAGATCTTTTGGAAGCAACGATGGATGACGCCTCTGGAGCCGCAGTCAAAGAAAGCGGCACCTGTTTTAAGTCATACATCTCCCTGCACTCACACGCGCTCAGACAGCCCAAGGTGACAGCGGTTTGATCCATAAGTCTTGGGAAAAACTCTAGCGTTGTCATGTAAAGCCACGGTTCGTAGGTGTTAAACTTCATACTGAGAGAAGATAAATAAGTTTGATAATATGTCAGAATCCGGAGCCATATTTATGGCGCCATTGGCTGGCTGTTTGCTCCCAATGTGATTCCGGAACTCATCAGAATCTCTGGAGCACCAGAGCTTCACCCCATGTTGTCAACAAAATGCCAGCTAATTGCTATTGGCTCAGCAAGTGGAAGGAAGAAAGACTGGAGCCAAGTTTGTTTGTCTCAGTCTTTTTTTTTCCTTCAACTCGCCTACTATGCCTGGGGCACAACTAAAAATACACCCCGGTGATGATATTTTCTGTGATCAGACATTTCAGCTTAGTCAACATTGTGTTCGGGACCAGATCTTCTAAGGCTGGAGAGTCTACACTGCTGTGATCAAGACAACAAAGGGAGATGGTGATTGGAGAACGTTGCATTTTCACTGGGACCCAAAACAAGATACTTTGAACCCAATGCTAAAAACAACGTGAAGGTATATTTAATCGAGAACAAAGACAATTATGGAGTCTTGATCTCAGCACAATCATTTACACCTCACAACTTAGGGATCTATGTAGATCTTTCAACCCAGTGTGAGTGAGGCGCGTTTTTTTTTCAGAACACACATAAATTGTGTAACCTTAAATTGTGTTAAGAATCTTTACATTGCAATTTAACTTTTGTTAAGGCTCTATTTTCTATTTCTCTCACATCACAATGCTCAGTCCATGCCTGGTTGATTTAGGCTGGTTAGGGTTAGGAAAACATTTTCTTTTGGCTTTCAATACCTGTTTGATCAGTACAAACATTGATGGAAACTGTACAAGGTCACCACGATCACGGCTGGAGATGGCCAAACATCTGGTTTTGGAGCAATCTCCAGTGAAAGATATCCAGTTTTGGTCGCAACAAACTCAGCTGTAAATGTCCCAACTTCCTGTGAAAAATGTCTCTTTCTGGCCGCCACAAACAAGGCTGGAAATTCCCCTGTGTTTCCTTTACAACATGTGTTTCACTGCCAGAAACACAGCTGGAAATGTCCTATGTCCACCAGCGCACCCTATACCAAGTCAACTGTGCAAAGGTCAATATGGTAGAAAGCCTATGACATGGACAAACTTGGATGTTTCTGCAGTTTGCAGAAAAGTCACCTCTCAACATCATATCCTGGCGACTGGGCCGAGAATCTTAACTATTCACAAAACCCACGCTTGTTGGTTCCCCCATGAAGCAACTAGCGTGTCTAAACTATGCAATTCAATATAGGGCTTATTTTTAATCCCCAGCTCTTGAGGGATACCTTGAAATGTTAATGGACACGACTAGCCAACAGCAAGTTTGGCTACCGCACTGCCCCATTGGCTAGCTTTGCAAGCGAACCTCCGCAACACTTCAGTCCACGCGCTCTTCAACTTGTCCAAACATTTGTGTCGCACCGCTCTTGATCCCTCTTGGCTCGAGACGTTGATGCCAACACAATAGCCAACAAAGGCCCCGCCACCTGTTTACCTTGAGGCGACGGTGAAACCCTGTGCTGCCGAAGAACTCTCCGGTTGCTTGCCCGGAGCCAGCTGCTCACAAAAAGGGTCCTTGGAAACATGCGTCGAGGCTGTTCTCTGTACTCGCATCCAAAGGGAAGGAACAAGCTGCCGACAGAGATCAGAACCAGGAAATCCCTCGTGAAAACAGTGAAGAGGAGAAGAGAACTAAATACCCAACCCTTCAAAAAAGTGAAGCTCTTGAGCTTAAGTTAAGCTAACGGCAGCGCTGGGATGATCTAATTAGCAGCAAAATGTGTTCCTTGGCGTGATCTGATTTCCAGTTACTCTGCAGTGCTGATAATTGCACTGGATGAGAGCGAGACGCAGAGAAAGTAAGTGGAAAAGTCCAAGATTTCCACGCTGTTTACCCCTAAAATATACATAGTTATTTTCTTATGCTGTTTGCTGCGTCAAATTTATGCCTGACTTTGATGCTCTACGTTTAACATGCACTGATTCATATTTGCATTTTTTCACAGTGCAGATCCCAGCAAAAAAAGTATGGTGGGGTGTTTTTTTCTCCCTCTGATATACCAGCACGGAATGAAATAAACATGACACGCGAGAGAAAAGAAAAAGCAGTGATTCGCTTTGTGCTCGAGTCCCAAAGTTTTAGAAAAACCTCTTTCTTTTTCTTTTTTTCCTTTCCCCCACGACAAGAAACAGCAAAGGCAGCAGAAAGATGAAATGAAGACGCACACGCGCAAGGACGAGATGAACAAAAGGACAAATATTTGCTTCTCGCAGCTACTCGCAGCAAATTTAAGAGCAATGTGATTATCTTTCAAGCGATGCGGAGGTAGAGATCTGAAGGAGGGGATGTACAGTATTACCCTGATTCTCCGCATTTCAATTACACGGAGAGGTCTCGCGGTGGTGTCGCCTTGAGGACTCACGTATTCCAAAGCTATCAAAATGAAGTGCCAGTGTAATGTTTGGGCCCTTGGCGTCTCTTTTTCCTTGTGAGAAACATGTGCATTGCAAGGCATATCACCCTAATCCCCCCGCAAATAGAGGATGACACATTGTTGTCCCCACTGTGAATAATAATTAGCCGCTGGCAGCAGCAAACAAGAAAAATAATTTGCAAATCAGATTTAAATGGGTGTCACTATTGCATCTTCATCATTACCTCTGCAACAAGTGCATCCCGCTGGGGCGGCTACCGGCTTCAATAAGGCTTTAATTCTTTATATTATTAACCAATACCCCTCCTCCTGCAATGCAAAAAAAAAAGAAAGAACTGTAGTCATCTGAATAATTTGTTACTTTGCCGGTGCAGGAGTCTGCAAAAACAGACCTGAAGCAACCAAACAAGCTTCTGATTCCACTTGCGAGGGAGCGGGTGGAGGAAGGGGAGGAAGGGCGAAGACAAATCTCTTTTGACCAGGAGGAAGAAAGGGATGGATGCCTCGTGCCGGCGCTCCAAAGGGTGAGAGGGAAACGCTCCGGGGGCTATTCACACACTTTTTTTTCTTTTTTTTTTTTTTTTACACGAGGCGCTGCCGCACTGTAGAAGTACAGCTTTTTGTGACACCGCTTCACTCCCGACTGTCACCGGCAAACACCTCGGTGCAACGGTGTTACGAATCACTGGAGATGAATCAAATTGAATGGGTAAACAGACAGAGGAGGGTGTACTGTAGCTCGGCGTTGAGGTGCAAATTGACTTGATTTCCATTTTCTCACGACCGGACCTGCAGGAAACCACGGCTCCTTCGCAGCGAACATAAGCGCGCCCCCTGTTAATTTGCAGTGCTCAACCTTCCCCTCACATGACCTTATCAGCATTTCCGACCACAGCAGGCGAATCATTAGTCCGCAGAGCGAGATGGGACCAACAACCGATTCCGACCAATTGTAACAGGCACAGCTGCGCGCCCATGCCCCGGCTCCCCCGCCGCACAGCCTAAACTCATTTCAATTAGGATTGTGGCTGGCAGAGCTAATCATACATCACTTTCAAAATGAACTTTATTTCGGAAGAGGCCGCGGCGCGTGAATGAGGTGACAGTGTCTCGCGGAGAAGGGCTTAAATGGAAAAATGCAAATATGAGAGCGAGCAGACATCTCGATTTTTTTCAGCGTTTCATCACTCAGCCCAATTGTATGTTTTTGATGAGCCCCGTCCAATCAGCTCGCCCCTGGGGGCGATAAACCCCCCCCCCCGCCCTCTCGAGCCAAACGTCGCACCGGCGGAGTTTAATTCCAAAACAACCATGCCGCGATTGGGATTGCCGTATGTTACATGTTAGTTGTTTGCAACTGCAGGCGTCGGAGAGATTTTAATTTAAGTTCAGAGGGAAGCGGATCGGTAAGAAAAACCTTACCCGAAGAAGCTTATACATTCCGTGGCCGTGTCAGCCGGCAGCTGAAGATGGAGATAGATGGAGCCTTCCTGATTGTGGCACAGAGGTGAGCTCAGCATCAAGATGTAGGAAAGTTTCCCTTACAGCCCTTTGAAGTTCAAGGGAACTGTGGGACCAGCGCTGGAAGCAAATTCACTTCACTTCTTTTTTTCCTTATTTATTTATTAATTTTTTTTTTTTTCTTTTTCATAGCTAAGAGCAGCCACAATCTGAAGATACAAACATGAAAGCAAATAGAGCCGCGGGGGAACAGAACATTGTTATTGTAGAGGGCTGGGTTCTTGTCAGCCTATTGAGTTGTTTACATCCACAAATTTCGACAAAAGCTTGTGTCCTCAAACGCTGGCGGCGCGCCACATGACCTGGAGCGAGGAGAAGGCAGAGGAGAGACAGCTGGGGATAAAAAAAGAAAAAAAAAAGATCGCAGACAGGAGACTGTGAGCCAGGTCCTTCAGTATCATTATGGGGATGTGGGGTAAATTAATGTCACATGACAAAAGGTCCCATATTATGCTCAGTTTCATCATTTTATCAAAGGTAAATGTTTGCGTGCTTTAATGCTCAATGAACCGTTATTTTCCTCCTACTGT
The DNA here is from genome assembly GCF_900880675.1 of Sparus aurata. Taxonomy (NCBI): domain Eukaryota; kingdom Metazoa; phylum Chordata; class Actinopteri; order Spariformes; family Sparidae; genus Sparus; species Sparus aurata. Next base: position 7,533,049 of record NC_044210.1, on the reverse strand, counting down.
CCATTGCTGCAGCACCTCTGTTCACCCTCTGTCTGAACACTCTGTTTTTGTCCCTGTCTCTTTAAGCCCAGTCTGCTCTGATTGGTCAGTTCCCACAGGCCAGAGCAGGTATCACTGACCATGTTTTTTTTTTGTTTTTTTTTGCATCAGCTCTGTTGGTGTTAATGCAACTACGGCCGTGCTGGAGGGGGTGACTGTGTCTTTGTGACATCATAACCTCATTTTGTCTGAATTTCGTCTATATTGTAAATCCCTGAAATATTTTAACTTAAAATCTGCAAAAATACTGCAGTTTTAACCTTTAAATCATATTGAAGACAACCTATGTATTCAGTTTTTGATTTCATTTTCTACATTCCTACTTTTATATAATTTTACTTTACACATTTTATTTGCCCTAGCCTTAATATTTTCATTTCTGTGGTTTTGTTTGTTTTAATTGTATCTCTTGATTTTCTGTTCTCCCACTTTGCACATGTCCAATTGTGTTCTTTGTTCACTGTTGAAGTGCCGTGTTGTTTGTAATTATCTTGTTCAATAAAGCATTAAAAATAAAAATCTATCACAAGAGAAAGATCATCATTGACTGATTTGGACTCTCTTTGTTATCATGACTGAATAAACCGAATAAACAAACTGACCATAAAGGACAACACAATTTCAGACTGCTTTGCTTTGATTATATTTGGCAGACCCTGCCACTTTTCTAGCTTCAAACAGTGTTCTGGGGACCATATTTTTTCTCTGAGAACAGCTTGTTTATTCAGTGATGTTATGAGTTTGTATTATGACCCCATTAATATTGTGAATATTAAAATTCTGAGTTTCCTCTCCAAAACAACGAAGTGCCCCTTTAAAAGGCACCGTTTCAAAATACAGGCATCGTGCATTTCCTTGTGGATTGAGTGTTTTGTTACTTCCACTGTACTGATGAAGCACCTGCACCTGCTTTTATAATCACAACACATAGAAATCTCTCCTTTTAGAATGCCAACCCCGAAACAGTCGGGTAGGGAGGGACTTGTTATTGTAGCCGATAGCATTAGCACTGAATGTAAAGTTGCCAGTAAAGGAGTGCTGGGCAAAAAAACCAGCAAGCCGATGTATGCATGTGTGACGTTGGCTTTTTCGGGAAGAAATGATTTTTCAATGATTTTGATATAAATATACATAGAAGTTGATTTTTTGTAAACAATGTTGGCATATATTATTAAATATGGGCATACTGCGACCATGGAAGCGATCTAAAATGGTTATAAAAGCATTTTGTTTAAGGGATAAAAGCCTTAAACCAACGTCACATCTCCTCTTATAAGAACATTTCCTTCAAACAAATGAGTGTCTAATTTTGTCACTCTCCTCCTTCTCTGCGGGATTTTACATTTGCTTACATTTGCTTACAGCCGCCACGCAGCCTACCTACCCACCATTGTTTGTTTGTGTGCTATATTTCTGGTATCAGCAGCGGAATCGGGTAATTAGCATGAGAGGCAATGACAAAAAAGAACAATGAGAGGAAGAAGCTCAACTCCCACGCAAGCTTTCAAAAACAATCAAATATGCAGATGATTGACAAGTGATCTCTCTTGCTAGGTGCTAAACTGCTGTGATGTGTTTGTACAGCAAGCTGCGAGAATATCAAATGAATGTGTGTGTTGGATCCCTCAGGTATCCCCTTCATTAAATGAACAATCTCACCGCAAGGTTATAAAAATATTGAAAGTATCATGTCTTACATATTCTGCGCTAGCTCTCTTTTAAAGTTAGGTTAAATGTTCAGACCTCAGTTTTTCCCTCACTTGAACATATTCTAGATGGCTTCCAGCACAACATATTTGGTATTTTCTGAACATTCGGGGCCTGGACATGAATTTGAGCACTGTGGGTTTAAAGACTGTTTGGCTGCACAGCATGAGTTTGTAATGATTGGCTGCCTGGGGGGGGGGGGGGAGGTTACTAAGAGGTTAATGTAAAGGTTTCCTCCAGAGTTCTCTTACAAACAGACACTTATGTTTTCATTTTGGGTTTCCGGCAGAAAAAAACATGTCTTCGGGGCTCGGAAATACATTTCCTTGCACAATCAATTTTGTTTTAAGTTTGGAACTTTCATTTCTACGGTAATAGTCGTTTGGTGGCACTTTGCCATGTGTAGTGGTGTAGAATGCCATTGAACTTTATCAAAAGATGAAAATAACAAGGTTTGCGTATTGTGTGTTAAGAACAACAGCAAATCCGCGTTAAAGGTACAACATGTTAGACATTTTAAAACTTTCAAATGTTAAATTATCAACAGAAGCTAAGTTTAACATGATGTCACAGAAGTCTCTAAAGTTAGCATGCTAACTAGCTAATCCAGCAAAGGATCCTTCTCGCCTGACAACCTCCTTCTTCCGGCCAATAGGCAGCTGCACTGCTAACTGAGCTGAATTGCTAACAGCAGCTACAGCTACAGGTAAACAGTTCTTACATATTGCGCCTTTAATGCACCTATTACTGGTGTATCGATGCTTAGGTTCTTTTGACAAAGCGACAGGGCTGTGACTGGATGTTAAAACCACCACCCAAACCTCTGCACCGTGTTTTTTACACTTTGCTAGAAGATTCATTATTCATTTACTGTTCATGCTATTTAAGATTTGATATTCCCAAAACCACATACCTAAAAACTAACTGTAGCCTGAGCATTGATGATGAGTTCAGGAACCTCAAAGAAGCTGCCCTGCAGTCTGAAGGTATGGCAGTGGATACTTCTATATCTTTTGCCAGTCGGCAGTTGGGCCTCAACTGCTGCATTGCCAGATTCAAGTGACAAAAAACGTCAATCAAAATCGATCTTTTTGAGATTTATTGTGCCAGTAGCAGGTAACGTAGCCCCAAGCCTCAAAACCTAAGCCCCATGCAGGGATCAGAAGCGGGTTTCAGAGGCCCGGTAAGCTTACCTCTTTACCAACCCAGCACCAGGACATTTTTTTTCACTTCCGAACTTGTAGTCCTCAGCTCCAGTTTATCAGACTTCACACAACTCCCTCTGGACCCGAGAAAAGGCTTTATACAACTTGCAGTAGTGCTCTCCAAGACCTGTAAACATACTTTGATGTGAAATAAAAAAATAAATAAATCGGTTCCCCTGTAGGATACTGGTCCTCATGCCCAGGCTAGTAGAGGAAAAAATACAAACAACATGGAGACACGCTTGTCAGAGCATCACCTCATAAGACCCAGATGTCAAAACCTCTGGAGAGGACCTTTAACTTGGTCCGAATTCCAACCATGACCTGGTCAGTTTGAGTGGAAAGGACGCTTAAAGAGTAACTCCACCAATTTAACACATTAATGTGTGCTGACAGGTCTTGGAGAGTATTGTTACATTTGTGAAAAAAAGTAGCGTAAAGCCTTTTGTGGCTCCAGGGGAAGCTGCATGTATTCCGAGACATTCCCGCCAGTGATGTCGCTCAGTGGCATTGTGGGTAATGCAGGCGTTGGATTTTAACACTGTTGGAATCATTACAGACAGTTTAAAAACAAATGATCACAATCGAAACAGCAGCACCACTCGTTCTGCTTCCTTTTCAAAATCTGGTGCCTATATTACCCATAATGCAACATCGCCACTGAGTGACATCACTGGAGGCAATTTATCTGATACCTTACAGCCTTCTTTGGAATCACAAATAACTTTACATCACCCAAAGTCTGCGCCAATGAAGCTTCCTCTCTCTGAAACCGTTGCTCCTGAGGTTCCTGAAACGCCTCGTCAGTAGCCCCGCCTTTAATTCTGTACCTGTGTGACATCACACAACACCGCCATGTCACATAATGTGCATGAAAAGTCGCCTATGTTCACTGTAGAGGTGAGGCTAAGTGGAAGGTGAAAACACGACAGAGCTGATCGGAGACGCGGTGAGTGGTGCTGACTCAGGCATGTGGCAGCTGACCAATCAGAGAATACTGGGTAGCTCTCAGACAGAGGGGCACTGGGCAGACTGAGAAAAAAAAGAAATGTGTTTTTTGAGCAATAAAGTGTGTAAATCCTACTCCAGCAGTAACCCGAGAGGAAATTATGATCCTGAAAATGAGCACAATATGTCTCCTTTAATACCAACCCGGGACCGGTCCCTTTAAAACTGCTAAATCCATTCTGCATTTCATGTCACATTAACTTTGCCTCTCATCTCGTCTTCTCTTTCTTCTTCCTCTTCTTCCTAAAAATAAGCCTCTCCGGGACACCGCATAATATCAACACTCGACCATCTTGCCAGACAAGCACCAGAAGCTGGTAGGCAAATCAGATGACAGATTTTTAGCAATCAAACCACGGGCGCAGCCGACGGTCAATATTTGTGGCACAGTGCCGCGCTGGCAGTCTGCTGGCAGGCGGGGACATAATGACGCGGAACTGTGTTAGTAAGAGCAATGTCATCAGAAATGATTCCGCGTTTGTATAAATCTCGCCTAATCCAAACTAACTCTCCCTCCTCTTCTTTTTACATTTTTGTATTTTTGCTTGCTCACCATCTGATATTGTTGGCCAAATGTGCGTGGAGTCTCCAGGCTGCAGCCGAGTGCGGCCCACACAAGCAGGCAACCCGGCTATTATAGATTATCATCAGGGTGACAAATGAGGCGCGCCAAGGGGAACTTTTTACTTGCGCGTGTCGGCCCCCTCCTTGCGTGCAGGTTGGGCTGTTTAAAAAACAAAAAAAAAAAAATAAAGCAGCATGCAAACTTCTGCAGGCTGCGGCGGTTCGACACGCCGGAGCCTGCATATCAAGCCATCGGACGCCCGATCAATTCCCCGGCTGATTAAATGCAGCGTGCTCATTTGTCTGAGCGGGGCCGAACGGGTGCAGCTGATGCGTGTTCTAACAGCGGAGACATTTTTTCCCCCCCCCTCTTGAAAGCATCTGGCAGTTTCTTAAAGGCGGTTCGGAAACAGACGTTTACTCCCCCTCTGGGCTCGTTGGCATGTTGGGAGAGAATGAAGGACAACGAGCAGCTTATGATTGCATAATTAACACTGCGCGCACGGAAGTTTCTGTCTGATATCACACCCGAAAGCCGTCTTTTTTTTCGATATCTGAGAGTAAAGTACAAAAGTTCCCTTTCATGTTCCACAAAGAAAGTCTCCTCGCAGCGAGAAAAATGGCAAACCGTGACTCCATTTAACCCGAGTGCTGTTTTTTTTTTTTTTTTTTTTATAACAAATAATTAGCAATTAAAGGACGCCTGAGAATACCACAGTGTTTTCATGATTACTATGAGGATGAAAAAAAAAACATATACACATACATTACATATTTATTCCCCTCGCCCCCTGGGTGCAGAAATTAAGTTCCCAGGGAGCTCAATGAGACAGATAATGTCCTGCGCTTCAATAATGCATATTCATGGCCCGGATACTAAAAAGTATGAATCGAAAGCCCAATGTGCTTTAATGAGCTCGGTTCCTAGGGTGAGCGACTAAATTTCTAATTCCGGTTCCAGACAGAAAAGGTTAAAAAGAGCTCTCCTCTGCCAAAGACGGAGAGAAGCACTGGTGGGAGGGGAAGAGCGATGGCATGTCGACGGTGGGCCAAAACCTCCTGCCAGGTTGGAGTCGGGAAGCGTGCCCCTTTGTTTTTTCCCTCCGCGGTTCACAGCTATGCATTGTAAACACACACGGAGTATAAGGACGCTGGATGGTCCTTCCTTTTCCTCCTTTTTTGTTGAATTATTCACGCCGCGTGCGGAAAAATTAATATTTCACCGCGCTCGTATTTTATTCAGGTTATTTGCTGGAGTTAATTGAGCTTTGGGAGAGTCCTCTGAGGACAATGAGTTTCATCTAATCCCATCTCATTACATCTAACCTCACGGTCCGCTTGAATTGACGGCGCTGCTGGGATTGTGGTTCTAATTAAGCGTGTGTCAATTGGAGTCTGACGAATCCCTTCTTTATAAAAAAAACATGTGTTCTTTGATTACGATCAAACATTTATTTAATTTATAGACGGAATAGCTGCTCCGCTCCGTATGCAATTAAGCACGCACATCATTGGGACTACTGGACATGATAATTTCTTACAGAGAAGGTCAGACATGTTTTTTTCTTTTTGTTCCTTCAGTTAAATGTTGTAGTGATGAGATAGAAATCTTGAAGCATCCAGTGCATCACACCGAGATTGGACTGGACTTCGTGGCAGCAGGGATCTTTTCTCAAAATGAAAAATGATTACATATTCATTGAATCTGTAATTTTTAATGAGGGAGAAGGAACAGGTGCCATTTTAACGGCATTAAAGATAATTGACCATCTTTTGTGGGGGGAAAAAAAAACCACATCAGGCAAATTATTATCATTCAAAGCGGAGCAGTTTAAATCCATCATGAAACATGTCTTCAGGTGATCTTTAATATGTAATTAGTATAACATTTGCAGAATTTTTAAGAAGGAAAAAGGACTTGGACTTTTTGGTTGACAACGTTTCAAAAAGTTTATACAATTGTTTCTGATCCAAAAAATTTGCAAAATGTAAGGTTTTTTTAAGGGAGTCTGGGGCGATGACAACGGGCCAGTATTGGTTACTGTATTGGTCGTGTATTTGTAAAATTTGACACATTTATCACCAATTAAATGTTCTCTCATAATTTGAATGCCATACAAATCAGCTGAAACCATGTATTCAGATACTTCAGCTGCTAAAATTAAGCTAGCAGACACCGATGCCGCGTCAAACTGGCTTTTTACAAGCAAAGAGATGACTGAGTGTACTGCAGTTAATGCCGAATTAACAAAAAGAGACAGATTATTAGTAATTTGTCATAGATGCACTTTCATAAAGTTTATAAGGTTCCTTCTGACTCAACAACTCATAAAACTGAACAGTTTTTCAAGGGAATCTGGGGACTCAAACAGGTATTCAAACAGTTACCTGCTAAATAATGTAAGCAGACAGGCGGTCACGTATGTGCCTTGATAAACTGACCCGTATCAAGCAACTTCATGTTTTGCATTTAACGCTGCATTTACAAGAAGGCACAGCTGATACGGAAATTGCTGTGGCTGTTTCACAAAGTTGATTAAGTTTCTCCTCACTCAAAAACTCTTAAAATTGCGCACTTTTTCAAGGGAGTCTGGGGATATTGCTGTCTTTGCAGGTATGAGACCCCAACCACACATTCCTTTAGTACAGTGGTCCAAATGTAAATCAGATAAGACATTGTAGGACGTGTAAGACATTTTGACTGCTTGCTGTTTTAATGTGGACGTCAGTTGCTCTGGCGTTCCTTCAGTGTGGCCCGGGACAGGCGTTTGCACCCTGTCACCGTAACAACCACCGTGCTCCGCAGTGATGACTCCCTTGGGGGACGCATCAGGACGCATTAGCCTTCACACTTCCAGATACATGTTTTATAATGTGTCCCGGACTAACTCGACGAGTAGTTTGAGCGACCGGATTGCGATGCGCCTTGGCGGTCATTTACACTTGTAGTAAGCGATGTCTTCTTGTGTTCGGATCACTCGGGTTGCAGGTCCAGTAGAGGTAAGAACAGGCTTGTGTGAACCTTTTCAGATTGTTCTAATTGTGATCATGAACACAAGGGGCAATCGATTAGTTCATGGCCTGAGGTTTCAACAGTCCTTTTTTTTTTTGCATTTACTACGAAGTTTGGCAGTCGTCGAGTCTACGGATCCCGACGTCATCGTCTTGGACCTCCAGGAAGGGATCCACAGCAGCCGTAACGCCATCATCCCTGTCAAAATGGCAACCACTGTGCTCCTTCTTCCTCTTTGGGAAGAGGTCGTAGTCTGAGGGCTCCTGGGTGCATAGGTGTTGGACGAGGTCATATATCTGCATTCCTGGATGGCAGCCATCGCCCCCTGTGGACTTCCGGGCAGGAGCGTTGTCTCAGACAGCGCTGACTTGCAATTTCTCAACGACCTGAAAGAGAAAATGGCACAAAAGTTATTAACTTTGAACTTTCTGCTTAATAACTCAAGAGTTGAACCGCCCCGCGCATGGAATGGGAGCTGTAGAACCCATCCCCTCCTACCTCAGGCCGTGAACTTATCAATCACCCCTTGTGCATTTCAAACGTCTTCTCGCATCTCGGATCCGCGGCACAACGAGACGTCCATCCGCGGAGAGCGGGGAGCGCCTCGCCTCTGAGTTGATAGAACCAGATCAAGTATGTGACAGCGGTTGTGCTGTCACGCCGCCTACACCCCCCGCCGTCCCGCTTCTACAGTAATGAGCAGGGACGTTCTCCCCTCATCCCCCTTCGAGGCAAAATCACATCTAATAATAGAGGAGGTTCCAGATGGGGATCTCTTAGTTCTTAGTTTCCGTGCACCTTTTTTTCCTCGCCTGCCGCATCCGCACCTTCTCCCGCAGTTCCCTCCCGATGTATGATCCACGGCGCGCGGTGTCTACACGCCGCAGCATGTGTCACGTCTCATTTCCCACACGGCTGATACGGAGTGCACTTGTTCCGTTTTTTTTTATGCGCGCGGGTCATGTAAAATGCATGCGTGTTCCCCTCAGGACCACCCCCGAACACGGCATCACACTTTACAGTACACGGGACTCCCGTGAACATTTATTGCAAATGGATGCCTTTGAACTTTGATAGGTCTCCGTGTCGGCGCTTAAAACGCTACGAGCCTTGACCTCCCGTTCGGCTGGGTCAGCGCGCGCGCCACACAAGAAGTGCATTCTCCTGAGAGCAAAGTTCCTTGGAAATGAAGCATTCGCACTGTGAATTCTACGCCGTGTTATGTGTTTATTTTTTTGCAAGAGAATGCTTTTTTTGGGGGGGGGGGAAGAGATAAAAATGCTGCGCTTGGACTCGTCAACTCCATTCAAATGATCTTTTTTCTCCCGCACTTCAAAAGGGAAGAGAAAGTGGCAAAGGAGCGTCGGAGTTTGGGAGCCGTGTCGTCTTCTTTGGCTTTTTCAGACGCCTAATAAAACAATGACTGCAGACGCCAGCCGCCCCCTTGAAGCGCGCGCACATTTTTTGTTCTGCTGAATCAATTATTGATAGCTCCATCATACTGGCGCCGGAGAAATGTGTGATCAAGGTGCGCCAGAAAAAGCTTAACTGAGGAAAAAAACTTGCAGCGCACAGTGAGGACCCAGAACAGCTACCAGTGCACAGCGATCCCCCCCCACACACACACACCACCCCCGCCCCCGCCGCCACCACCACCACCATCTTTTCTTCCGACTTCAAAAGCGTCGCAGTTTAGCTCACAGTGGGCACTTCTGTCCTACTTCAAATGTGAGTTCGGCGCTCTGAGCTGTACATCAGGAAACATCAGCCTCATCCAGCTGTCTGCTCGATTATTAGCACAGAGGGGGCTATTTGTACCAAACAGTGGGGTGTAGAAGTAAAAAAAAAAACAAAAAACAAAAAAAACCTCACCAAATGTGATGTCCTGAAATGTGACACAAGAGTGGGCACAGATGTAAAAAAAAAAAAAAAGGAAGCACAAAAAGGCACAGGTCCAAATTTACTCTAGGCACACTGTCCGTGCTCTTATTTTTGTAACACTGCGCGCTCGGCTGCCTACGCCGGCCCCGGCTTAAAAATGTGCCGCTCACGTTGGCCGATAATAACGGGCCTTGTCTTTTTGATTCGGGGGGACTTTTCCCCTTGAAAGAAGGTAGAGTAATTGAAACTAGTGGCGTGTCATGTGAACGTCTGGGCCGATATTCAGACACGAGGCAGAGCGGACCGAAAATAGCTGAGGGGGGATCATTTCCAGCCACCAGAGAATTATTAAAAAATAAATGAATAAATAAAAAATAGATTCTTCAGGCTGTGGGTATTTCCGTCTCATTTGGCCATTTATTTATTTATTTTTTTTCTTCTCTGTGCTTGCGTCAAATAATTGCATGTTTGCCTCATGTGTCGGATGCGGGTGGTTTTTCAGGGGGGAGGTTCCATCGATTCCCACAGCGGAGAACACACGAGAAGAACACGCGTGAGATCCGCTTTTGTTGAGATGAAGCCGAGGAGGAAATCTAACCTTTCAAACTTGAGTCCCTTTTTTTTTCCCCCCTTGCTCATCCTCATTACACAACTGTAATGTGCGGTGGAGAGCAGCCAGCCTGAGAGGTCAAGGGAAGCGATGGCGGCGGCGGCGGCAGCTGAGCCTGATGCCCGTGCACGTCGGGAAATCTGGCAGAAGGATATTTTATGTGAAGGGCACTTGTCCTGGCTGAGTACCAGCGGTGGCCCTGTGTCACATTAGAGAAGCTGACACGAAATGACAGCAGGAGCCCGCCGTGGCATAATCTCACATAATCATTACAATGTAAGAACACTGAGTTCCGACGCACTGCTGTGGGAGAGCAGAGGTTTCGATGAATACGGATATATTTAGAGTGTGTTAAATCTGCTATGAGAGTGTTTTTTCTGCCTCGAGGAGCAGCCGACTCTGAAAGAATCTCCTGTCTAACGATGACGTGGTAGAGCACAGCCACTAAAGGCGACACTGTGCAACTTGTAAAGCGATTCTGGAGAAAGATAGCTGGTTGTTGAGACTCCCTGATCGTCCGACACAAATACTTGGGGTTAATGGCTCAGGTCCAAAGATCTAATTTGCTGTTTGATGTTGATTGGTATTTGATGATACGGGGCGTGAGACCGGCCACCCCACCCCGGTGTTAGCTTGGATCGACTCCAGCCTCGTGCAAGTCCTGCAAAACTGATGAGTGGTATCTGCTATCCGTCTATTTCCGTGCCACTGTTCTTCTACTTTACCAAATTTCACAGAGATTTATTTGACTTTTCACTCCGCAACATTTATGCGTCAGCTTTACAAACTGTCAGACACGTTTGATACAAAGAACTGTCCAACCTCACAATAACCGTCATTAATAAATGGTGAATTAAGCATTAATAAAGCATTCTTTAACAATTACCCAACAATGAAATGCTTTATAAACCTATATTTAGCAGTTGTTTAGTGTTAAGTTGCAACTGATGTTCAAAATGTTCTTTGTAATTGGTCAATAAATACCGTGTAGTTCACCTCTAACCATTATTTGGATGCAACTGGTGTTTATAAACCATCATAACTTTTTCTTATTAACAGGTTTACCAAAGATTAAACTCTTTGGTAATAGTAAAATAACTCAAATGAAGTTTGATCATCTATAATTTCACATTTTACAATTGAGGCTGATGTTAACTGTACAAATTAGGTGTGACTTGCTGCAACATTAAATAAATGGCTGTTTAAACTTTACACAACTTTTAAAGTCACACGTTTTAATAACCATCATTGTATGAATTTACCATCAAATGTAAATTGAAAGTCACATAAACTAGATAGAATTGTTAATGAAGCATGTCATTGTTTGTTAACAGTGAAGTTCACTGTTAACAAACAATGACATGCTTCATTAACAATTGAGTAAGCAGATGTTAAGGTTTAACATCAGCTGACACTTCATTAAGGCCATACAAATAATGTTTACATATTTAGTATTTATTAACCATTTACTTAACAATAATCAATTGATAAAGCATTTGTGCTTATTAAAAGTTATATAACTATCAGCTGAAGTTAAACAAACTCTAAATGTACCGTTTATGTATCATGCTAATTATGAAGTTCTATATTATTAGTAGTCTGATTGGCTTATTCCAAAACTGCAATTAAAATACGTTATAAAACTCAATTCTCTAATATGTTAATGCTCATGAGAGGTTTTCCTTAAAGTTGTGTGGTAGAACAATCTTGATGGATTCTTGTACAGAGTGGGCCGGCTGGTAGCCATGGGGAAATCTGGACGACAGCACTTTTTACACGGTGGTGCTACTTTGTCAGAGAAAAATAAAGTAAAGAATGTGAACATTTCTTTGACAACTAATGGAAAAGACTGCTCCTGTAATTTGGGCCTAAAATGGTAAAAACACGCTGGACATAGTTTAGATTCTGATCTTTTTTTCATGCCCTCTCCACTCTGGCCTTGTATCATCACGCTTGTGCTTTCAAGAGGAAAATCAGGATGTTTGAGTTTTCATCTCTGAAGGCTACAAATTCAACATTTTCTGAAAGTTCGTCACCGAGGTCTCATGTGAATTCAGTTCCTCGCCCTCCATTTCACCTCTCTTGATCTGTTTTTCAGATTCTGGGCACTTTGTAAAACTTTTTACGAACGTACAAAACGAATCCAAATCCCTTTGCCTTTATTCATTTATTTCTTAAAAAGAATATACCTCCAAACGGCGTATCCGTTTAACACACCTGAATGAGAAACCCTGCGCCTCGGAGGGCTCTGATTGCTTTTTATGATTTATAAGCAAGTCCGACCCTGGTGATGATGCAAGGCCGTTTGGGAGACACCTTCATCACCGGAGCTTGCGAATGGCAACCTGGCTGTCAAAATATCATTTTTCATTTTGGCTAACGTAACGCCGCTTGAGCATTAATTCCTGTTATGATTGCGCGGGAGGTCGAACTAACGATTGTTTTCCCGGGGGAGTGACAGTGACTGAGCCGCCCGAGATGGTGTAGGAGCTCCCCGGCGGTGTGAAGAGCCTCCAATTTCTATAACATCCCTCAAAGTGACGTATGCATCGCTCTGTTAGGGCGACGCGAACGCCTAGGCCGGCGATATCCGCCCTGTGCATCCCCCTCGGCCGGCCTTTTAACGACACGCATCAAACTGAGCCGAATTGACGCGGCCCAACACGCGTGACATTGATATTCATGGGGATCACGCAGGTCATTTGGCGCCGTGGTCATGGGGAATTATGCAGAAACTGCAGAGTGATGCAGATTTGTCAGGCTTGGGGAGCGTTTGGGACCAGGAGATGCCCTTGGATCGTCCCCCCGCCTCCCATCAGTGGACTCCAGCGCGGTCGCGCTGCCGTGTGTGCGCGCCCCGTGGACGCGTGCCAATTTGTCATCATCTCAATATGTCTCCACGCTGATGAAGACCAAAATATCAGCCGCCCCTCATAAATATGCATACCGCCGGCCACTCTGAGGAAGAGTTCGTCCTTGTCGGAACATCTTTACACGCAGTTCTGCCTCTTGCTCGAGGATTAGGCATCTCATAATAAGCAAACGCGCCAAACCTGATGCTCCACAAGCTGCGATACACGAGTGACAAACAAAAAAAAAAAAAACAGGGGAATCCTGCAGAAAATATACAAGAAACAAGAAAACTACTTTTTTTTTTTCAATGCTCTCACAAACTTTTCCCGGGCCGCTGAAGCACACCCTTGAATTCGATGCGCGACGTATGATGTTTTTTTTTTTTTTGGGTGTGAAAAAACACCGACATTTGCATACAGTGCTAGTCCTATCTCTCAGCAGGGGAATGTATCAGCCGCGCTTGCAGTGTGGAGCAAATGGAAGCGATTCCAGTCTCCACAGTCTGCTCGTGTCGTTCTCTATCTAGGTCACACAAACTGGGAGACCGGCAGTGCTAAACGGCATCATTACTCCTCCAAGTGCTCACCCTCTTTTGACTTTTTGTGCGGCTCTGTTGTACTTTTAAAAAAAAATGCTTCTGATTCAGGATGGCAATGTGTAGAGCTGCAGAGTGGAACATAAAAAGGGTGGCAGGAGACAAAGTCTGGGTCTGATCTGAGGTTCTGGGGGCTTATCAGAGGATCAAACATCACATTCTTTGATCTGGAGTGATTTGGTGGCGGGGGGAACTTACGAGTGAGGTCATCCGGGCTACAGAGGACGTCTGGTATCAAAGTGATTGGGTTATGAATGGGAGCACAGTCTTCGCAGGAAATGCCAAAAACCGGAGTGAAATCATGCTTCTAAAAAGAGTCTGGTGATCCCGAAACACTTACTCTGGCTCGTTCGGAAAAGTCCCCTGAGATCTTGATCACGGCATCTCTAACTCGGCACGTCACGGCCAATCGGGACATGAAAGGAGACGAAAACACGTGTGAAACGTGCTTTCCGCAGAATCAACGGGATCGACGAGAGCAGGGGCCGACGGTTGTTCGTTGCTCGACTGCGCCGAAATTCTTTGCAGGATTGTGGGTAATTTGTAGGGAGAATATGTTCAGAATTACAGGCCAGAAACCTTTTACTTGAAGCATCACTGGTATTACAGGTCTATTAGCATAAAACGAAGCCTGAGAGTTTTTCTTGGTTTAGTGCAGCGCCTTAAGTGTTTAGTGCTTTGAGAATAAATGCATTTGACATTATCGCATACCATCACCGTCAGCAACCCAACATAATGCACCTGAGCGACTGCATTGTAATTGACAACTATTTCGACGATCAGTCCACCTTTCGAGCGAAACTGCCAATCGCTTGCTGGTTCCGGCCTCTTAAACGTGAGGATTTAGCCGGAGCCTCTGGGTTTTAGCGTGTTGGTTGGACACAAGAAGCGATTCAAAGGCATCACTGCAAATAGAGAGGAGTGTTTTTATATCATTTTTTGACATTTTCATTCAGTCCAAACGACGACTCTTGGAAACAATCTCACAGACCGATTGATAGTGAAATCTAAAAAAAAGAAGTCGATGACTCACAGTCCGCTGCCGTTTGAGGGACATGCCGTCACTGCTGTGGCAAAATCAGAGTTTTGACTTGGTTTGTGAAAGTCTAATGCATTGTCTCATGGGTAATAAAGGAGATGAGGGCTTGTGCGAAATGTGTTTTTTTTCTTGCAGGAGTTTCACGAGAACAGGAGTTGCCAGTTTGTGGTTTTATTGCCCCAGTTTTACAGTGGAATTGTGGGTAATTTGTTGGAAGGCTGTCCTCAGAATTGCAGGTCAGACACTTTTTACTGTAACCATCTAAAATACTGTACCATTAGCTCAACATGTGTGTGTGTGTGTGTGTGTGTTTGAGAGCTGCTGCCAACATGTGCTTGGAGAGAAGATCCTCCTCATGCATTCTTATCAGGCGGATATGTCACACAAAGATGACGGAGGTGACAAATATCACAACACGAGGGTATCCCTTTTCCCCGTCTCGGTGTCAAAGTCACAGAACCAAACAGAAGAGAGATTTCTTAGCGGCAAACCCGAAGGCTCTTCTAGCGAACGCAGCTCTGCGATGCAGAGGGCCGCCGCCTGGATAGTGTCGACCCTTAAGCGTTCTAAAAATGGGAAGTGTTTACAGTGCCGGGGCTGCGTTCTTTACGAGCGAGCGTACACGAGACGGGCCGGGTCTGTTTCCAGTCAGGCTCTTCCGAGACTTATCTGCTTTCACTTTTCTCCTCCGGCATGACGGATGGTCCCCGCCGACAGATGTCTGAGATCAAGGAGGTTCAGCGTTATCACCAGAAGTGTGCTTTTCAGCCCGCCACATGGGGTCCATTTACCTGCTGTCGATCTCGGTAATGGGGAGAATGAATCTCAGGTGTTGGGGCTCTCTTGAAATAATTTCAGCTTTTAGTCCATTTCTTGCGTTCACGTGGAGTGTGTGTGTGGCATTTCTCAATACACACTATACTGGAATGACTTGTTATGCAAGATTGGCAGCACGGCTCCTTGTTGGGCAAACGTGAACACGTGTGCAAATGTTCAGATTGCATTTAGTTTCTATTTTCCCATTATGCCAGTGACATAAATAATATACAATATGCTTGTTTGTTATAATGCACTGTTATTTTTATTTTATTTTTATTTTTTTTTGCCACACAGCAATATGAATGAAATGTCAAAAGGACACATGTTTACCTTACCTACTTGTGTTTTTGGCACTTTATATGTTGTGGTTCATAAGTGTACTGCAGCTGTGACATGACAAATATTTGTGCGTCAGAAATGGACCATTTGCATTTTCAATTCAAATTCATGGGCCACTTCGCTCCCAATGACCTCTTTCTGCTGGATGTATACAGTATTTACTGTTAGCTACAATTTACCAACCATTAGCATCACATTATTAAGAAAATTTCACTTTTGGCACATAAGACAGTATCTATATTTCTTATGGCCTAAAAACTGCTTCTGCTTAATTGCTGTTTTTACATACTGCAAATGCATCGATTACTATTTAGGTCACCATACCATTTGGAGATGGAGTTTTAAAGGGCATGGTACTGATTTGTCACATCTTTGGAGGATGTAAAGTGGAGGGAACAACTGTATTTACTCTACAAAACAAGAAATATAATGTATTTTGCAACACCATAAACTGTAATAGACCCAAAAATCATAAACTTCAAACCATGAATAACTCATTTAAACTCTAGACTTTGTGTTTGTCCGTGGTTTTTGTGTGCACAGCTTCGGAAAAGTTGTTATACAATCAATAATCAATGATGACACTTACATCCATTTTTAATCTTGAAAATGTGACCATGATGAAACAAAGTGTGGTTTAATAAAGTGAATCTATATGGATTTTACTAACACAAAGGGTAAGTACACACTGAAGCCGAAATGTGAGTATAGCTCTGTAGCTTAGCAAGGCTAGTTAGCTTGGTAGATACTTAGCTTAGCAGCAAAGTGGCATAATTAAGAGTGATAAAAGCTTTCTGTATTCGCAGATTATTCTATTGATTGATCGATAAATGCAATACTGTTCATAAAAAGTATTTGTGTATATATTGATTGGACATTTTAAACATGCTCTTGTAGCATTGATGTTGATACTTACAAAGATCTTAGAGAGACTGGATTTCAGATAAAGACAAGCAAAGCATAATAATATAAGTACACTAAACCAAGTGTTTCCTCTGCCTACTAAGATGCATGTCGGACCATACGTGAAACTGAAGGACTGGGACCGGAACGTCAGACCATAAAGTAACAGGAGGAGCAGCTAGCTTTTTTTCAAAGCACGTACTCGAAAACAGCCGTTTAACTGCTTTTTTCTGCGTCACCACTTGACCTTACGGACCGATTACTGCTTTCCTTTCCTTCCTGAATCACGACTAATGGCTTCGAGTGGAAGAGGTTTACACGACTAGGAAGTCCAGTGTTTGCCAGTCGCCTGTTTTCTATCCGTCCACCCTGGATGTTGTGATGGTAAAACCCGATACTCTTATTTTTTTTTATGTGCTGTTCTGCATCACGCTCTGTCTTTTATTTGCAGTCGGTTTAAGTTGTACAATCTGTTCACCCTTGAAGGAGGAAATAAACTCATCGTCCGAGGTTAAACTCAATGGGACTAACTAAACATTTACATATTTCAAACTGAGTGTCACTCGACTGAAGACTCTGTGAGAACGGAGGCAACTCGAAGCCTCTCATCTTTTTTACATCGCGGTCGATTTCAGCAGGGCATCGCGTTTGGAACGCAGCGGAACATTTTGAAACCGGATCCGTGTTTTGTGTCCAAAACATGACCGGGACGTCACATCTGAAAGGTCTTCTAAGCCCCGGTCGCCTGCTGACATGGCGGTTCACACGGGAACGTCTCGTGCTGATCCAATACAAATACTGAGTCCTTCACAATACCTGCAATATCATCACTTTAATATTTATCAAGGACAAACAATCCCTGGCATCGAAAAACACCTGTGTTTACATTTGTTCATCTGAACGGGCGTCGGTGCGCTTCGTGCCTCGCAGTCGACGCATATCCATGCTGCATGGCTGTATATGAATCATTTTTAAAGCGCTCAGAAGAGTTCAGATTTACATTAAACGATGGAAATGTATTCCCCCGAGAGAGGCCTGTGATAAAAAGCCCTATTGGAATTCAATGAGGGAGATTTTTCTTTTTTTTTCTTTTTTTCCCTGCGAAGACCAAAAGTGGGTCATGGGATTATGGGAAAGTATTTCACAAACAATTGTCTTCCTAATGCCTCGAATCTTGACTGCCCCGATTATACAAAGCAAAGGGAAGCGCACATTATATCCATGAGATGGGGGGGGGGGTGGAAATGTTTGGTCAAGACGGTGCCGCATGTGGATCCGCCGGAGGGGAATGGAGACGGAGGCTCAAAGATGAGCGTCTTCCTGGCTTTTTGAACGGCGATTTGAATGGAGCTTTACCTTTCCGCACCCCCCTACCTCTGATGCATCGCCGAGGCCAAGGGTCGCGAGCTCATGTGTCGCACCTTGACAGCTTCACTCTCCTGTTTCAGCAATGAGACACCCGTGCCGCCGTCCCCGCGGTCGGCCCTCAAATACACCCTTGCCTCGCACTTTTTTAGTCCGAAGCGATCAACTTGTCGAGACCCCGTGAAAGCTCGTCACCGCCTGCCGATGATTAGCTCTTTAAAGTCTGGTCAGCTCGCGAGCGGCCGCGTGTGAAGAATTCCAAAGGGCGTGGACTCGGGCGAGGGGGAAAACACTTGTTTAAATATTGATAAGAGAAGTGGTGACTATAGGCGCCGTGCCAGATGTTTCATTTGTAATAGAAACACTGCACGCCAGAGTTATTCATCAGAGCGTTACACTGCAGTCATTATTTATAAGACTCCATGTCACTCAGTTTAACAGTGGGAATGAGATACGTCAATATTCATGAACCGTAAACTGCCGACATGGTAAAGCTGCGGCTTCAGTCACAAATGTAAAATAATTCCATTAAAGTAACACTCCTTAAGAGTTTCAGGAAGTTAAATCCTCATTTCTGATTCCATTTGACGTCAGCAGTTTCTCTACAATACCCACTCAATGCATTTACATTCAGTTATCATCTCTCTACACAATATTATTATAAGGTTTTTTCAGGTTAGCTGTGCTGTTGTACTGTATGTTTTGTGTACATGTAGCATGAATGGTTTGTGTGGTGAAATGACAAATGGACCTGATAACTTACTCCTAAAATGTCAATCATATTTATTTTGATTGATACTTTAATTTGATTCGCTGTGGAACACGTCACAAAGTTTTCGTATTTCATAAAGTGTACCAGCTCCATTTCCGTGCTTCTTTCTCGTTCAGTTTGAGTTCACGACAGTAACCCTGAACCGCACATGATCTGCTTACTCCTGCCGCTTTTACTGTGAATAAAAGAAAAAAAAACACACTGTATCAGCCGCCATTGTTACCGTGTGGTGCCGTGTGAAATTAGATCACGTTTTTTTTTTTGGATTCTCTTTTTGAGAACTTCCCTCTGTACTGAAAACGGTTTCAATTTGTCCGGCTGCACTGTAAACAGACACACCAGTTGCTCCTCTGCTGTTTGTCTAAAAAAATAGCTGCCCCGATGAGTGTTTGCTGTATTTATAACCGCACTCGCAGTTGCCACGGCGACCACGGATGTTGCAAAAAAAAGCCAGTTTACAACTTGGAAGAGTTATTAGGTTATTTGAATCTCCGAAAAAAAAAAAAAAAAAAAAAAAACTTTAGACAGCCTGTGGAGTTAAGCAGCTGAATCTATTCCTCATCTGTTACTGAGATCACTTTAAATGTAATGGTGTAACCCTGCCACAGATCCTGGATCAGTGCCCCCCCCCTCCAGTGAGATGCTTTGTGACAAGAGTGGCTCGTGTCGGGATCCGTGTGTACCCGAGTGCCTCGCTTGAGTTGTTCCACAAGGTCAACAGTCCCACTCGAAGCGGCAGATGACAGGGAACAAGTAGTTCAAGGACTGCTGATGGTGTCCGGGAATAAATGAAAAAGCCTTGTCCCATATTCAGAACGCCGTCAGGGACCAGCTGGGGTCAATAGTATTGGGGGGGGGGCAGCAAAGAGAATGTGGCTTTTTATGTTTCTCTGAAAAATGAAGGGAGTTTCTCTTTTCTCGTGTTATGACTTTGTTTGTCATCTATCCGGGTCCTTGGATGCCCCTTGCGCCTTGGCGTGTTGCACTGCAAGTGAGCTGTGAACACCGAAAATGGGAGGATGGACGCGCTGAAAGCTGTGTTTTCACTGCGAGAGTGCCTGATGACAGGACGGGGGAAGAGTCAGCCTGAGGTCGGAGTGACGTCTCGTACAAATACAAGCTGCGATCGCCGACGTACGAGCTCAAGTTCCCTTGGAGAGATAAAACCATAAAACCGACATATTAACATCAGTTTTAGCATCTGGCTCCTACAATAGGATTATTGCCTTCTGCATTTATAACCAGCAGAATAAGAAGCACGCTGTAACTACAAGAATCTAATCCCCCCCCCCTCCTCACATTACTGGAGGGAAGAGTTGTTGTTCTGGCCACTTGCAGCCACCCACCTTCTTTCCCCTTAAATCAGCCTCCTATGCACCACTGTTTATCCTCTGGACACAAACAGTTACCTCACACCGACTTTTTTTTTTTTTTTTTTTCCTCGCCGGTCATATTTAGATTGCCGTGACAGCCCTACCTGAGCTATCTGGGCCATGGTAAACTTTAGCCAGGGCCCCCGTTTACTCCTCTGGCTCCTATAATCATCACAAGACACTGTAGCCTCCCCGCTACAGGGGAATTATTTATCCTTCCCTCAGCCGGGGCACAAACAGGACATGCTCGCTCGGAGCCTCTCTCTCCACAAAAAACCGAGCACATTCAGATTCTGCGCCGTCACACACATGCTCGCTCTCATCTCGTTACATTGTTTGTTGCATGACTGCAAGATAACACTCGCGGGAGCCAAATTATGATAAGCATTCGGAACAGGTTTTTCAGGTAAACCTATTTCCTGAGGCTAAGTTTGGGTTTTGTTTACACACAGTCGGTGTGATTTCGCCTCCTCTGTTCCAGGACAAAATGTCTCTCTGCCCTTGTTTTTATTGCTCAGATGAATGCTCATTTATTCAGGGGCAATCACCGTGCACTTTTCTATTCTTTTTTTTCCCGCCAATAATAAAACCCAAGTGGCGAGATTAGTTCTGTCAAATTAACATATTTGCAACAAGGTCATTATACTTAGATCACAAAAGGGCAGCAGTGTTTTGACTTGATTGAATGTCTAGTGTTCTGCAATTTGATTCGTCTTGTGGGTTTTAACACAAGTGTTGGGCGACAATGTCACATTGATGGGAATACTTTATGCAACCACGAGTCGTGTAAGTACAGGTGCAAATTCAGTCATTTCTAACAATCCCGGCTGCAGAGATTTATAGAATATTTGCTCATTTCGAGCAGCCAAAAATATGCATCAACAAGAACAACATGTGGTAGTTGTGTACTGTGTACAATAAACAGTTTACTCTAGTGCGAGTGAGACTCCATGCAGGCAAATTAATGAAGAATTTACATCGGTCTGCAAGCTAGCTGATACCTTTTCCTGTTTATCCAGGATGTGCTCTAAAAGAATAATAGTCCACATTCAGCTAGTCCTCATACCTGAACGGCTGAACAGGTTGATTGCAAATGACTCCTAAAAATGACCTCGAAATGACACAAAATGTTATGATAAACAGAGGTTGAACCCAAATGCACGACTCGACTCGGCTGATTCTGTTCAAGGTGAGATTTATTGTGACCCAGTGAAAAGTACCACGGTGCAGGAGGGAATAATGGCGTGCTAGGAGGGGTCCCGGGTTCCCACGAGGAGTGCTGGTGGTGCTGGGTGAAAACGTGGTGATCTCCCCGGTAATGGTGGAGCCGCGTCTCAACGCGGTCTGCGTCTTGCTGGTCGGGAGCTTCCCTAAGATGGAGGTCGGATGGCTGCAGTGACCAGCAGTGGCAGGAGGAGACGAACAGGCGTGGGAGCAAGTAGGCAGACGAACTGGCAGGCAGGCAGGCAGGATTAACTGGGCAGAGGAATCAACAGGTTAGAGATGCTGCACAAGCGAAAAACACACAAGAGATAACTAGAGGCCGGTGTCAAACTAGGTACCGCTCAGGCTGAGAGTATGAACTGGCGACGAGTGGCTGGAAATCCGGAGGTTATATGGAGAGGTTGATTAGTGGGATGAGATGCACCTGGCTCTACCTGCTGGAGAGAGAAGACCACGCCCATGCACAAACTGACTGGGAAGGGAAGAGATGAGGATCAAACATACACAGAGCAAACACAAAGGAGAGGAGGGGCTGCCATGATGTAGATCATGACACAAAACCTATGACATGTGACAATGGATATGTTGTATAGTATCTGAGATAAGTAAAGTGGACCTAACCTTCGTTGCCGCTGAAGGAAAAAAAAACACCAATTGGTTATTGGTTGGTTTAGGGGTAAAATAAGTATGCCACATTAATAACACAATGTAAAATAAGTACGCCACATTAATAACACAAAAGATAGGCTATGTATGTTATGTAGCTTAACTCGGAAGGTAAATATTGGTTTCACGGACAACCTATACAGTCATTTTTTCTGGGTTAGGGTTAAGCAAGGATGGGCCATCCGCATTGGTGTTGTGGCTAAGTCTGCATTTTGACAATAGAACATAATTGACAATTAACCCTATTAAAAAACAAATTAACACATTAAAATGACATCTTTGCAGCCCTTTGTTGATGGCTCATACTTCTTAAGGAGGATGTGGCTGCACCGGAGGAATTAGGGACTCACATCCTCATGAAATCCCAGTTAAGGCAGGGGGGGCTTTAAAGTTGTCTCCTTGACCTTTTTATGTATTCTAGGGGAGGATGTGTGAACTCTGTGGCTTCACAGCGAGGACAGGCTAAGCTAGCTGTCAGTGGTCAGTAAATACTTTCAAAACACATGCTGGCTGCTTGAGTTCTATTACGCATGTAAAATACCAAGCGCGTGACGCGTGGGTGCAGCAGTGGGGCAAGTACTGTGCATAAGTACAAGTCATATGTTAGGGTACTTAACATATGACTATCACAGGCTATCAAAGCAGCAGCGCCGCCATCATGTGTGACACCACATTGCCGGATGAGCTGAGCAAATTTGATGCTCGCTTTGATCATCTTAACAAAGACTCAGATCTGAAGTCTACTCCACCTCCAGACGACCAGCCACTGTCAGTAACCAAAGCAGATCTGAGAAAAAGCCTGCTGGTCTGGATAATATGCCTGGCAGCATACTAAAAACATGTGCTGATTAGCTAGCTGCTGTTATTACTGACATTTTTTTACATCTCACTCTCACAGGAGACTGTTACCTCTTGCCTCAAGACAACCATCATCTTTCCTGCACCTTAAAGGTCTACTGTGTCTACTCTAAAAAACTACTGCCCTGTGGCTCTTACCCCCATCCTGATGCAGTGTCATCAGGATAATCAAAGACAAACACCCCTGCCAGCCTGGAGCCTCACCAGCATGTTTTCAGAGCCAACAGATCCACGGAAGATGCCATATCCACTGCCCTGCACTCAGTCTTATGCACCTGGAGAATAAGAACAGTCTCATCAGGATGCTGTTTGGTGACTTCAGCTCGGCATTTGACACAATCATAGCCATGAAGCTGACTGGGAAACTAAACACCCTGGGTTTGAGTACAACACTCTGCGACTCGATATTGGACTACCTCAGATGCAGACCCCGGACAGTACGGATTGGTATCCAATCATCAGCCCCGTCCAGTTCACACAGTACACCCATGACTGCCCTCCCAGACATCATTAGAATTACATTGTGAAGTATGACTAAAACACTGACATCACCATGCTGCATTATGAACAGCAATGAGGGTTCATACTGAGAGGAACTATTGGTTTCTGAGACTTGCAATTCTCTCATGATCCATCAGATTTATTTTGTGACCCGCTGTAGTGGCCCGTCCTATAATTTGGGAACAACTGACTTACCTAGCTACCTTTTTTTTTTTTTTACTAAATAAGGTATTTAAACTAGCTCCACTTTGAGGAATTACACAGTAAAGACAACTGTTTATGCATTCATGCAGTTAAGGGCACTTCTACTGCAGGATTAGTACTGTCATGTTGATACTTTCTGTATAACTTGTACTGCAGTTATCAACAGAATGTGAAAGAAATAACAGTTTTGACATTTCAAAGGCATCTTTATACTGTGTTGAAGTGATTTCTACTGAAATTAGCATTCTTACCGGCAAGCCCCATGGCCTGAAAACCTTGTTCTCCCAGCAGTCCCAAGCTGCTGTCCTAGTGGTGTCAACACCAACACTCCTGTGGTAGTCCAGCTAGCTGCACTGCTAACTGAGCTAACAAGCTAACAAGAGCTACAGTCACGGACAAAAATTATGTACTTAGCAGCAGTTAGCTGTTTCTCTGGTTCTGTGCTGCTCTGCTATTTGTTGGGTTGAATTCCAGCTGACCATCTCTTACATACTGCACCTTTAACTCACGTTAGAGGATTTTTGCATTTTCGTGACGGTACTTTTACTTCAGTAAATGATTTGAATGCCTCTTCCTCCTCTGGTAATGACTAATGTAAATAACAACTTCCGCTGCAGAGTAATTTGTAAAGTGCTTTCTTCAATGGGTAATAAATAACACTTTTTTTTTTTTTAAATAACTCGCCCAACACTGTTCACCATGTATACAATAATTTGCATGGTGATTTATGCTGCCAAGGCACGCACCAGGTGACAATCTTGCGAAAAAAAAAATTTAAAAAAATATTTGAATAGCAAATAGGCTGTGCTGTTGTCGGTGCCCAGGGAGGGGGTGATGTTTTGACACGAGTCAAAAGGAGCGACAAGTGAGAGAAGCACAAAACGAATACGACGAGGGCGGTGGGGGGAAGAGAGAGCAAGGTGGCCGCCAGCAGGGAAAGAAAGAAAAAAGAAAAAGAGTCATTGTATATGTATGTGCCGATGCAGGGGTGGTAGAACAGGGGAGGAAGTCAGGGAAAATGCATGTGTTCCGGCTCGAGATGTTGCACAGCCAGAGGGGGAGGAATAAAGAAATGAATGTATGCATGCGGAGGGGTGCTGAGGAGAAAGAGAAAAAAAAAAAAAAAAGCAAAAAGCAAGACTGTGAGCATATGTGAGACAAGATAAAAGGCCACAGAGACAAAGAGGGAGGAAGTAGGAAGAAACAGACTTAAGAGAGAGGACAATGATGAAGAGACAATGGGGGACAAAGAATAAGAGACAGCGCCTGAGCTGGCTCGCTGTGTTTATACGTCCCAGATGTCCGGAGGTAATTGTGCAGAGGGATTGCTCTGCAGACATCTGGCTGCCGAGAGCTCAATATTCTTTCACACAGACACACGCACACACTCAGACAAATCCAATCCGAAAAGGGCTCGCCACGATCCCATTGGGTGCTTTGCTTAAAGCATGTAACCTGGGTTAATTTTAATCACTTCAGGTTTCCCCTCTGATGGAATTCGTCAAACAGAGGGGATCCTTCGGAGAGTTCGCTTGAATCTCCCTTCAAATTGACCTCTAATTTGAAAACTTTAACCAAAGTTTCTCCTGATGTTAAACTTTAACGCCAATTCTTACTTTATCAAGCAGAGAACCATCGGATATTACTTTATATGGCTACAGGAAACCGGCAAAGAAGTCAAGCGAGCGGTGATATACCTGACAGATGCGTTGCAATCTTAAAGCGTCTGGGTTTCGATCTGGCCCGTCGGTTGTCCATCTCTGTCAGCTCTGTGAATGAAAAAGTTCCTCTCGCTTCTTACTGCCATCCTTTCTTTGTCTACCAGGCACAGGTGGACTGGGATTCGGTTCAAGACGTGGTCGACCGTTTGATGCGGTTGCCATGTTTTCACTTTCTGACTCTCTTGGAAGTTTACACCGGCGCCTGCAGTCCACCTCGAGGAGCCAGACTGCAGCTCTTTTTCTATTCCAATCCGCCGTCTTTCAAGTCTGCCAGTCCATCCGCGCCTCTGGGAAGCAATGTTGAAATTCGACTGGCAGAACACCTTTGAAACTATCTGAAAGCTTTGTATAATGTGTTATTGAATTTTGGTTATCGTGGCAACACTACTGCAACTGATTCATTCACTGCCTTTTGAAAAGTCAGCTGCAGCCGCTCTAACCGGCACAGTGTAGTCCACGCACTGCTTTCTTTTTTCCACCGACTTTTGCTGCAATTAGCCGACCATAAGTGATCAGCGCCATTAGCTGGACTGCTACCTGCAATTTTAATTAAGGTTTTAATCAAGGGCAAACCAATTAGCGCTGCGATTTCAAGCAGAGGAGCTACAGATCATGCTGTCGGAGAATGCCGGAGATCCCTCGATCATATCTTCCATCAGGGAAAGTCGTGGGTAATGCAACTTTTTGGTGCTCTGAGTGATTTGCATTTTATTACTCAACCCGCCTCCATGTGCTTTCATACAACCCTTCGACCTCTTCATATCTTCAAAAAAATATATGTATTAGCATCCAACAAAACTGCTCTTACTCACACTACTTCATCAATGCACACTGCTCCTAAAATAGCTTCTCTTGAGTTCTTGATACATGCAGAGATGTTTTTTTTTTTTTCTTTTTCTGACAAACAAACAGTCATTGTGGCCTCAGCAACGTCAGCGCTGAGATCACGCACTTCAAGACGTGCTCTGCCAAGGCGTGTTGGCGGAGACTTCTAAAAAAAAAAGTGGAATTGGCCTTGCGGGCTGCATTTTTAAAACTGACGCCTTTAAGGCAGTCAGTACAAAGTGATACTAGCTACAGGCTGCTTAACACACAAGCAGTCTGTTCTGCCATGTTACGCCTCCCAGGAAGCCAAGCGAGAGTAGGTAGCTGCCAGACAATACCAGATGCCTGACAGGAAGTAGGGCCATACAGGGGCAGTCTGTCAGCCAGTTAGATATGAATTTAGCCTCCCAGGCAGTCAGGAATACCAGATTGCCTTTAGAGTGCCATATGCCCGACAGAAAGCAAAAATACTATAGGGACAGGTTATTGAGTTATCTATTTCCTGGCTTTATTTCTCTGTTAAGTGGCCAGAGTCGTTGTGTGCTTGTTCTCTATTGCCTATTGCAGTGCGGCCGGTGAATGACTACATACTACTCTGCGCTCGGATTTTCCTGCGCTCAGAGGTATTTCCTCGTAAGCCCTCACCGGTCACTTGAAACCCTTGAGCTATAAGCTAAGGCTAGAAACATATCTCAAGCACAGAAATGGGACTGAAAGATACACCTTGAAGTTCAGACGCAGTATACATACACAGCACTATGACCAGGCAACAATGTCAAAGTCGGACATGATAATGCTTTTACACTTCTTGTGTACTGCAATACCTGTGCATGGAAACTATGGTGCGATTAAGGTTGGGCAAAGACCGTGGTGATCTTGTATCAGCTAAGGTTAAGGTGTGGTAAGGGTTAGGCAACTAAAACTATGTAACTTGTGTTGAATAACAGCCCCTAGAACAACAAGTGACAAAATGTAAAATGTAGTGTTACATGAAAACAAGTCGAATGAGTCATAAAGTCACAAACTTACATCATTAATGTAACTTGTAAAGCAAAAGTGTGCTAACTCAAGATAACGTTAGCCACTTTAAAAGTGCAGAATGGAACTTAATGAGTGTGTTGAATTGTCTAAGGATATATTTCATTGAATATGGTCTTGGTTTATGATAGGAGGATTTGTTCATTTCAGTAAGTTACACAGTCTTGCTATAAAAATAGGCACAGTTCTTGGTTTGGTTGAAGTCAAGTCATTTACAATTGTAGGTTTGAGTCTGAGGTCTAACCTGACAAACAAGATAGTTTGGTGCACAGAACAATCTGAGAAGTTGTCATAGAGCCCCCACACACCGCCCAGACGTCCAACTGCCTTATCCGACCACTCTCCGACCACTCCGTTGCCTCTTGTCTGACCTGTTCGGCAGAAAAGTTGCATTGAACACACCGCTTCGACGTGCTGCCTACTCCACAGTAGCGTGTATGTTCTGCGCTTGCGCGAGATGCAATAAGCGGGTGGCGCTTGTGTTGTGAGTTGTAAACGAGAACCTTATGCACGCAACTCTCTTTACTTTCGATCAAAACGAAACTTAACTATTTCCGATAAAAACAGCTGCATACTAAACATGCAGCGAGGCATTACCAGACGAACAAGAATTAATTCGTCCTGAACGGACAGAACAACTAGTCTGTGCCAGTACTGCAAAACATGAAAACGGGGAATGACGGAACGGAGTGCATAGAAAAACAAAGCGCACACAGTATTCCGTCCCTCCCACACACCGCGCTGATTCGCTAGCACAACGCCAATCAGAACGGCTATTCAGCTGGCACACAACCAATCAGAGAATCCAATGGCTCAGACGTCCGACGGCCCTCCTCCTCAGACTTCGCATGCTCAGTCGGATCCGACAACGTCCGCGCGGCTCCGAAAGCTTCCGACGCAGCTGAACACACCAAACATATTTGCTCCCGACCTCGTCCGAGCCTCTCCAAATGCTTCAGACGTCCAACGGTTGGGCCGGTGTGTTCCTGCCTTTAAGGAACTGTGGAGAAGGGCATCCATCTTCCACTATCTACAGTATCATGGGCTAACTTCAACCAAACAGATCAACAAACCATACGACGACCATATTTTCTATCACAAAAACCTTCAGAGCCGTTCTTTGTTTTTCTTTTAATGAAATACGCTCTCCAATTCTGATAACCGATGCTAGCGGCATTTATGCTAACCTTTTGAGGAGCAGCCATTAGCTAACTACAGCTACTGTACTTGGTTAGGTTTAAGAAAAGATCATTCTTTGGGTTTAAAATAACTAATCTACTTTCTGCCTGGTAGATTGTGACTCGCGCCACATTACCTTAGTGACGCAGGTTGTAAACATGACCTGAAACCAAATCACTCCTGACACTTGGTTACATGTGGGGAGCAAACCCCGGTCCCAGGAGTGAAAGTGTGTGCCCCATCCAACCACCCCAACCACCACCGGGATGTGGTTTTCCAAATCCGTCCCCTCCACTTTGTCTCTTTCTTGAGTTTACAATGCTAAAATGATGATTGGAATAGGCTGAGAGTCTTGGTCGCATTTTCACAATCACAATTTCTCTCTGCAGAAACGTCTCGGAAAATGTTCAGCCCCTGATTTCGATGGCCGCATCACTTTCAGCTGAAACTCGCTCCCTGTCAATCTCCCGACATTTTTCCCTCGTCGCCCGGCTTTCTCTGTTGAGTGCCATCCATTTCAAGCCATCTCCTTTCTCTTTTTTCTTTTTTTTTTTGAAAGACTGGACATCACAGAGACAGCTTCCAGACTTCCCAGGATTCAGAGCTGGAGCAGTCATCAGCGCTCTGGTGAGCAGAGTGCCCTCGCTGCAAGCACTCCCAAACTAATCTTTCTTTCTGTAAATGCATGTCACGCAGTATTTAGATTACACTTTGGGAACTTTCAGAAATAGTAGAGAGGTCTCTCGGAGAAGACGTTTGTGAAACATTTATCACGCGGAGGAAGCAACAGTTAAAAAATGTAGCTCGTGACGATAACGACGCTCCTAATATAACTTATTTCTCTAGCTTGAAGGTAGCCCATTTGCATCGGTTCACTTTGAGGTTTAATGAACGTGCTCTTTCATTCCGTTTCATTGGTCTCTTTGCATCTGTGCCCACGTATAAAGATTGCTGGGGAAACAAAGGGCGTTTTAAGATCTCAGCAGGATAATCTGTTATGACGCTTGTGTACCGTAGCAGGGCAGCTCGTCCCTGAGGAAAGTAACAGCCTGCCCCCAGAAAGTCATGTGAAAGAACTTGATGCAAACACACACACACACACACTGCAGAAGCAAGAAAGAGGATTTAAAAATTAATTACTTTCCATCTTATCTTTGTACATACATATTAAGCTGCCGAGATGGTATCAGTTTTATTGTAAGGAACGGAAAATATACAGTATCTTGTTCTCGATATAAACCTCCCTAGGGCAATTCAAGGAGGGGTAAAGGAGAGCAAAGATTAATTGAACATGAATATTTGAATCAACTGTTCAAACTCGAAAAAATATTGACATTGCTTCTGAATTCATGGGATTTTTGAGGGGTTTCACGCGCCGCGTCCTGCTGATCAGACGCCACGCTCCGCTCAGAATATTCAAAAAGGCAAGTCGACGGAACGGGGGGGGGGGAAGCACCAATTTCCTGAACAACAAATGCATTTGCCGTTCTATTTACTTTCATGTCCGACGTTAATAATTCAGACTCCTGCAACCGCGCGCACATGTGCATCAACACCGTTAAACACCTCCCCCGTTCCACCTGAGATCACAAAGGAAGACACCGTCCTGAAATATTTAATGCAGGTCCTCCTTTTGTTGCCGCCGCGTCAGAGCGATAGGAAAGGACAGGGCGCTTTAGTCGGACTTCCCGAGAAGTCGTGACTAAACTGGGAGAAACAGTGGAGGAAGACAAGCGCTCCCTCCCACCTCCGTAACCCCGCTGTTCAGCCGAAAGGTACACAGTGTGAATAAGTCTTAAAATGGATTACACACAGTGGACCTGGGAGCGGTTAAAGTTTGAGTGGAAAAACAAAAAAAATGATGTACCTCCTTTGATCTGAGGCACATTTAGCGGGGGAAAAAAACGGATGTGTCGCCCGAAATGCATTTTTACATTACAGTTGGTTGCCGCTCGCTTGCATGATCAAGCGGCCACATCAAAGGAAACACAGGGCTGCGGAAATCCTTTTTTCTGTTGGTTGCAATTTTACGCTTCGGAGCTGTAACGTTGGATATGATCCTAATTTTGACCCACAAAGTCGGAAGAATTAACCCCTCCGATCGCGTCGCTGGTGGTTTGCGCGGTGATTGTGATGTGTGACAAAGGCGCTCGAGAGGCGGAGACGTCGGTTTCATCTTCTTTTCTTTCTACTTTGTGCTCCCCCCTCTCCTCTTCATTCCTCCCGTCGCTTTCTTGATCACTGGAGCAGGAAATAGATCCCGCGGAAAGCGGTGATGTAACCCAGTTATCTAATAGCCAATTGAAAGCGGTCCAACTTTTTTCGTCGGGCGCGAACCTCGATGTAAATGACCTTCTTTATGGCACGCTCGCCGCCGTCGAGCAGCCTGTTAGCGACCAGCCTTGCACTCCGCCGTGTCACATCGATATGGCTCGCTATGTGAACATGTCTGAGGAGATGACACACTTGGGCACACACAGACACGCACACGCACACACACACATATCTATACACAATTCTGACCGCTCAGACCAAGGGTTGACAAGGTGTCGAGACAAGCACGACTTGGCCAGTGGCTCTCGGGTCCTTCGGGGATGGCCGGGGAAAATACTGTCACCCATTTTATGTGTGTGTGTGTGTGTGTGTGTGTGTGTGTGTGTGTGTGTGTGTGGGTGCACATGTGTGTCCTCAACTTGTGTCACTTTTTAGCAACAGTGAGAGACAGTGGCTTGAGGACCATTAGCGATATAACCCATGGCAGCCATGTAACAACACAAGGTCATTATATTCAAAATACAGACTTAATGATAGCTGGATGTACAGTAAAAGAAGTTAGGATTTGCCGGATAGTAATGAGCTCTTTTAGAGTGTTATTTCTCCACCGCGGGAGATTTTCTCTCTCTCTCTCCCCCCACCCCCCCACACCTTTTCCTTTTTTGAAAGCCCGAGATCCTGAGTCATTAGTCGTTCGGCTCCAGTTATAGTTCAATGCAGTTCAGCCTGATCATTTTGATTTAGATGAAAGCAGCACCCCTGACAGAGAGCTTTTCCCCCCCAGGTCTGTGCTCAAAAGGAAAAGAAAGGAAAAGAAATGAACCTCTGAGGTAGCTACCTCCCGTGTCCCACAGAAATACGAAAGAAAAAAAAAACTTAGCCAGGTCATTTCCAAAATCAAATTGTGCATTTTTGACAGTTTACATTGCATCATCTGTGTTTGGGTTTCACTAGAGGACCTGGGAATGTTTTTTCCTCCCCATATGGTCGATGTTTGCAGCTGTCCGTGAAGTAAATGAGAAACTTGCGCGGCGAGATTTGTGTATATATAACACTTAAGCGCCTGGGTCTTCATCAGGGGGTCTGTTATTCCAAGGGGATCCTCAGAGTTCCTGCATGGGAAGGGGGGCTAGGGCAGCCAAATGATTTCTCTGATTGTACTTTTGAAGTCTCTGTTTTTCAAAACGAAAGATGTCTGAAAAGCACACACCGTCGCACACAACCGAGGCTGGGCGGCAATCACGGCTCCTCGGTTTAAATGCTCGTTAGAAAACTGTGATTCAATTCATGCAAATCATTTTTAAGAGTAAAACCACGGCAGGCAGTCGCAACAAACAGAAAAAATAACAAGCGGGCAAACAGTACAAAGGTTTGGCAACCCATTGAGGAAGCATCTTGGTGTTTCAGAAGGGAATCAGAATCCAACACCAACAGAGACATTTAGTCTAAAACCCAGTATTCCATGCATAGAGTGTGATCAAGGATGCGATGTCATAAAACTCCTCTTTTTCCACTGCAGTATGCCATTATTGTAAATACTGGAGATCCTTCCTGTTTGATTAGATCCTCATTTGAGCAGATATGAGTGTCTATGCCTGCCCTAGATCCTACAACAGCCAACAAGTGATCGCACAGACAGGAGGCCCACTCTCCGTTCCCCTCCTTTCCCTTCTGTCTTTCCTGAGCCACTTATACGCCAGCGGCCAGATGACTGATGAAGCCAATAAGATTTTCTTGTTTCTTGTTTTTCTCGATCATAAACTTGGACAATATGCACATTTAGATAGCACAAAGCTAGCGTAAGTAAGGAAAAAAGGAACCATAATGAGTTTTTGCCCCTGTTACTCTCAAGCAGGGGTTTATTTAGGTCACAAACTGGATGTCTTCGGCCTGGCGCCTCGATGTTTGCACGCAAAGACACACATGAACTATTCATTTTCAGTGATATTATTACCAAATTTGATCTTGGACCGTGCAAGGCTATATATATAGATATATATGATGTGAATCGATGTGTTTTCAAGCTAAAAGGGGCAGCTTCAGGTCATCCGCAGGCTAATATTTGCATAAAAATTTCAGGTGAGAAAAACATAATTAATATTTCAGTGCGTTCGAAAATCGCCTACAGATTAATGCCAGAGGCACTTACAGAGCTTCTGACTGGGGAAAAAACATTCGGACTTTAACCTCCTAGAAGATGCCTCCAACCAAGCCTGTGCATCAAATGGTAGAACATCAAGATTTGAACTGACTTTGGGCTGGACTGGGATCATTTATGTACATTTTCAGGAGGGTTAAGGGGTTTTAATGCACACACTTCATCTCGCAGTAGCCTTTAAAGATTTTCTGCAACATCACCGGAGTGAATGAAGGGAAATTCACTCAAACCCGGAGCCGTTGAAAAAAATAGGCGATCCCTGTCGAGCTCCGTTGGCCAGTGACCTGTATTGTACCCTATGGTGAATAGACTTTCTTTTGAACTACAAACTAATCATTTCGTGACTTAGAACAAGAGATTGTGACAAATCCCTCCATGTCAGAAACTGGAGAAATCGCCGAGGGTAGGGCTAAACTCGCTAACGCCAGCCATGCTACAACTGCTGCCAACTTTGTACGGCACAATTAGCTGCCCGATATGTTACCGTAGGCCGAGCTTTTTACGAAACAGAATTTTACACAACACATGTATTAGGGAGCCCATCCCTTATATCAGCTAAGAGGATCTCAGACTGAAAAACACTGAAGCCTCCATCAGTGAGCTGACAGCAAGCTTGCGATCTAATTGTACGACCGGCAGTAACACTTCTTCTGCATCTTTTATTCAAGATTGTGTTGAGAATCTTGGCCATCGCGTGCTCAAAGGGTGTTTTGTTGTTTATGCTCACACAACATAAATGGACTATTCATGGTCGCAGGAAAGCCGTAAGAGCATTTTGTGTGCAGTTTGGATTCGGTATCTAAACACTGTGTCTAATGAAAGCTCTTTTTTTTTTAAACATAATGCAGATGAACTCCGTGTGTCAGCCGTGATCGCCCACATGCCTCCCCCCCACCCAGCCTCCCTGAGGGTGTGTTACTCTCGGCCCGGCGCTGTTCAGCAGCTTGTGTGACTCACATGTGAACGGTCCACGGACGGAGTCAACACAATTCACACCCTCATCTCTCTCTGCTGATGACGAGCGTGGTGAAAGAAATCTCCGCTGAGACACATCGTCGGTGTAGCACTCTGCCAGCGCGCGGCAATGCCGGGTGAACGCACACACGTCCAGCGTCACTCGGAATGAATTGTTGAGTTGTAATTGTCGGCGCCGCTGAGAGGGAAAAACTCTTCTTTTTAAAGCTCCGTATTTGGAAAATAATTTCAAGTTTCTGAAAACATCACATGTTATTTTTAATGAAAAGGCCTATTAATCCCAACTGTTCTGCTCTCGCATAATAAAATGTATTTTCCGCGATTAGACACAGAACATAGCGTCTCGCTGCCTTTAGCGGGTTTGGCACCGACAACAAAGCCAGACAGTGTTCGGCGTGAGAAAAAGGGGAATAATCAAGTGAGCAGCCCCCTAAATCTCTCCAAATTACTTAACAAACACAATATATCAGCACATGTGATGTGCGCCTTTCCTTGGGCAAAAGAAAGTTGTAGGTGTAAGTGATGGCGATTTATTCCAGATGAACAAATGTTTATTCTTTGTCGAATGCTGAAGCGGAACCTGAAAGCCTGTTAGCGCAGCTGCCCTCTGGCCATTATAGCAGATGGAAAGCCAGAGAACACTGTTATCTGTGAGCGCTGATCAATACCTCCAACTACAATGTGCACCTCCGCTTCAGGTGCTGAGTTTTCACTCTTTCAGAACTAACTTTTTCATCTCATTCTATGTTCCAGGGGACGGGAATTACCTCTGTTTAGCTCGCACATCGATCGCGTTGAAACTAATTTTCTTGTTTGTGTCCATTACAGGCTTCCATAATTGAGTGGGATGTTTGCGCACAATGGTGAGGGAAGTACTGATATGATTGCATACAAATTTCTAGTGATAAACTGACTATAAGTTCTGCTAATCACTAACAAGGATAAATATTGGTGTTAATATCTTAATATGTGTTAGTATTGATTGGAATAGACTTATCGAGGTTCTACTTTGAGAATGAATACTGTAGATGGAAGACATACTATTATAAGACTTGAATATCATAATATTGCTTGTAATACTATCGCTTTCTTATATATCACTATAAGTAACTATCAATAATGACAATGGTTTTGTTTGAAACACCATATCTTCTCCATTTTAGTTCTTTAAAATAAATTTTTAAACATTACAAAATTTCCCCTGTAGCATTTTGACTCTTGTTTAAATCTCAAAAAAATCCATACTCACGTGTACTTCAGCTGCTGCTGCGTTTTTGCTCTCTTAAAACTAACTTTTCTGTTTCATTCTGTGTTTTGGGACGAAGCAAAATCACCTCTTCTGTGTGTTTAGCTCGCTCATCGATCTTGTGGAAAATTATTTTAATGTTTGTGTCCATTACAGGCTTCCATAAGTCACTGGGACGAAAGGCGTGATGAGGGAAGTATTGGAGGGTTGCTTTCAGATTGCTAAGTAATAAATTAACTTTAAAAATAGTTGCTTACCATATTGTTTATTTTCCCAAAAATGACTTTTTAACTTTAACCCTTTTTGGACTTCCCAGTTTCACTCACTTGTTTGCTACACTCTACCATACTTGCAGTCTAAATACAGCACACATCTCTGACAAGATAAACATCATAACTTAGCATCCTGAAACAGTCACCCGTGACGACAGAGTCGGTCATGCAGAGTGAGGATACTCTGACCGCTTTTCTGCCAGAATGCGCCCCTGAGCTCCTGGGTGGTTGCCTGATCAAGCAGGAGAGGGATGAGGAGATCAGATCCACGTCAAGCCTCGATATCAGCAGATCTGGTTCAAGTCAAGAAACCCCCTTCAGGAGTCACAGAGATCACTCTGGCTCTGGGCCAGATCGTGTATCAGCTGACAGGATGGGGAGTTGAGGGGGGGTGGGGATGATGTCCTTGGCTTGGTTTCTTGTAGATAAATCTAAAGAATGAAGCTAATCTCCACTTGTGGCAGAAGGAGGCATCTTGGACAATGAGCCTCCTCATTCAGGAGTGGATCCCCAGCACCTATTGACTCCTGATTTAAATGGTTATCACTGCTTAATACCTCTTAAGTCCACTCTCTACTTACTTCACTTTAAGGACTCCACCAACACATATGGCTTCATTATATACATAAAAAAAAATTATTCAGAAACACAATCATTAGCCTGTGACAGAACCTCTCCAAGGCACAAAGCATGGAATTAAGAAACAGAAAAATCAATCATTGAGATTTCAGGCTTTACAGAGTCCAGTCCCCCCCCCCAATATCGGTTCATGCCTTCAGACGAAGCTATTTGCTGCCACTCAACTCCGTACTTGAAACAACTTGAAAATTGCCACGGCTCCAGCTAGGTAATCCATCACGGCGGACAGGGGGCCTTAATTTGTTTTTTTGTCAGAGTATGCTTAATCGTTATTTCATTGAGCCGCAGTTGAGCGTCTTCATATCAGAGCCGCATTAAGTTCCAGTCTACTTACTGCCAATCACCTGGCACAGACTGGAAGGTACATAAAGTCTCTGTCGGGGAATAATGCTTCAAAACATTTCACCTTACAAACTTTGTCACATCCTCACTGTCCAAAACGGGCCTCTTTAGAAGCTGGGGCATCTGTTAATTTGATCTTTAACGCGTCAACATAAATGGTAAGAATCCTAATCGAATGAAGCGTATGTTGCATAGTGATTCGGGGACGATCTGTTTAAAGTAGACTCAACTGCAAGCATTCACCTTCAAGAACCACGCTCATGCTGTGATGAAATTATTAAATCTGGCACATAATGACAGCCAGGGCGTTGACATTTTGGAACAGGTTGAGGTACCACTGAACTGGCATTTCCACAGACAGACTGCTGTGACACAAATACAATCCCGGTTATACAACATGCACATTTTCGTGTTCGCTTAGTTCGTGACCATTGATTCGGATGAAGTAGTTTGCTGTGCGTGGGATGTGTCCGGATTTTCCGTTTCCGTTTTTTTTATTTTGGTTTGTTTGTTCCTAAATACCTGTTGTAATTAATCATTAAAAATCCATCCGATAAAACTTTCTGCAAAAGCAAACTTTGGTAAGTAGCTGACAAGAATAATCAAGTTTGTTTTGGCTAAGTCGTGCAAACAGCTCAGCAACTGCAGCGCCTCAATATGTGCTTAATGTTCTGTTTAACGTCCCTGCTGCACATTCAGAGACGTTCGCACCTTGTCAACACAACGCAATTATAATAAGTGCATGCATTTGCACTAGTAGGTCTTTGGCTCTTCGCTCTCTTTGGACATCGCCGCAAATGTATGAACTACATAAGCTTCTTGTCATGGCAAAATGATGGAAAGTTTATATGTTTTGAGGATTGATTTGACATAATTCTCACCGAAACACAAAACCTATCCCCCACAAAAAGCCCCAGGCTTTGAAATAGAGATTGCAGCATGAATGAGTAATACAACCTGGAAATAGGTGAGCATTTCTGCACTTTGGGATCCCTCATCATTCATTATTTTGTTTGTTTTTTCAGTAAAATTCCTAATTAAGGCTGCTTTCATGTTTTGTGCTACGACATAAAATACGCCAACATGTAAATTGTAGAGGGCTGATTTACACCTCAAGAATAATTTAAGTGGCGTTAAGTTGTAAGGAGTCTTGCCACGTTTGTACATAAACTTCTGTTCGCCACAAAGCTTCTTTTCTGCAGTAATCCAAAATAAAATTGAAAAATCCCAAAGGATATTTGGTGAGGGAACTAGGGTGATTCTAAATTCCAGGCCAGGAACCAGGTTGGTCAAGTTTAGGCCCCAAAACTACTTTTTTAGGTTCAGGCACAAAAACTATTTGGTTACAATAGGGCATCAAAACTGCTTTGTTAGGTTAAGGCTTTTAAACTACTTGGTCAGATGGGTTAGGGTTAGGGTTAAATGTGGAAGACCCAGGTCATTTTATACCTGGGAACTGCACACTACCGAGCAGTTTTCATAGGAATAAACTAGGCCCTGCCACCCATGCTATATTCAGTTTCACCCTATGATATTCACGACACAAGCAGACATGAACGAATGGGAAAGAAACCATTCATATTGGGACTTGCACAAAAAAAGGATGATAAACAAAACACTATCAAACCATCTGTAAATATCATGACATATATATTTCCTTGGCTTGGCCCAAATTGTGAGCACCTGTGTTGCACATATCCAGCTACTCCAAAAACCTGTATGGATGTATGCAAGGATGAGGCAAATCATGCATTATCTGGATTCACTACTTGTGCTGAAGCTGTTAAGACTAATCAGTGGGCGCATGTATACACATTAGAAGGAGGACAATGAAAAAATTAAAAATAGACAGTGACGTTAGGGAATGATCCGTTTGCGTAAGCGGAGCATGAAGCCAGTTCAGGCGCATTTGTTGACGAAAATAACAGCGCTTCTGTTCGAACAGGTGACGACTAAAGAGGGTGGCTGAGTCGTGAAATAACCGTCGACTCGGCGGCTGAACATTACACTCCCCGTTCAGGACACCGCGGCTCACACCCTTCCGCAATCACATTAAGTCTTTCATTTCATATTTTTGGCACCGAGCGTAGAGACTCTTAATTGTATATTACATTGCAGCTGCCATCCCTCTCTCCTCATCTTCCGACTGTGTGTTGTGCGCACGGGGAGGAAAACCGGAAAACACCAATATTTCATTCATTTATCTTTAATTGACACTTGACATTTTCATGCACCGGCACCCGCGTTTTGTAGCCCTTGAAAGACAAACCGGAGTGTCACCTTACAAAAGCCTCGAATGGAGAACCGAGCTTTTCTGTACAGCCCAAATAAAATGAACACTCCTTTGATGTTATTAAAGTAATCCGATGCATAACCTTGCGGTGCCTCATTATCTTGACACAAAAGGGAATGGGGCTTGTCACTGCATTCCATATTTTATCCACGATTTAACACGAATCTGCCCTGAAGTCACAGTGACTGATATATATACCTGTAGCCGTGTTTCGTATAATAAACTTTAAATTTATGTAATCCTCTGCCTGCCTTTTGTGTCGAACTGTCCTTGAGAGAAACATGTAGAAGAAAAAAAGAGCAGACGGGATCTAGCTTGTTTTTGACATGTTCCGGACCGCACTTGGAAAAAAAAAAAGCCATTAAGGGTGAATCTCCCTTTTCCTCGGAGCCATTACCCACAGACAGCTCTTGTTTTTTGTTTTTTTCCCAGGCAATATCTTGGTCATTGAGATGTTATGTTGGCCCTTTTTTATGAGCTCATCCATCACTTTTGTCCACAATCAAACCGCTAAAAGAAGCATTGTGCTCTCGGGGTGAAGATTCGTTTCAAGTTTGCCAGTTTCATGATGAGGAAAAACAACTACTCGTTTCATCTGGTTAAAGATATAACATGGGTGTATGGGTTGTAAGACAGTTAAACTCAAAGTGAGTAATTTCTGCCGCTAGGTGTCTCACAGTCGAAATATAAAATCAAAAGACTGGCTTGATGATTGGTCTACTTGGATCTATTGTTACTCAAGCAGGAAAGTTCAAGTCAACACCATTATATTAAAAGAACAACATTCTCATTGCTAAGTGTATCTTAGGCTAAAATCTACTTTGTATTGTATCAGTAAAAAGCAGTTTGTTAATCATTTTTTGCGTGAAATTTAACTCATAAACTCTTTATGTTTAGCTAATAGCATTCCCTTTATGTTAGCTAGCATAGCACCTTTGCTAACAATTCCCCAAAATAGAGATGGACAAGCTGTTTTGCTAGCATATACACTATAGGAATCGTCTATAAATATATTCGGTGTATTGAGATTGATAGCATTTTGTTTTTGCTAGTTTTATGCCAGGTTTGAAGTTTTACAGTCCCAAACTCTATTTCGTGTGTTATCCCTTAATAGCATTCCTTTCCTGTATGCTAGCTAGCAGTCTGCATGTCTGCTTTTTTGGGGGGGTTATTTTTGTGGACCAAGACCGCCCAAAGCACCGAGCGCCTGATTGACATGTGAGCCAGTTATTTTCATACCTTTCCCTCCATGGGGTGACTGTGTAGGTGGCCTCCCTTTAGGGCGAGTTTCTTTCATTTGCTCCAAAATGGCAGCTGCCGTTGTCATCAGAGCCACACCTGTGGAAAAATGAACCTGGCAGACGCAGCTGACACCTTTTACATCACTCTTCCTTCGAAGAGAAGCCTCCAGCCATGGTACGTTGTCAAGTAGGCCTCTACTGAAATTCTGCAAACGTATTAGTCTTGAGATGTATCTTTCTTTGCTCGTATTTGTCGCTGTGTGTGAGTCTAGGTCCCTGTATTCGTTCACTTAAAACCACTAGTAAAGTCAACCCATGCGATCTTAAAGCATGCACGCCACGTTTCTTTGATGCTCGTGTTTTTCGGAGGCGATCGAGGCGAGCCCATCCAAAAATACACAATGCTGATGAGCCAGAGCAACATTAAATAAAAGTGAGGCAGCAATGAAAGGTCATCCTCTGGTTTATGTCCTCAGGTGCTGGCATCCCTGCGACGCATGTTCAAAATAAAAAACAAAAAAAAAAACCAGCCAGCTGCCCGGGTATGTCGCTAATATAAGCAAGTTGAAGAGAAAGTGCTCCAAGAAAATCCGAAAGGTGCCCTCTAGTACACACTAACAATGATTGACAGCAAAGAGCTACGAGGACATAGTTTAAATGCCTGAGTGATTCCCAACGTCTTAATGCACAAAGCAAAACAAGCTTGAAGCAAATAATAGGAAGTGGAGAGACCTGGAGAACACAGAAGCACTGCAGTCACATCCATATTATCTCCTTGAGGATTTGGGAACCTGTTCTGCTACACAAGCCCAGTGTATCAAAGAGATTTGATCTTTAGAGATTTACTCCTCTCGTCTAACTTTCCGAGGGTGATGCATGCCGCATAATCAGATTCTGGTGAAGTTGGAGAGGAGGAGGAGGAGGCGGCTGAGGAGGCTCATTTGTGTAGGTGCAGCAAGGCGGCTAAAAATAGCCCTGAGTGGTGATGGAGCAAAAGAAGCTCAAAGAGCGTCGGGACATATAGTGGCATGTTGCCGCATTTAGTTTTTGTGTGCGTTAGCGGAGACGGTGAGCAGAGCACGGGAGCGAACGCGTGGGTGTGGAAAAAAAAGGGATGGGAAGCGGCGGCGGAAGGGAGCGGAGATTGAGACAGAGCGGGGTGCAAAAGACGGAGAGCGAGCGAGGCGAGGAGAATCGGGGAAGAATCCGGCGCAGGATGGGGGAAGAAGAGGCCAAACTCCAGGGGCTCGCCGCCTCTTTTCACCAAACTGACAGCAAGCTCTAGCTCCCGCTGAGCACAAGTGTGTGTATCCAGTTACACAAATCCCCTTTATGCTCATGCACCTTTCGATACGTGCATATGTGGAACTCCCGCTGAAGGCTATGACCTAGCTCACAGCGGATGTGACGGGAGCGAGAGCCCACTAGCACCGGGGCGGAGGACAATGCGGAGTCAAAAGCCTGAACGGTTTCATGTTCACCCCTTGAACACACCATATATCCCACTGAAAAAACAAAATAAAAAGACGTCTTAGGGATTTGGGTATGATTCACCGTGTCAGTTAGACTCATGTTTGTCTGTGTGCAGCGTTGGTGGGGGGGCTGAGGGTCCACACGCAACGCGTGCAAAGTTCACACGTGTCTGCCGGAATCTTCTGCGGAGGCAAGAGCGCACCAAATATTGATCCACTGCAGCCGAGTTCATCAAGTTTCACTGAAAAAAACATCACCCCGATGAGACACACTGATTCACGAAGTGTGTGTGTGTGCGCGTTTTTGAATGCGGGCATGTAGGAGTGTGTGATGTTGTCATCGGGAACAAATTAGCCCGGGCTGTGAGATTTGCGGTGGGTGGTATCGAAAAAGCACATGCTGGCTTCAATAGGCATGGAAACAGAGAGCTGCATCCGCGCTCTCACCACATGCAGCCATGTGCACTGGGCCATGTAGCGTCGGCAGTCATTCCTAAACAAGCTGGGACTCGTGTGAGGTCCGTATGTGCAAATCTACAGCATGCATGTGGGTCAACACGAAACATGAAACCAAACCAATGACATGCATGCATTTGTCCCTTTATTCTACCTAAATTAAGTGCTGGTGCATCAGTGCAACTAGTATAAAAAAAGTTCTAGTGTGGACTGGAGACTTGCCTCATCAGACTGTATCCAGAAGACTTTAAAAATGGTATTCAAAGTCTTTATCAGTGAAATTCTGAATTAGCCAGTTTTTTGGTTTTTATCTCCGAGCTGATAATGGGAGTTGCTAAGGAGTGAGAGATCTCACATCTTCCTCAGCTCGGTTGAAAGTTTTACATGCGTGGTACCAATCAGGCAGCTAGCTAAGCACAGACATGAAAGCCGCTAACAACAGAGGTATCATTTCCTTCAGCCGGTCTCTCAAACTCAGCGCCGACTGAAGCCTTTCTTGAGTGCTGCTTGAACGGAGATGAGTGAAAAAGGTAGCAACAAGCTGGCGTCCTTAACTTCGACGAGCATCATTGCATCGCACCTGAAAAGGGGCGGAAAATTGGCGTGTCCACCCAGGTGTTGTGTTTCCATCACAGCCGACTGGACAGAATTCAGGTGTTAGAGGATGTTAGTGGGATTTTTGTCTGGTGTAAAAGAGTATAAATCTCCCAGAAGTGGTGGAAGCAACTGTGCGTGGGTGTGTGTATTCTTCCATCTGAAGCCAACATTATTTACTGTGCTCTCCTCCTACACCTGACATTTATTACAGGTGTAGGTACAACAATCAAAGCTATATAAAAAAACTGTTCTTGATTACATCCTGGAACCCTCTGGAGGATTGAAGAGATGAAAAAGAAAATAATAATAAAAAAAAAAAAACATACAGAGAATAGTGTGTGGTTTCTAGTCAAACAAACTATCCAAACGGAACGACTTGTGCAGTCTTATTCTATGTTGTTCTGCTTAAAACTACTGCTAATTAGGGATTTTTTTTTCCACCCAGCCGTGGCTTAGATTTTAAAACCACAGTAGGAATAAATATTTAATATGTCCCAGATCTTTCAAAATATTTAAAAAAACGGGATAAAGTTAAATGTGCCTGTTCCATGCGGAGGAATATGTGTGAATTTAAATGTGCGTCCTCGCACCGCTTTTGCAGCCTCCATACTGCAGGCCTATGGGTGGAGAATGACTTAATTGTTTTGACTTCCAACGACAAGAATGCAACAGCAGGAACACACGAGGCCCATGGCCAGGGATGTTCACATGTTCTTTGCCGGTGTAAAAAAAAAAAAAAAAAAAATTAAAAAAGGCAAATGAGGGATAAAAGTTAACCTCGTCTTGTTTCGTCAACATCAACTATTCCAGAAGATACCACGGAGTGTGAAGATAAAAAAAGAAAATCACAGGTAGACCTTTACAACTTTAGGCTGTTTCATACTTGGATGAATACTCCATAAAAAGTCACTTTTTAATTATCCGTTTTACAGAATTGAATGTTTTTGTCCTGTTAAGTACGATATTTTCCTTTTCTTTGAGTGCAATCCCTTTCCCTTAAATCCACAGGATTAAGGACTGGCTGTTATTCCAAATAAGAGGCTTCAAAAATCCACATATGAGACTTCAGGGACTTACTGATCTCACTAGGGGATGTTCCTAAGCCCCAAAGACACAGTGGAAGTGGGTCTCTAAGATTGAGAGAGGGGGGGAACTCCAGACTGTGGGGGATGTGACCTATGAGTCATATGTGTTTCTGGTTTGAGATAGATCTTTTGATTTGTGCCAGAAAACTCGGAGGAG
The DNA here is from genome assembly GCF_900880675.1 of Sparus aurata. Taxonomy (NCBI): domain Eukaryota; kingdom Metazoa; phylum Chordata; class Actinopteri; order Spariformes; family Sparidae; genus Sparus; species Sparus aurata. Next base: position 7,489,541 of record NC_044210.1, on the reverse strand, counting down.
CGGCCATTTTGGGGGGGGGGGGAGACTGCAAAGTAGACGGCAGCTTACTGACAGATTTAAAGGATATGGGTGATGTGCGGCAACTTTGTGACACCTAGTCAAAGTTTTCGGTTGATTAAACGCATTTCTTTGGATTTTTTTCCGTTTCACTCATACATCTATGCTACAAGAGAGGGTGATGCTTACTGAACGCATCACTGTCGAGCAAATGATGATGGCAAAGCTCACATTAAGGGGCAATTCACTCTTGAAATATATTACTTTTTGCAAGTGTAGTCTTTGTTTGCCTGGAAATACGTGAGGTCTGACTAATAACCGGAAAACAATCAGTCACGTTAGCACTCTTATGTATTATAACTACTCCATCTAGTTGGCTTTCATCCTGATGTAATCACATTCTTAATGTCTATTCGACCAATAAGAATGTTTGGTTGAAATGACTTTGGATTACAGTTTAGTATCAATTATAGTAATGGGATTTTGAGTCCCGTGTCTTGACAAATGAATGGACTGCCATTACATATAGTAGGATGACTGCGATCACTTAGGTGATACCTTCATTTTTCATCTTGCGCCATCATCGTATTACTTTGGATCATGACTAATCATCCAAGTAACTGAAAACATTCCCATTAGCCTCGCTGTTTAATGCTATTTAGTATAACTCAGATAATGCTACAATGGCGACATTGTCAGCCTTGCTTCCAGTTTTCCCCAGTGGCCACCCGCAGTACTGCAGTGAACCATTCCCCTGTGGCCCAAAAAACATTTTCAAGGTAGAGCACTATTATAAAAAAAGACATTTGTAAAAAGCGTTGACAGGACTCCACCAACTGCAAACAAGGTCAATTATGAGATATTGATCTGTGGAGGTTTTATGTCTATAAAATGTATATTAGGATATTAAAAATCTGTGACATCAGACCAGCCCCAGCCAGAAACTTCTTGTTGTATGAGCCAGGCAGGTAATTTCATTGGACTGAAAAGGGCACCATCTAGTTCTATTACAAATGTATGTTGTAGACTACTTGACACACACCATAAATAAAGCCCTGTGGCAATGAGGGAGGTGAAACACTATGAGGTCAAGAGTCTACCAACACAACTTCATCATTACCACCCTGATGAAGTCCACAGGCCAAAATGTGTTGGTCCAAAAAAGTTGTCCATTGTGCTGCAAGTGTTGTTGGATTTTTGACCTTTTCAGACTTTTGCCCTTCTCCATGAACCTGGGTTGTTGGGCCAAAAATCCTTTCTCAGCTCCTACAGGTGAAAGACTATTGCCTTCCTGTGTCTACATTCCAATCCAGGGCCGGGCCAAGCCTTTTGAGGGCCCCCAGAAGGCCCCTTATCCATACAAGAAAAGTCTCAGACCAGGCATTATGTGATAACACAAAATCAAATTTGTAGTTTCAAATTTGACAAATTTGCGATAAATCATGAACAGATGACACGGCAGACACTTCCATTTATTAATTTGGGATCTCTTTAGTGGCACAAAGCAGCGACTTTCCTGTTATCGCCCCAGGCTGCTCTTCAAAAGATTCAGACAGCTGGATGTAAAATACTTCTTTAAAGGCTTGCCAAATGTCAGCATGTTGGAAGGTCTTAGATTCCGTTGGGTGGTCTCACTGTCTATCCTTGTATCAATGTTCTATTACTATCTCTGGTTTTCTGTTCAATGTCATCTTGTGGTTTAAATTAGTAAGAAAGCCCTTTGATGTGCATGGTGTCTCACTCTTAATTCATCGTCTGCTAAAACGCTTTTGACTTCATAGCTTTTTGAACCCAACTTTGCTCCATTTGAGAGAATCTCATTAATTTGATACCGAGCTTACTTCAGCGTTGCAATGGCAGTTTGATCAAAATCGCCATCAAACTCTATATCCAAGACTCCAGATCTAGAATTGGTAGCATTTAAGCACATTTGAAGTTCTCGCTCAACGTCTCTCAAATAAACATTTATCTTTTTCAGCCACCTGCCCCAGGATGCCCACCTTAAACAACATTATATACCTTTGAAAGTAATTCTGGAGAAAGATAGTTGATTGTTGATGGTCAAATACCAGCGCTTAAATGGTAAGGATCCAGTGCCAAAGACTCAATTTGGTACAAGGCTTGAGACTGGCGCAACCTGCCAAATTGATATGCAAGTCATGTTGTGAATATCGGGTTCCTCGTTAATTCCTTTTCTGCGTCAAGGATAACATTTAAAAGTACCTCGGCAAAGTTAAAAAAGTTGCATCTACCTTAATAGTTCCATCTCAGCGAGCAGGCTATGTACTATATCAAATACACCCAAGACCAAGAATTGCATGCTGGGCTTTGCTCAGCGCTCACAGTCGATCCTCTGACAGTGATTTCTTCATTTGCTGCATTGCTTATGATCGTCTCCCATCAGTAAGGTGTGTGAGGACTATCTGTTTCTGACAATTGCTGTTACAGTTCAGCGCGGAACGTTTGAAAACTTTGAGGAGCACAGTGGGACGGTGAGGCTGAGTGGACTGGTAATAATGCAAACTTTGGTGATGTTTAATTCTGTTTTTAAACTGGCAGGTGTTTCATTTCTGGAGCCTTGGTGCCCATAGCTCATTTTTGTCTATTGTTGGTCACCTGTGTTTAATTGTTTATTGAGTTTTGTCTCTTTTCTAATTAATCCAAGTGAGGCTACACAAATGAAGGCTGTCATATGTTTGTAACAGACAATCAGGTGGATACACAATCTGCAAAATCTTCACAAATGGAATATATTTTTGGGTTTTGGATATGCTGTATGGCTAGATGTTATTTTTGCCGACATTTATGTGCAATATGTACACATTTTATTGAAAAAAAATAATTTAAATCAGCAAAATGTGAAGAAATAAAAGCTTTGTTGTCTAAATTTTTATGTTTTGTAGAGATATCTACTGAAGTTACCATGCTAACCACCTAGCCCTGGCCCATCCTGGTCCACATCTAAAGTGCTTGCATTGTAAAACACCAACAGTTAACTGACTCTCTTCTTACTTTTACTTGAGAACCTGACTCTAGTACTCTTTCTACTCGTTTCGGCATACCTTTTATGTGATTTGTGATATTTCAGTCTAGAGACGCAGCTGGGCATGATAAACTACGCCTATCTAAGGCACACAACACATAACTCAGTGCGGTATATGCTCATAATTCTATTGAGCAGATTCCCCCCCTGAAAACAAAAACAGACAGGTAAAAAATGTGAACAAAGAACACCAGCTCACGCTGGAACCGGTCAGAGGCTGTGAAAACAGTAGAAAATCATCTCAGGGTGCATAGTGCTTAAATCTCCCCAGCTATAAATGCCCTTGGAAGTCCTAGTCTATGTGTGGCTTACAATAAATTGTTTCAGGAGGGTTTCATCTTGATAGCGTATACTTATTTGAAATTGCCCCTCAGTTATGTGTGAACGCATGTGCTGTATATGTTAGTGAATGTGCAAGGTCAAGGGAAGGACCTGCCAATACATTAAAACCAGATTACAGCACTTCTTGAGTCCCTGTTCCCTTGCATTGTGACACTGAAGGCCTCATTTCAAAAGAATACGTTGCTCATGTCTAGGCGCCCGCCCTCAGGAGCTCAAAGGAGTCACTTCGTTGAGGCCCGGAGATGGAACACTGCAGAAATGCAAAAGCGCTGGGAAAGTTCTCTGGAGTTCGTGACTTATGCACAACTTATGGACATGAATGAATCATGCTGCCTGGGTTTTTTAAAAGAAAGGCACAAACAGCTCAGGGCGGCGTTTGAATCAAATATGTAGAACAGTGTGCGAGGCAAGTATAGCACAGAGCCGGAGCTTCCCGTGTGTTGTGCTGTGTGTCTAACCCTGCCTAGATTATTCACTAACAAATGTATGCATTAAAGGCACATTATGTGTGTGTGTGTGTGTGTGTGTGCGCGTTTGTGTTTCGGGGAAGAGATTGTGTTTCATTGGAAGGCAGGCTCTCTTCGTTTCCACTGACTGAATAAACAACTGCCTTGCTTCAAACAATGTCCTGGGGACCTTGTTTTCTTGTTGATTCAGTTATGGTTTGCATTATTACCTCATTACTATTGATAAAATCATGAATTTGGACTCTTCTCCACACCTACACAGTGCCTCGTAAGATTTCTTTTCCCGATTTTCGCGCCGTATCTGCCTTTAAATCGCTCCAAGTCTGATCTCGGAATCCTTCAAAAGGAATAAAAGAAAACCTCCATCTGTTCCTTGCAGATACCTCGCATTCTCAATTTTAGGAAAAGAAACGTGTCATTTTTTGATGTGATGATGTCTCGCAGCACACCGGATATGCAGTGATTGATGCGGCGTTCCTTTTCGTGATGGGTCCTCTCCCCTCGCCGCCGAGGCAAAGAGGGGACGGGCTCTCGCGAAACTGTGCGGCTCATTTTGAGAGCAAATGCTTAAAGATTGCTCCTCTAATTGATGCGGCTTCTTGCGTGCGGGGATGGAGGAGGATGAGGGTGAGGAAGAGGGGGACGAGGCAAACCGAAGCGCACGAAAAGAAAAGAGACGAGAGAAGAAATCGGCTTACATCTCGCCCTTTCTTGTGCTTCGCATGACGGCTCTTTGAGCGAGAAGAAGGAGATTGCGGGGATCCACTGCAGCGCTAGTGCCGATGCTGGCACACTATGAAACATTTAATTGCACCATCATTCAGTGGAGGAAAGGAACGGATGGCTCGTGCTGCTCTGCCCGCACGTCTTCTCGAGCCATGAAAGCCCATCAGTGATCCTGTTCAATGCTCCAAGTGGGCCGGGCCGGGCACTTTTCCGAAAAATGGGTCATTAGCTTGTAATATTATTAGAAACACTTTGGGCTACCATCTCATATTTCTGCAGTGCGATCACATGAGGGAGTCTGTCCAAACGAAGGGAGCACAAGTGTGACTTGTGACTCTTTGTCTTGGGAGGGTGGTGCCCTCTCCCTCCTCTCCCCTCTTATCGCAGATGCTCGTGTCACAGCCGACCTCGCTTCATGCTCGACGAGCTGCATTGCCGAGACATAACAAAGGGTATTCTCTTATGGGGCCTGCGTACACGCTGCATGCATATTACATTTGTGTGAGTGGGCTTTACTCCGCCTGTGAAGCTCAATTGATTGAATCCACAGAGAGGGAACAGGGCACGTCTGAGATTAGGGTTCACTGGCCTTTGTTTTATGTGCTGCATGGGCGACACTTTTATATACGAACAAGGGCAAGGTCGCACATGGACTCTAACATGTGTTACGTCCGTGTCACTTGTTGCCCGTCACCTGAACCGTGCTCGGGGGAACTGTGTAGAACTGGATCGATGAACAAAGGTTACGAATCCGTTCAGCTGAACGTCTGAACGCCGGGCATTTATCGTGCCGAACAGTCGACGACGATTCAAATGACACGCGTGTGAGATCACTGCACGCCGAGGTTGCCGCAGTCACGCGCCGTCGAGCGTCAAAAAACACCAACATTCGTCATCTGCCATTGTTGCCCTGGCACGGGACTAAAGAACACATGCTAAAATAATAAAGAGATGTTGTGCAATCGACTGCACAAACAGATTGAGGAGGGCATACCTTTTCACAGACCGCCTGAGGGGAAAGAGGAAGGGAAGCAGCACGGCGCGGTACTTTGCGAGAGGCTGTGCAACGTTACAGGCCCTGAAAACCTACTTTCTCAGGCAGGCGTCTCACTTTGAGCAGCACATAGAAAACGTCTGCCAAATAAGGACAACGTTGGTTGTTATGTATGGTGCATACTTATTGCCGGTTTAAAGGTGCATTACGTAAGAATATCATTGCGACGTAACCACCATGGTGTTGAGCCACATTTAAACCGCACACGCCTCAGAATTCAATTTCCGGCCTCATTTGGATGTCTAGACGCACAGGTTGTATCCAATTCCTTGACTTTTTTTATGAATGTGTGCATTTTCCGCTCAGCGTCACACCTGGGCACATTCACATCAACCATAATGGGTGTATCTAGCCACTCGTTGGCGGTGATGGAAGTTGCATCGAGTGGAAAAAATGATGTCAAAGCGTTACCCTCTGCTGAGTTTTTTTTTTTTTTTTTTTTTTTTGGCAAGTTAAAAATTCATTTCCTTCCCCCTGTGTGATCAGTGAGGATTTAACAAGGTTAATCAATTAGAGATAATGGCTTTTCCTTTGGATGTACTATGAAAGATTAACTGCTCCGCGTTGGATTTAAGACAGAAACGGGTATTTTCAAAAGTGCAGAACAAATCAATACTATTCATAAAAGACGATCTGTTCTTAAAGTCGTCGAAATGTTTCCCGAGATTTTAATCCATCAGGTGGTCATGACCTCACTCACTCGGTGCATTTCCCTTTATTACACCCTATCCATTTTCACTGTGCTATACTGTACTTGAAAATAGCTGCGCACACTCCATTAAAGGGAGGAATTCTCTCTTAGATACTTGCAGTGTTATATATCATCAGTCTGGGATGTACAACACATTCCAGAAGCTATTTGGTGATGAACTGCTGTAATTTACTCGTTTTGGCACCCACTTTCTCTCACTATACCGCTTTGATTTGCAGTCATGATCGTGACTTTCCGCATGTTCCCGGAAAGCCAAGAGACCGTCCCTGAACTTTCAGCTGTGACACATGCGTGAAGGGAAATTAATAGCGATGGCATTTTAACAAGCTTGTGAAACGTTTGTTGCTGCCCAGAGGCAATCGAAGGCTTGAAACTCGACGTTTTCCAAGGCTGCGTTGCATTCTGGTCTATTGAAGCTAAGAGGTTGAGATGCCAATTAGCAAAACGGCGGCATCAGAAGGAAAACGGCATCGCGTCAGCAAGGAAAACAACAGTGTCATGCAACGTAAATGAAGCGAAAGAGAACCAGGAAATTCGAGGGAGGATTTTTTCAACAGTTTTGATCCACCCATACCTGAGAGGCTGCGCTCGCAAACAAAAGACTCCATACAGTGTACATCCCATGACTAAATACTTCTGATGTTCGGATGCGGAATTGGGTCACCGGCTCGCTCGTTTCAACTGTGTGCCAAGCGAACAACAGGATAGGGGTTCACTGTCCACGGCTTCGCAGCAAGCTGCTCTGCTTGGCAGCCAGCGTCGCAAGATTTCCCCCGAGGGTAGAAAGCTCAGTAACAGACTCCAGTCGAGTCAGGAAGTGGGGGATGTACTGAAAGACAAAGTCACCCCCTCATCGTGGCGGTTCGCTCATGGTTTGGGCATTCAGATACACTTCAGATGGATTAATGTCTCTCTACATTCCTTTCTCTCTCTTCGTCGGCTTGCATTTTTGTCAAAGTGAAGAATTTCATTCCAGCGGTGTCTATTGAATACATTAGAAACACCTTTGGCAGCCATCACAGCATCGATTGACATCTTAATAGACGCGCTCAATCATCCGCACAGCTTTACATAAACATGCATTTCATGCACGTCTGCACCGGTGCTTGCTGAGATCGGCTCCCACCCCCTTCGCGACCCTGAATAGTAAAAAAAAAAAAAAAGTGAGTATAGAAAATGGATTGTTGGAAGGACTGATGGATGTGCATTTCATTCTAAATCAAGCTCCATCAATTAAACTGACCACCAGTGGACTCGAGTGATAGAGATGTCAGGGGGAGAATTCTAATGCATGTAGTGTCACTGCAGAGGGTTTGGACGCTTAGGAGTACCTCATAGCAGAAGGCAGAGGATGCTATATGTGATTAAATTCTCTTTTATATTATACCACATAATCCCTGGTTGAGAATCATGCGTGAAACTTTAAATCTAAATCAGCAAGGAGCGCTTCAAAGCACCGCAAGGCTCGTTTCAAATCGTCTACGGGTAGAGAAACAGGCTTTGAATCCGAGAGTCCTCGTCTTGAGCGCTACATTTTATGAAATTAAACTGTACAGGGGCAATATGGAAGAAGTTCAGTTGAAAAAATAGAGGAATAAAATAAAAAATAAAATTATCAACAGAATGTGAATAAATAGAAGTTCTGACATAATGTCTGTGTATTGTGTTGCAGAGATGTTTACTGAAGCTAGCATGCTAACCAGCTAGCCCCACCGGTCCCGGTCAAACATTCCTGTGCTGATTCATCCCTTGGCCGTGAGCTCCCAGATCAAACCGCTAGCTTTGCGGCTAACTGAGCTAATTTAACAGCAGTTAGCGGTTACTTTGGTGATATGTGACCAAAGTTTGGTGTGTGCGAGAGGTGAAAAGATGTAGGTCTTGTGTTGAAATTAGCTGCTCGGTGTTATGTAACCAAAGTAACCCCCATTTGTTTTGAGCATGAATTTGACATATTGCACCTTTAACCATTTATATTTCCATTACTCAGTTTCATGTTGACATATGGGAATTTACTGCTTGTTTTCTGTTCCTCCACTGTCAGAAGGAATAATGTACAACATTCCAGCTGTCACACGTATTAGCTACTTTATTATCTGCCTGTGATGTAACAACCAAAATATATGATGATCTTATAAAATGTGATATATTCTTTGCACGTAGGCCTTTGTAAGGGGAAAACTTCCATTGCTTTTGTTCACATGCTGAACACTTCACCCACCCCTGAGTCACAGCAGCTAATTTCAACTTGAGACCTACATCTTTTCACCTCGCGCACACACCGAACCCGCTTTTGTCCTCCGGCAATTATATCCGCCGCCCCGATTGTTCTGTATTTATGCCACTCACTGTTCATTAAATGTCAGGAGGAATTAAAAAGGCAAAAAGGGAGAGGCGCAGCCTGAATAATGTAATCTGCGAGGCATTAATTGACTGCGGCGCACTGCGAAGGAGCTGCCGAAAGTCTCGGGACGCAACAGACGGATCGATAATGTTGCCCAGAAGAGGTGGTCTGTTGTGGTGCTCTCGAATATGAATATTAATGACTTGTGGTCAGGGGATGCAACAGAGCGTTTTATAAAATAATAACAGGGTGAGATCATATAGATTTTTCAGACCGGTCTTCGAAAGTATTCCGCTAATAAAGCTAATACATCATCTGTGGTACAAATGAGACGCTGGACACACCGATGAGTCCACTTTACTCGCTGTATTAAAGGAGGCGGCGCAAATACCCTGTTGCAATAATAAGCTGTATCAAAATCATTATTTCTGGTTGTTTTTTTTTGAGTGCTCATGTGTAAGAGAACTCACTGTAGAGTCTATTTAATTACATTTCAGGTCACCGGATAGGAGTCATGTGGTGCAAAATAAACATGGGCGGCATTCAACACGAAGTGTAAATAGTCACAGTTGGTTACTGGTGTGTTGTTTGAGCTCAGATGGGAGCTTGTTTGACTGAGAATCAAGCCTGTGTGGTCTGTGTGCATACGTGTGCATAAACAAATCTATTTTTGCACATCTTTCACCGCTGCTTACCTTTAACACTTTCAGGCTCATTACGAGTCCCATAATTAGCCCCATTGTTCACGCTTCCACGTAATTGCATTACACGTGACCACAGTGGCGAGCACCGCGGCGTGTGAACAGCAGCGGCCGCATATAATATACAGCCACAGTCATTAGAGATAGCATGCTGCGGCCTATACAGAACAAGAGGTGCTCAGCTTCTAATGGGCCACCATTTTTCATCATTATTGTGCAGATTTATGCAGCAAAGAGCATCAGAAGCTCATCACTACCTACTCTGTGTGGGGTGACGGTTCTCGAGTTCACAAGAAGGTGTCTAAGGAAAGCGGTGCGGTATACTGTACAGTGCTGTGGTGACAAACTCATATAAAGTGAAGACAAACAGAAATAAAGCATTTTCTCCATAACGTTTTCTCTGGGTTTAAAGCAACCCTATGTAACTTTTAAAGTGACTCTTGAGGACAGTTGATTGTTGAGTTTGATTCCTAGATCGTCAAATATCAAGCCTGTGGGTTAATGGTTACCAAAACCAAATCTGTATTTGACAATCTGGGATTGAGACTGGTGGACTCGCCCACTCACCCAATGTTAGCTTGGATCGACTCCAGCTCACCAAAACCCCACAAAGGATAAGTGGGTTTACAGATGATGGATGGATGGATGGATGGAAAGAGACTCAACAATCAACTTTAGCATGCTAGGCTTTTTAACTAGTGATGCTAACCCTACTCTCCTAGTCAGAACCGCTAGCTGCATGGCTAACTGAACTAACTAGCTATGGACAGCTTCAGTTAGCCCCAGCTATAAAGCATGAATTTGACAGGTGACCAATTCTTACATATTGAACATTTAAGGCCCCCCCTTTACCAAATACTCTGTCTGCTCTGATTGGTCAGCTCACACAAGCCTGAGCCAGCACCGCTCACTGTGATTCCCCTTGGCTTTTTTTTTTGCTTTTCACCTTGCAGTTAGCTTTAATTCTCTTCTTCTTCAGTGAAGACGGGTACGACACAGTGACGTCAAGAAGTCGCGAAATTAAAGGCGGGACAACTGCGTGGCGTTTCAGGAGCAGTGTTTTGTGTGTCAAAGAGGAGCCCTCATTGGTTCTGACGTTTGCAGGCACAAGAGCTTAAAACAAACTGAAGGAAAGGGAAAAAAGGATAAGCCTGAAAAAAAAAAAAAAAAAAAAGATTTGATGGGTAATTAACAAGCTGGGTCACCCTGACACTGAAGAGAATAAATTACTAGAAATTCATTTGATAGTCCGTTTCCAAATCCTTACTTGGAGATGAAAGATTTTACCCATGGTAACCCATGAAATAATGAGTTTCTGACTCTTTTTTTTTTGACTTCATTACTTCCATTTCTTTCAGTTGTGGCTGTTTACACACATTAAATGTATTCTGCACTGTAGTTTTGATGAAAAGACAGGCGCCGTGGTGTGCTTAAGTTCATAAGTGATTCCCTTTATTTGAAGTCGGCTCCCAAAGTAAAGAATCTCTCTGAACACAGTTGTGCACTTTGATAGCGCCTCACCTTTTGGAGGAGCGTATTGCATTTGAGTCTCACAGGATCGAGCTGCAGAGGATAATTTGTCTTCCCTGCTGTGTGTGTGTGTGTGTGTCTGTGTCTCTTTGCATGGCTCAAATGATGCGTGTCTGCATACAAATACATAAACATTTAGTTACTGATGTTGGTGGGGGTTTCTGGATTTGTATGCCAGTGCTGCATCGATGCCGGCGTTGCGCGAGTGTTTCAAACCACGAGGTTAGGCGTGCGTTCTTTACGAATGGGAGCTTCAGATACATCAATTATGATAGAAAATGGAGGAATTAGAGAGGGTCCACTGTTTTCCCGGAGAGAGGGAGAAAATGAAAGTCATGCAGAAAAAAGCGCGGCTGGTGAAGAAAGCCCCCGCAGCCATTGTTGTGTGATTAAGGACTAGGTTTGAGCCATCGTGGGGGGTTAAATTATTCACACAGCGGGAGGACAACCAAATGGTGATTACACAAGTACATGCCTGCACTTATACACATGCACGCGGAGGACTGATAGCACACTGAGAGGGAATGTCGCTGGTTTGGGATGTAGATGTGGCTCAGGGTGGCTGGGGCGTCAATTAGGCGGGAGGCGGTGCACTGCAGCGAGGCTACAGGGGGTCCACATTCTCGTACACATCTATGAGATGTACACATTGCTCTTTATCTAACCATGAATCCAGTTCAAGTGTAATATTGCAACTCTTTATTTCCTGTTTATCAGTTACAACTTCTGTTTATATTCTGTACAGCACTGAAGGCACACAAAAAACAAAGATATAATGCAACAAAGGTATATACAACATATACAGAATAAATAATTAAATCTAGTTAAGTAGAAAAGCTACAGAGTGTGTGCTTACATGAACCGTCTCAAAGTTGAAGGAGTTTTTTTTTCCAAGAGTATGATGGAGTGTGTGGTGGAAATCCTGACAATGTCCACGCTGCAAATGTCGGCGGCCAGCAGTCCCATTGCTTTTATTTAATTAGAGCTGAGAGAAGTTGGCTGGAGTCGGTCGGCAGCTTTCTGGATGGAAAACTGGAGCTTTTGTGTTTTGTTTTTTTTGGGTGGCGTGGCTCGTCCGTACCCAAACGTGTGCTATAAAAAGGTTAATATGCCCCCCGCCTCGAACCGGTTCGAAACAGTTCCAGATCAGTTCGTGCCAGCGTGAGGAAGGACTGATGCTCCTGAATGCTGTCGGACATAAATTAGTGACATGAAACTCAATGGCGCATACACTCGCACACACAAACGAACACACTGAAGGATCACAAACATTTGTGGCTCATTTTTTCTGACACAAAACAAAAAACTAACAAACAAAAAAAGTTTCAGCAGGACTGTTGATTGTCATGCACCATCTTATGGCATTTGATTAGTGCAATGCATTTATACAAGATAACAGTTGTGTATAATATACTGTACTTTAAGTGCTGTATTTACTGATTGAGAGAAGAAGAAACATCATTTTCCTTGTATAAAAATAAATTAAGGTCCTGTGACTGCAGCTGTGCAGTGAATCGGATCGATCAAAGGAACCGACAGGAAAACAGAAGTGGGACAACAACTCCTGTTATTGTTTCCAATGTACAGTTGGCGTTCTGCTAACTCTACGGCACAATGAGCATTCTGGTTATGGCGTTCTAGCCAGCTTATGTTGACAGAGGGCGTAATCAGGTCATACCCCGAGTTAGGATAGACTGATTAAACAGCAATTCTGGGTCGAGTGGTGATTGAGATTCACCCACTTCTTTCCAAACATCTGCTTCATCCTACCAGGATTTCAGATGGGTGGGGGAGGATGTTTACTGTGTGGATCAATTATTCGAGATAGCTTTCAACCCTAAAAAGCTGTTTGTGTGAATCTCTAAGATGGTTTCAACCCAGGCCTGCTCAACACAATGTGATAGCTTCCTTTAAGTTACATTTGGCCAAATGGACTTCACCTTCTAACAGCTACATAACATGGCTGTCAACAAAGAAACAACAAATAAACCAGTTACATTCTGTGCTACAATTAAACTTAAAGTGATGTGCCCATGATATATATTTCACACTGTGGAAAGTACAGGAGGGCAAACAGGACAAGGCACTTGGTTCTGAACAATATATATAGTTACTTTTTTCTGTCTAAGCTCAGTTAAATGCAGTTTGATGCTCCAGAACCTCCAAGTAGTCCGGCTCAGTATGCAAGTTGGCCTTAAGTTCAAAGTACTCGTTCTTAGTTTGCTCGAGCATGACCTTGCGTGGTCTTGAGTACATAATAGTCTCCATTAGCTTTAACTCCTCCTGGTGCCCCGGGACCTGCATGTCTACAGCAGACTGCAGCTGCGGCATGTTTTTCCTAAGGTACTCAGTTATTCCAAGCTGCTGCAGCTCCTTCTCCCTCTCAAGAATGTTCCTGTACAGGGAGTTTGGATTGCCGAGCGTGACGAACTCTGCGGGGCACTCTCCTGTCATGGGTCGGAACTTTGAGCTGGGGTTTCCCGTGAGCGGGGAAGTGTTCTCCTTCTCCATGATGCTCCGGCAGAGGTGATGCTTGGAGCTGGGATCGTCAAGGCCGTAATCCATATCTGCGTCATGCTCCTTGTGCTGGGAGCAGTAGGTCGGGTTGCGACAGATCTGCACGATGGGACTGTGGGATCTCTCTTCGTACAGAGTGGCGGACCCCGTCCTCTGAGTCAGAGTGTGGTGTGTCGTTTTCTGCCCGTACATGCTATAATGTAAGTGAATTGGACTGCTGCTGGTGTTCTCCCGGGGCTGCTCCTCTGCTGCTTTTTTCTTTGCCCTTCTCCGCCGCCGGTGCACCACAAACACCACCAATCCGGCTGAGCAGAATATAATCATGAGCACAAGCATAAGAAGGCTTAAGATGAGCACAGAGAGTGGGACGGTGTCCGTTAGCGCGCTGAACAAACCCTTCCCAGTGCCTTCAGGCCCCAGTGTAGCTGTCACACTCTCCTCCCCATCTGGGGACATGGGGTAGTAGGTCCCTAAGCCGGGGCATAGTATCTCATGACGGAGGCTTCTCAGCTCAGCCTGCATCACTTTCTTTGGGGTGTGACACAAAATGGAGCCCACCACTGTGTCCTTTCTGAGTTTTTCCACCCATTGTTTGAGGCTGAGCAAGTCGCAGCTGCAGTCCCAGGGGTTGTCCTCTAAATAAATCTGCTCCAGTGAGTCAAGCTGATCAAGCACGTTGCTCACTGGCAGGTGCATAAGTAGATTTTTCCTCAAGTTTAATTTGGTGAGGGGCACATTGCGAAATATCTGTGCTGGAAGAGAGCTGAGCAGGTTATTATTTAATGACAACAGCTTTAGGTTTGGCAGGGGATTAAATGTGCCTGGAGCAATCTCTTTGATAAGGTTGTATTCCAGATAAAGGTATTCAAGGTTGTGGAGCCCCACAAACATTGTGGAGAACAGCTTTTCAATCCTGTTTCCATTCAAATACAATTTCCTCAAACTGCTCAAGCTGAGGAAGGTTTCATTATCGATGTAATCTATTCTGTTGTTTGCCAAGTTGAGTGATTCTAAACTATCATAGGTGACAAAATCATACTTGAGGAGTTTCTGAATCATATTTCCTGTCATGACCAATTTAGTGGGGCTTTGCTGAAGTATTCCGATATCTGACACCTTTTGAATTCCTCTGTCCTGACAGTGCATCAAAAACCCAGCCACAGGGTGATTGTGACAAGAGCAATGCTCCACACAAGGACTGTCAGGAATGTGAGATGGCGTCGGTACCTTGGCGTCATCTTTGGCGTCGATCAGCTTGGGAATCTGAGCCACTTTGGATGAGGGAGTTACAACCATATCCAGTGACTTTGATGGCTCTTCCAGGTTTATGTCTGCGTGGGATGGGCAGAGAACGTCCCGTTTGACTTTCGCCAGAATGGTCCCCTTAAGCTGATGTGGCGTGGTGCAGACCACGTCCCCGATGGCTGACTGGGCCCTCATGTTCTCCATCCAGATTTTTAAATGTAAAATATCACAGTCACAGACCCAGACATTGTCCTCCAGGAGGAGTTCCATTATCCGTCCGATGTGCTCCAAAAACCCCACATAAGGCAGCGTCTGGAGCTTGTTGCCACGTAAGTCCAGGTGGGTGAGGGGCACGAACCGGAAAATGTTACTGGGTAAAAACTCGATGGAATTATCATTGAGAATGAGGACCTTGAGACGGATTAGTTTGTTGAAGGCCCCCGGCTCGATGACCCGAATGAAATTTGTGTCAGCTTGGAGAAACTCCAAATTCACCAGGCCTTGAAAGGTATCCTCCTTCAGAGTGACAAGGAAATTGCTATTTATGTGCAATTTTTTCAGTGAACTGAGAGTGCTAAAGACCCCTGGTTCCAGTTCTTGTATGCTATTACCCCCGATGTGCAGCGAAAGGGCATTCTTAAGCCCTTCCATTTCCTCGGCACGGAGCTCGACCAAGTCATTTTTGTAAAGGTTCAGGTGGAAGGGCACACCTGACGGGACATTGATTTGGGAGATTTTGCTGATGTTTCGCTGCTCGCAGTTAAGATGAAGGATGCCATCTTTTCCCTCGCAGGAGCACAGGGAGTCACAAGACTCGCTAATAGAAGATGATGCCTGTGAGGGATGGATATCTTGGGATCGGGCCGTGGTGAGAAACAGGGCGCAGAAAATGATGCAGGGCAGCATTTCGGTCTGAGATATCTGTCAAGAAAATAAAAACATGGGCAGAAGGGGTGGGAAGGACAAAAGAAAGAACATTAAGTATACATTGTTCTATAAGTGATGATGTATTCTTGGAATCATTCTATTTACATGTTTGAACCTGTAAATGATATTCAACCCCAGTGATCCACATTTCATACAAGTTTAATGTGTTACAGTACATGAACATGGTTGTTGGATGTCTAAGTGTGTAATCGCTTAAAATAATATTCATGGGTACATCTTATGCATGAGGGGAAGTCACACTCCTCTACGATGAGTTGTGTAGTGTGGAATTGTCTTTTTATAGTAAAAAGGCATGAAAAATATATAAAGAGGAAAAGGAAATTTTGCATTCTACACTCATTCACACACTTTAATTCAGAAAAAAACATGCTCCATCTTAAATGTACTATCATAAAGTTCTTTTCTCTCTGGATGTTTTATCCATATGTGGTCTTCACACTAGTTAGTAATGGTGTATCCTGGCTGGACTTGACAAATGGGCTTTAAACCAAGTGTAGCAGCTAATGAGAATCCTAATAATCCACATAAAATAGTCATCAGAATCCACACTATCTAACAGGACACTGAGCAATGAGTGGAAGACAGCATTTCTCTCCAGTGACTCACAGTGGGATAATGGTACATTTAAAGAAATGAGTCTCATTTGACTGATTTCTCTGCCCTTTCTGTGCAGACTCATCTGAACAAAGCCTTAGTCGGAATGAGTCATACGAATGCAGAAGTTATTTCAGTCCATGTCAAAGTAACTTTTATTAACAGGCATACAAAACAAAGAGCTGATAATGAATGGTCGTGACTTCATGGATCAACCAATGCACTCTCGCTTGACTGCACTGAAAGAGACCTCATCACAAACCAGACCTTTATTCGTCAATCTGATTCCTACACTGTTCATTGGATTGTGTTATTTGACTGCTCCAACAGTATCTGGAGGAGCGCACGGACAGCACTGTCCACTGAGAGTTCAACCTCAAATTCAAACATCATTCCAAGCAGGATTTATCTTGAATGACAAGGGATGAAATGAGATTTTAATGATAAGCGCCTCAGCACCACATCTTAATCCATTACATTAATACGACTAAAATCACAATGGATCAGAGGCGAGATCCCTCTCGGGGACTGTTGGGGGAATACAGACATCTTCCCCTGATCAAGGATAACTAGATATCCACTGTTAACCAGCAGAATTCTTCAAAGAGATCAGACATGGAGAGATGACAGGACGGCACAGCTGTTCTTGTCAACCAAACCGATTTAACATCTCGAAGAGCTTCATTCTAACAAGACCGGGCAAGTTCAGCCGCTACAGCTTGTGGAGAACAGCGTTTGTCAGAGGCTGAAACCTCTGACTCATGAGCCTGCTATAATGGTACGGGACCCTCTCCTGACCAGAAAATTGTGTCCTCCCTATTGAAACTCAATGAGACGTATGGCACATTTTCAGGGGGCGTTTGCATCTGCCTGTGCAGATAGTGTGGCAGAAAATGCAGCTTGGAAATGTGGACTTAGTGCTGAGTTCACACATACTAAATGCACTGTATATATTCATTAAAATTCTTGCTATAGCCTGAATACTAGAGATGTTAGAACAAATGTACAGAGTACAGAATGCATTCCAGCATTTTAGGCATTGTCGGAAGTTTTTACATTACTGATCGCGGAACAACCCTTGAGCCAACCCCACACACACACACACACACACACACACAACATGGACTGGGTCCATGAACACAAACAAAGCCCTGAGTACCATCTGCCCCAGAGACAGCAGCTGAACTTGAAGCAGACGATTCATATGTAACTTCACTCTTGCTTTTTCTTCATCATTTGCCAATTTGTGCCTCTAGACATTTTTTTGTTTTGCTCTTGGGTGAAGTCAAAATTATTGATGAAAACCAAGTAAATACCATCTCTGGCATCTTTGATCTGTTCACATACAGTAAACCCCAAGGCCACTCCAAACTTTTCAGCCATAAGATATCTAGACTCGCTATCCTCACTCCACGGGAACACCGACATTTTTGCGAATATCAGGGAATATGAAAACATTTAATACAATCAGAAACACACTCACAAAATTAAAAGAATAAATCTCATCGCTAACAATCAGCCAACAGAGTGAAATAGCAATTCAGTTACTAAATGCATTAACACTCCCTCTTGCTAATTTCTATTGGGAATCACTACAACATCAGACAGAATACTTGTACGCCAGAATAATTAGTTGCATGTTCTTGTCTCCAGGGAAAATAAGTGCTCTGAGTCAGCCTGCACATCAGTACAACAATGGGGAGACCCACCATTGAAAAGTCTTTCAAAATGACAAGTAAAAACCAGTAATTGTGCACATGAAATAGTAGTGTAAAAGGTATTACTCAAATGGGTAGGCAGTGATCTTCGTATAAAGATCTATTTTGCATTTTGTAAAGGAAACCCCTCGTGTTATCATCATAATCTTACAGAAACTGAAACCTTTGATGTAATATTTATGTGTTTAACAAAGACACAGTTTGGACATACAGGCAGATAAAGATGATGTAAAATGCAGGAAAAGATGATAAAAATGTGCTCCCACATTTGTAAATGTCTCTTCAACATCACAGCAAGCTATTAAATCATCATCTTCAGCCAATAATAGGCAGAAAATAGGGAGATATGATTGTCTGTGAGCTCCAATAACCCATGTTTATCATTGGGAGATGATATGGTAGAATATAATGAAATGCAGAAATCTAATTTAACAAACCTATTAAATATGTATTGTTTGGTCAGTGATAACATTTCGAAAATGGCTCCAAAACCTGGCATCCAAAAATGTCTTTGGCCATTTCCTTTTCATTACTTATCTAGTTATTTGCTTGTTCAGAAGTCTGGTGGTGGTCATGGTACCCAAGGCGCTCACCTCTGTGACCTCGTTGGCTCATAAGACAATGTGAAATGAAACAGACTATTGACAGATGTTATCGCGTACCGCATGATAACGCTGCAGAGGGCAGATACGGAAAGGCATTAGCCTCGCACACTCTTCTTTCTGCATTTCAAACAGACTACTCTAACTGATCCATTTTTCAGGTAATCAATGTTGCATGGAACTCAGCGTGACGGGCACGGAAGAGATGAAACGCTCTTTCCGGTGCCGGTCTTCCACTGTGCTCTCCTTCCGAATTCAAATGTGCATCTCTTGCTGTTCAGACAATTCAATTAGGGCTCTACTGAAGCCCTGTGAGATCTCCCCTCATGCATGTGTGTGAAGCCAACTCATCGTCCGACATCAAATGAGATGAGTTAGGAAGGAGAAAACTATAAGAAGAAAAGATAGCGCTGAGCTGAGGAGGGGAAGACAGAGGAAGGACCGCAGAGATGAGAATTCTCCTGATAGAATATTTATCACACATTATGCACTTCTACAGGCGCTGTAATGTTCACAACAGGCTTTGGCCACTCACAGACACAAATAGCTCGTTCACACTTATTTAGGCCAGCTATAACTTCTATTGTTCGAGTGCAGTGAAGGGCTCCACATCATCATAAACGTACACTGTGCCCTCATGAGTATAATATCATGTTACAGTGTTGAGGCTGTTTCTGTACATTTGTAGCTAATGAATACACATGTTCATATGGCACACACACTTTCTCAACAGTGCAGAACACTGCTCCGTCATACTTGGTACGTGGTCTTTTCATTTTGATCACATTTAATTATACTCACTCATGATCAATGCACATAATATGCTGCTAAGAACATGGCTGTTACGAGCTGCAGAATACCACTCACTAAACCAAAACAGGCCTGCGCATCACTCACAGCATGTTCACGTTCAATGTTTAGACGTATTGCTCCCCAAAGGGAGTTTTCTTTTGTCCTTTACCTCCTTCACAGGAAGGTGAGAGGTCAGGATCAACTACAAGGCAGGAGAATCCTGGAGACAGTAAGGTTTGCAGTTTTTGACAACATGAAGACAGGGTTAGGGTTCATCCTCTTCTACATTACTCTTCTTTTCACTTGTCTACCAGAAAGATGTGCATGATTAAATGAATAGTCTGCACCAGAAATACTAGGCAGTCATTAGTGACATTTTTTATGTTGAAACGTGCAATGTTCACAATGCTAAGCGGCACACACTTGAGCTGCATTTACAAGACTTTTTTGTTATTCTTTTTTTAATATGGCTCTTACAGTTAGGGTTGGAAGGATGGATTATATAAAAGATTAGATTTAGTGTTTTGCTTCCTACAAGGTTTTTCAACTAGTCTGGGTTTACACTTTCATTTCATGTCAGGGAAATTACTCCCTGGGAACTTCACAACCACAAAATACTGTAAACAGAATCAAAAGATCAGATTAACTTGCACCATAGATCTACGAAATGAGAATAAACATTGGAGCTACATACGTCTTCCCAATAAATCATAAGTGGATGTTCAAAACCATAGCTTGCTTCTCTTATGATGTCCCATCACTTCTCTCCTGGTCTCAATACAAATGGTCAGATTCTGGCTTCGTCGCAGTTTGACTTTGACAAACTTTCAAGAAGACAACGGTATTAGCTATACATTTGGAAAGCCAGGGATGGCACTGAGCATGTAATCCTTACTGAATGGTACAAAGCACATGTGCCCTTGCTTTCTATTGATTTTGCACGCTTCATGAACGGTCAGAGCTCTGCAGAACCACTCATTTCTGTATTCTACACATGCTATAGATAGCTTTGAATCGACGCGCACACACACACACACACACACACACATAATACAGATACGGTATGTGGCGACATAACAAGAACTTGAATAAGAACTATGCGTGCACGTTATCTGGCTGACAGTTTAGGACATTATTTTTAGGTAATATGAACACAGCTA
Source organism: Sparus aurata (assembly GCF_900880675.1). Taxonomy (NCBI): domain Eukaryota; kingdom Metazoa; phylum Chordata; class Actinopteri; order Spariformes; family Sparidae; genus Sparus; species Sparus aurata. The sequence goes on along the minus strand of NC_044210.1, from coordinate 7,469,052 downwards.
TAGTCATGTTGGGTCCTTGTCACTGTCAGAGTAAGTAAAGCATGCTGGAGCCACAAATAGCCCGTAAGGCAGAAACCTAATTCCTGTTTCTGTAGCGTGAGGCGACTTGATGTGCAAGTATGAAAGGCTTGTTATCCCTAGTGGCACTCGACGGATAGAGCCCTTCTCCCAACTCCGTCAAAACTGATAAAAGTCACTCCATATTTGTTGTTCAAACTTATCGAGCGGCGGGGATTTTTGGGAGTTCTTTATCTGTTTTCAAGGCTCCACAGTCCCCTTACTTTAGCTTTTTATGACCTCGGTCCTCCACATTGCCTGGCTACCTGCAGTCAGGGTGATTTATGGATCTTGACAACATGGAGGTTGATGGAGTACATTTTAATTCACAGAAGTCTGAGGTTTCCTGTCAAAATCATAAATACTGTTTAACATACTAGTGTGTCACCCGCATGTCTTATAGCTGAAATGTAAATGTAATCTGAAGCCCATAACCGCTATGATGGAAGATTCCAAGCAGGTATAAATTGTTGTCAGACTCATTAGTGGAACTTGTGTGGGAAACAATCTCAGTTCATGCCAAATCATGTCTCGATGTAGGTGCCAAAAATGTGTGCTCTTACTATGGTGACAGGCTTCTGGTCCGTGAGGCAGCGTGCAGGGAAATGGTGAATACTTTTCAAAGCTCCTGAAGTGGCTCATTTTTTTTCTATACATCTACTTTTGTGAGATATTCACAAAATCAATACAGATTGAGCTCTATTTGCAGCTCAAGGGAAACTCAGAAAAGACCACCTTGACCAAACTTGTGTCTTTAAATAATTAAATCACCCTCACATCCTCCACCTGGACAGGAGTTAGGCTGCGACCAAGAGCCAAGATCCTTTTGGCGGCGTTGTAGGCACGTGGCCTCGGCGACCAGGGAGGCGAGGATCAAGCCCCATGCTCCGCTGGCTGCTACACGGGTTGCATCTTTAGAAAAACGTCATCAGTGGCCTGTTAAAAAGCCAGATCAGCTGCGCGCTTCCTCGTGTCGTGCAGTGGTCCGAACAGCTGGCGGCTCATCATATGGCGGGCAGGGGAGGGGGGGGCTTGATGTGTTAAAACCTCATACGCCGACACAAACTGAGATGAAAACACGTTTTTTCGCTGCCTCGCTACCTTGTGCGCTGCAAAAAAGGCCTCCTCTCTCACTGTTCTCAGCTGGTGGGCCTTAATTTCTGATAGCAAACATATGCATGATAGAACTAATAATAGAAGCACAGAGACTGCATAGGGAGGGGAGGGGAGGGGAGGGGAGGGGGGTGGCACAGCTCCCCTGGCAAGTGCGATTTAGTAGGCTTGCATTTCAAATGGTCTGTTTAACTAATGCGCAGTAATTAGTTCTCCAGAAATGAGCAGGCCGATTACGCCAGTGTATTGTGGCATCAAGGTGCATTTTGCAAGGAAAGACATCTGCACCAAGCAGTTTGCACTGTCTGTGTGTATTTTGGGGGACATGTTCAATTCAGGAGTGGTTAACCAATGCCAAGCAAGACTGGTTGAACTGAACATAAACTCATTGTGAGTGCTCTGTCTAGAGGCAGCGGGTTCTGGAAAGTCCGGAACATCACAAGAAAAGATATTCTGGTGCAGCCTTTCTAAGGATTGTTACGCAGCAAAACAATTTCTGGGACTTGTAATTCAATTTTGAAGTTAGTGAGATGTTTAAAAACATTGTGCAAGCGTTTCGTGCTTTCCGTTTCAAGTTGTGATGTCCCAGATAATCACAGCGTACAGGCTCCTCTCAGCTGAATTGGCCATTTAAAAAAAAAAGGATCACCCACCCTCAGCAGAAAAGGCCACAGGGTAGCAGTAATGACAGTCTTATGATTCACTCCATAAATACGTGGAGATCTGCTGCCTGATACACAAGCCTCAGTCTCGACGGAGCCACTCACTGTAGGTAGACGGACCTGCTCGCCGATGATCAACAATAGAAAAGGGCGCCGCCGTGAATACCTTGTGGTGTCGGCACATCAGAGGGAGGCTAATGAAAGTGTACACGCTATAAATACCTTCTTAACCAAACACACATAACATGGACGCTTATGTAAGGCAAATTGCACTCACACATGATCTAAGATGTGCAGTCATTAGTAACAGCTGATTGGTATCCGGTTAATTAGCAATGAGAAGAAGCCCGCCATGAAAAAACATAAAAAAAATAAACTGTTCATGCGTTTTAAAAGTTATTGGATGTGGTGCTGAGTGATGAAACGATCCCAATGTGTGATTGTGACAATAATGAATGTAGACAGTGATGACAAACTTGGGATGGCAGTCGGTCAGCCTGCAGTTTTTTGGCTTGTCACGTCAAAGTACGTGTCCGATTTTCACTGCAGAGCATTGCTTGAGCTACCAGAGGAACTGGGTAGAATTTTGATATTTACAACATTAATGACTCAACAAACTCAAACTCAGAAACTCTCCATAACAGAATAAACAAGCTTTTCTCAGAACACTGTTGGAAGCTAGACAGGTGGCAGGGTCCGCCACACATACATAAAGTAAGGCAGAATGGAATGGTGTTGTCCTTCAAGGTCAGTTTGTTTTCATGACTGAACAAATTGAATACACAATGAGATAATTAGTTTGTTTAGGCATAAAAAAACAAAGTTGATGACTGAAATTTCATCCCCAAAAATACATAATGCACCTTTAAGTTTAACCCTTAAATGGCTGAATAATGTCATTAAACTTTATATTGAACAGTAAAAGGAATACAAATGTATTGTGATCACCTTTTTTGCTATCAGCATCTTCATCTTCCTAAAACCTAAATATTCCTTTTCATAAGTGGTTCTACATATTTTCGACAAGTAGCTGCACATTTATATTTTAACAGCACTGGAATGAGATTGTTGAGCCCTTGCACGTCCGAGAAAGGAAGAATTTAAAAATCTAAATAAATAAACAAGACAATGGCGGCCCGGCTTCAAGCCCCTGTGGATTAGCTTTCAGCAAACCTTGCAAAAACACATTCAAAGTTCCCTCAGCCCCGATGGTGCACCGAATAGTCGGGACAGGACGGAGGATTAGCAGCAGGACATTTTTCAATGCTTGTGAAACGTGTGCTGGCAAGTCTTACATCTGACAGAAAATCACTGGTTGGATTGTGTATACCTCCTATCCCGAGTCTCTCTCAGCTCTGCCCTCTACCTATTTATTCAATAGACACTTCCATTATTCATCCCTCTGTCACACAGGGATCAGTTTAAGTTGCTTTATGATTCAGAGCCAGTAGAACAAAACTGCACCCATCTGATGCCCCGAGTGGCTGACTGATACACATGCCTTATAGGAAATTCAGTCCACCACCAATGGAAATAACAAGACTCGTTAGATCTGCCAGCAGCAGACAGAGTGGAATTAAACAGTCCGTGGACAGAGACAGGGCTTCAGGACTGAAAACGCTGAAAATATTTTCACAGAGGACAGGAAAATAGCTTTACTCACCGGCCCACAACAGGATAGGCTGTTGAGAGAATTTAAAAATGTAAAGATGTCTAGTCTGTGTGTAATCTTCAGACAGATCATCACACTTCTTTACTTGTAGATGATGGATGATTGGTTATGTTTTGAAGGAATAAGGGTTTAAAAAAGACTGGAACAGGGCTTTGATTGAAGATTATTACCTGACAATCATTTTCGTGATTAATTAGTTGTTTAGTCCATATCACGTCACGATTTCTTAGCGCCAAAACGCAACATTTCTTCCCTTGTCCAACCAGTAGGATAAAACCCAAAGACCCCAAAAAAGAAAATATTCACTTTTACTAAGATGGAAATTGCAAATGTTCACTTAAAAAAGAACTTAAATGATTAATCAAGCATCAAAATAGTTGGCAACTCATTGTCTTCAGAACAAGTCGTCAACTTATCGTCGCACCACTTGTCTTGAACTTCAAAAAATCTGAATGTCATCATGTAAAAGCTGCGCCGTGAAGCTTGAAACTTTTGATCTGACAGTACAAACCTCGGGAATCTCAGTTATTGCAGTCCCAGTCTGGGAATTTAGTTCATTTAACAGATATATTTTTACATAAAAGTCAAGATAAGCTTTAAATAAGTCTATCAAAGAACACTAAAAGCAGCACCTTGGTACAGATTTGGTTCAAGCTATGTTGTTTTTCTGCCCCTGCAGTTTCTCTTTTCTAGCATCGGCACAGCAGCCGAGTTAATTGAGTGTCTGATGACTTAACAACTACAGAGACTTGAGCTGACCTGCACCGTCCTACTGAACAAGACCTTTCAAGACCAATTAAGTAGGAATGCCATGGCGGCAATTAAAGGAGGTGGACGGCATTCTAACGCTCCTGTTAAAACCTGCTCAAAGAACAAATGCTTCAAAGTCAAATCAAAAACACCTATAATTCCCTGTTTGTGTTGGGATGGATTACTGCCCAGCATCTTAAAATGCTCTCAAATCATAACATAAACTGAAGATTAAACAAAATTTACAGACAACACGGCACACATCGCGTGTCTGGCATAAAGAAATGTGTGCGTACCACACGTGACGCCGCAACAGAAGGGAGTGTTGCCTTTTAAACAAAGGCAGCCGTGTGTTTATTGTCCTAAATAATCTGCTCACTGAGCGTTTCGTCAGAACAGCAAACCACAGCCCCATCATATTCTATGCGCTGCTTCCCAAACAGCAGGTTTCTCCGGCATCTAGAACACACTCAGACAGACAGCCGGGTAGACTCAGCACCTGTCATGAATGTCTGAAGGAGAAGACAGCAAAACCTTGTTGCGTTGTGCATCGTTATTCTGGAGGAAATGTCAGCTTAAAACATTGATCAGTAACTTTAAAAGAATCATGAATCAGTTGTGTTGTAAAAATGGTTTAAAGTGCTGTTCCTAGGGTTGTTATCTGGAGTCCTGCAGAGTGCAATAAGAGATCCACTGGCCCGGAGCACCCACCCCCTATACAGTACAGTATATCTCCTGACAGGGAGCTTTATAGCAAGGAGAGCTTTTTACTGAGAGAAGCTATTGCTTTCTTTCAGGTGTTTGAGATAAGACACTCCTGGATAACAGCAATGCAACAAGGAGCGACTGGGGACAAATGTGCGAGAGCTGGTATAATACAGAGTGCCTTGTCTGACAATAACATAGAAAGCATTTTACAGGGAGTGCTTCTCACAATGTGACTCATACATGCTAATTTAGTCCAATTTACTCAAGCAGCACAAGCGTGAAATTCCGATGACGCTTAGAGTGGAGCTCGACTGATATATATATATACACTGTCCCATCCAATTTTTGATCTCTGAGTATACCTTGTCTGATATGTTGGTTTTTTTTAACAAAACACACTGCATAAGAAGATGCTTGAGGTGATTACACTGATGTTTACTATTCATTTGGGGAAATAAAATAGCAGACAACAGCAGTAAGACTGTTGTAAACATTAAAGGACAAGTACACCCAAAAATCGAAAATTTGGTCATAATCTTATCAACTCCCATGGCCATCTGAAGTCTACAAAATGTTCCTGGAGCAGTGAAAAACAATGTTGCAGCATTCTACTGACTGAAGTAGGAACATAATCCAAATCTCCTGAAGCCCCAAGACCCCCGAAGTGATTTGATAAGACGTTACTTACAGCCTTTCCTAAGCCAAAATCTTCACTGTGGCTGCTAAGCTAAATGCGCTAGTGTGCTATATTGCCTTTTTCAAATCAATTTGGGATCTCTGGGCTTCTGGAGACTGGGATTTCATTTGGACCAGAGCCGGTTTTGGATGTTTTTTTTCGGTGGCTTTTTTAAAATAATTTCTACAAGTCCCTCTGTCAGTTAATTAGGATGCTGCCATGCTGTCTTGCTGTGAAACTCCAGAAAGTGTTTTGTGGAGTACAGAAACTTCAACCAACTTCCCCCTCGTCAAGCGGTTGAGAAGATAATGACTGAATTTTCTTTTTTGGGTGAACTCATCCATTAATATTTACTACAGTCGTTCTGCTGTTCACTGCTACTACCCAAAAAAAAGCTAAGTAAGCGTGGTATCTTTTAATAAAATATTTATCTTCTAATAGAAATCTAAAACTTTATGCCCTTAATGTTGTGTCAATATTTACCACGTTTTATTGACTATCAAAAGGTGTTGTATTGTAGTTCAACATCACAGAATCTGAATAACAATAATTCTATGTACATAAGAGTATCAGCTGCAAATATCGTAATCTTTTAACTCCCTCATATTGGTATCAGCATCTGCCCCGATAATGTGAATTCCATCTTTTCCCCGACGTTTCTCCCTATTCACTTGGAGGTCACCAACCAACCGTCTCGTGCATCCACTAATACACAAAGTCAGGCTGCTTTTGCTCGGGGGCTGAAACAGAGAATGAGACTGGAGACTGAGACGGCGAATGCGAGATAGTGAGACTTGTTGCGTCCAGCGAGGGGGGGTTGTTTCATTTCAGCCTGACATGGGAGAGCAGATTAGAGCACCCCTGCGCTCTATTGCTTCGGCGCGCGAGTGTGTTCCCGCGCCTGCCGTGCGCGTTGTTTATGCGCATGTACGAGCTCTGACCGTCCATCAACTTTTCCCGGAGCGCCCTGCAGTGTTCCCGGGCACCAATTACGGTGGGACTTGTCCCTTTCCTCCCTCTGTATTGGAAGTGATGTGGCTTGCCCTACAGGGTCGACACCACCGCTACACCCACAGATCTGCAGAGATCCTGCCAGCGCCCGCGGGCCCCTCCACCGCAGTCCTGGAGAAATGATAATCATGACATCCGCCCACTCAGAAGGCAGGAGATAGTTCAACTCCCTTGCCCCCTGTTCGAAGCCCTTCTTTCTCTTTTTTTCCTTCTCCTTCGACTGATTCAATATTCTGTGGGCTAGCGCTGCCTACTTTCCTCGTGTCTCAGGAAAAGCAGAGGCTTCTCCAATATATCTGCAGGCTCTCGCTGCCTGAGAGAGCAGTGTGCTTTAATAAAGTTTCACAATGCCTCCTTCATTGTTCTGCCCCTGAGCTGATACTCTGACAAAAAACTGCAGACTACTTGCACTGATGAGACCGATTGCCTTTGGCCATTTTCAACACCTATTCAAACACTGATCTACGTTAAGAGGGATCAACGGCGTTCTGTGGTCGGTTGACTACTGCTGGACATTGGCTGATTTCGTCAAATCAGATAATTACATGCACAACTCTTGTTATTAATAGATTATTGGAGGGAGGGGGTGGGGGGCATGAGCACAGACAGAGCTGCCTTCAAAACTCCCTTTGAGTTTTGCACATTTTTAGCCCACACACAAGATCGGTGATTACATCTCAGGTTAATTCGACACGTTCGGCTTTAAAGCACAGTCGTGGACATTATCAACCAAGTGGTTCATCCAAGCAAGAAATTGAGGTCCAAACTCAATTATGCAATTCGCAACTTCCGCTAATGAGACGCCCATTGCCCTCATTTGCCTGCACTCGAGCGGAGGTGTAAACCTCAACCGGTGAAATAAACCTTCGGCTAACAGCCCACCGTTGCACCCCTTAATGGCTCGAAATGAGTGACAGATGTAACGGGCTTCTGATGGAAGCAGACCTCCTTCCCTCCCCTCCTGATTGGCGGAGGTGTCCTAGGAGTCGTGATGCGCCCCCACTCTTCCCGCCCCCCCCCCTTCCCATTACCACACACCTGCGACCACTTACAGTAATTATAAATATTCATACGCCAGCCACTATATTTAGCTGCGGTGGCTACGTGCCAACAAAATAAATAAATATATAAAAAATGAGGAAGGAGTGAATAATAATTGAGCATTTGGGCAGAAAATGTAAAGTTTTAGCGAAGCAAATAAGTAATCAGGAACCCCAGCGGCGGAGTGTCGAGCAGCATAAGGCGGCAGCGGGGGTACAGTAGCTGCGTGTGGCACTCCGCCAGGTGCGCTGGAGGTAATGGAGGACCCCCTCGGGGACGAAACTCGCTGGTGGCGTCTCTCCGACACCTTTCTCAACACTTCTCATAGTCGTAAAAAATAAACACTCGAGTTGTCAAGCTCACTGTACGCTCCTTTATTACAGTAGGACATGATGGAGTGCTGGTCAAACAACCGGGTTGCTCAATAGCATACTTAAGCTAGTTGGAACCTGCCCCCCCTTAGCCCTAATGGACACCTGGATTCCTCTACGCCTTCCATAAAGCCCACCTGCTTCTAACAAGGGGGCTAAAAAGTGATTTAGCTCGCTGAGGTGAAATGTAAAAACAGAAACATGGAGGGGCAAGGGAACACTTTCTTCGTGGCTTACCGGTTAAAACTGATGAAAACAAGGCAAGAATCCTCCAACTGTCACCGTGCTCAGTCCATCAGCAGGTACGAGGAGGCGACGCATTGAAGACGAGCTGTGTGTGTGTGTTTTCTCTTTCGGGGGGGGGGGGGGTAACCTCCTCCAAAACACTTTCTCCTTGAAAAACTTCCCACTGCTTGTCCTCTCTTAGTCTTTTTTCTCCAGTCCTGAGCACAAAGCTGTCACACACACGGGCTCGGTGAGTTATTCCGTCGCTGTGAGGTTTCACTCCGGTCCCGGGATGGTGCTGCTGGGGATGGTGATGATGCGTTCACGGTCCTCCTCGCCGCAACCTCCACGGAATTCAAATCTGATTAAGTTGTAGGTTCGAATGGGGACAAGAAAAGAAACCAGTGCTGTCGATTTAATTCACCTTTTCTTTCTTCTCTTTTTTTTCTTTTCAGTAGAGTCCACTTAAAAAAAAATAAAGATGACTGCGCGTCCTGCTCGTGCGCCGCGCCGCGCGCTCTGTGTAGTTAACCAATCTGCGGTGTATTGGAGTTGCGCCGTAATTTGCATGCTGTAGAGGTGGAGGACGGAGACGGGAAGACGCGTCAAGCGGAGCGCATTGCGCAGCATGGAATCCGGAGGCGCCTTTCAAAATAAAAGCACGTGTTTTACATTGCCAGAAGCTCCGAACTGACTCTGTTGGCTTGTTTCGTGTTATAGCGGCCTCTACTGTATAGCAACACATAGACAGAGGTATTATGATGTCAAGTTTAGTATTTGTGTCAAAATAAATCCATAAAAGCAACTTTCGAACCAAAGATTTAGAAATATTTTATTTTGAGGGCAAAGCCTCCCAACTTCCGGTATCTCCCTGACTGTATGTGGTGATTTCTGATACAGCTGGGGGAGCTCTGTAGCAGTTATACAGAGCCCCTCCTCCTCTTGGAGCTTCTTACAATACTAAGGAAAGGGGGAAGGAAAAAAAAAACAAAAACCTTGCACTTGCATTGATGGGCTTTAAATAGCCTGGCTCCTGCACCAAGCCTAAAGCATGAAACTAATGCGATAAACTAATAGGCAGATCCATCCAAAACACAGATTAATGATCCAATCAGCCAATAAACAGTCTTAAGCCAATAACAAAACATATAATACAAGAAAAATCTGTCCTTGTGAGAAAGAAATTAAGGCAGTTTATCGTGTGAAGTTGACTAATGTTAGCGCGTTGCACATGAAGCGAACTGGCGTTCGAGCTGGTCTGCGTCCTTGAAAAACACACCAGAGTACGGCCACTTCCAGCTGAGTTGGAGCGCAGCCTGACCTCTGACCTCCCCGCGGCACGGGGATTGTAGAATATGTCAGATTGTGGCTTCTAACTGATGAGATAAAAAGCCAGACTTGATAAAACAAATACAGTACAGATCTATCTGCACGTAGCCCACACTCCTCAGCGGTAATTCTCTGCAGCTTAATGGTCGATCGCTTGCAGATGGGCCATGGAATGTCTCCCTCATGCTGACGTTTGTTTTTTGTGTTTGAAGCTGCAAGCCAAGTGGGTTTGTCACAGGATTAGTGTAAATTGAACCACAATCTGGAACATCATAGAAGGGTGCAAATCTATGGTTGACCTCAGCAGTTACCCGACCCTATCTCCCCAAAAGGATGTGGTCTGAGGATTGGGATAGAAAAAAGTGATGTGAAAAAATATTTGGAGAGAGTTTGGACCTAGAACTACTGAGGATTTATTTCAGAATGAGAACGTTTACCCTCATTTAGACAGCCTGAGATCCAGTGGTCCCCAGAAGGGTGTATCAGGGGAGACCATGGCCCCGTTGATCCAATTGTTCGCCACCCTACTGCCCCTCACAATAACACACACATACTTGTGAGTGCCCCCCTGTTCTCGTAGTGAGTTGCATATGCATAATACATTGTCAGTAATGAGTACTTTATGCATTGTATTCATCTGATATTAAACAGTCGATACTATCTATTTAAAGAAGCCATTCCAAGGCTTAAGGACGTGGCCCAATCTGGAAAGTCTTTTGAGGCCCCACCAAAACTTTTAAACACAACTCTGATCAAAACACGAGACTAAACCTTTCTCCAAAAATAAATGAAAAACACATAATTTGACTCCATTGTTTTGTCAGTTTTGATAACTTTTTTGAATGTTCATACATACATATCATGAATGTGTTATGGTAATTTCAAACTTAATCAAATAAGTAAAAAGTATGAAACTATCCATTTATTGTAAATGAACTTCAATTGCCAACTTGCTGTACCTTAACGGCCCACAGAGGGGCTGTGGCCCACACTTTGGGAATCAGTAATTTACAGTAAAGAGATGAAAATGTAAAGAAAAGTATATCTAGTGAAATAATTTTGACCAGTAGTACACCCCCTCCCCTCCTTTTGGTGGCCACCCCAAAGATTTTCAGTGGCCCCTTCTGGCCCCCACCCCATTAAAATTATGGGGCCGCCCCTGCTGAAATAATCTTAGATCATGGTCTGCAAGCAGATTCATGCTCAGTGACACAATGAGTTCAGCATTTACCAATGTGCATAACTTCCATAGAAGTAACAATGATTTCTAAGAGCAAACTCCTTTTTTAAAATGGTTTTGTTACTCCCCCCCTTCATGTAGCCCTCTCTTTCAAAATAAATGTACTGTATCCTTTTTACTGGCGCCTTGTTGAAATATGCTCCTAAACTACTTTCTACGGTGGCTTTCCTGTTAATGAAAGCCACAAAGCCATTAAGCTCCTTGTCAGTAGGTTCTTTATGTACTTTTCCTAAGTAGTGCAGGTGCTCTATCACATGGACGTGAACTAATAACAAATAAAACATAGAGATAAGGTGCCTATCTTTTATGTTTTGTATTTGTTTTTAGCAACTGGAACTAGGACCAAAGGGTGTTGATATACCCTTCAACTGAGAAGGGGAAGTAAATGTTTAATTATTTATGTATTTCTTATCAATTGACTGTTTGATCACAGAATGGGGGGCATTTTCTTCGTAATCAAATAAAATATCAGCTATGCCGACATGCAGATAGGACATCAACGGAGAGCAACCTTTACGATGAAATAAACAGTGTCTGTTGCTGAATGTGGATGCTGCGGATGAAAATATAAATAACTTTATTCAAAGCTACTATTCAAAAATGATTTTGCCATTCAAATGTCATTCGTGTCAAACATTGCAGCTAATCCGTAGAACAGTGAGCAGAAAGCAGGTGGACGAAATAAGAGGAACAAGTTCCATTGCAGTACTGGGTCTACAGTAAATACCAGTGTGCTATAACACACAGTGTTTGACTTTGTGTGAGACAGTTATGCATGTTGATTCAACCGAGTTTGTAGTGGCTGAAGGCAAATATTCTCTAAGTGTCTCTCAGAAAGTGTTGAATTTCTGTTGTGACAACTGTGGCTTTTTTTGGGGGGGGGGGGGGGAGTGCGGGAAGGGGTTCGTTTTTTGAGCGTGTCCCTTTTTCTACGTTACATAATCGTGCAGTGTTTTCATCACACCAACTCAAGCAGCAACATCGGAGGCAATACAGCGGTAACAGCTGAGCAGTAGTGGAATGTAACTTGTCCTTTTCCTTCAGTGCAATTTCTTCTGCTTTCTGTTTCTATATGCACCTGCTCCATTACAGTTCAGAGAATATCGCACTTAAACATCAAAGTGATGACCACAATGATGCAATAATATAGATTATTCTGAATTTTGCATAACGACTGATTTTACTTTTGCTGAAAGTGTATATTCAGAATATCTTGATGCTAATACTTATATACTTTTACTTAAACTTGCAAGGCCAACTTTCTTTGCTTTTTATGCAAACATGTTTTCCCTCCCAGCTCGTCAAATATGGCAGATGGCCTTAAGCTCCCTCTCGCATCAGTTTTGCACGTGAATTAAGCATTAATACGTTATATGCAAAATCTGCTTAGACTTTCAAATAAAGCTTGCTGACAAACCGTTAAACCACATGATGACAGATTAACACTCTCTGACTGTTACTTGTGTTGTCAACAACCACGGTTTGGTAAGGTTTAGGAAAAGATCATAACTTGGGTTAAAATAACTAAGAGACGCAACTCACATCACATAAGCAAACGAGACGCTAGCTCTAGTCTACAAAGGGAAAGTTATATTACTGGAGTAGAGGGGTACTTCAAGTACTGAAACATGAGGGGTAACTACAGCGTCAAACATCGTAGCTGACCTGCTACAATATCTGACGTGTCGGTAGTGAGAACAGGCTGTGATTGCACAGTGTAATGGCTGTATGAAAGTGACACCATCCATGTGTAAATGGGTCTGCTACTAGGCCGGTCAAATTACGCAACAAAGCGAGGGCGTCCGCCACCGCACAACCAAAACAGGGGGCGGCATTGTTTTACCCGGTCGCTATCTCAGGTAACGGTGGAGCAACTGGAGTAACTGTGGAAAGATAAAGTGCCCCGCTGATTCACGCAAAGAGGCCAGAAACCGAGTGGAGAGAGGGCGTTCACTGGATGAAAAAGCGCGCTGGTGTTGCGTCAAAATCTGTTCCCCTGCTGGTATGTGTTTCTCCCTACCACCAGGATTTGAAACGGTTCAAAACCGGCATTCTTTCCACTAGATCAGTAAGTAGCGAAACCTGCTCACTTATTTATGCAACTGGGTGTTTAACTCTGCCTTTTCATCGCAGATCAGTATTTGAATATCATTTTTTTTTGTCTTTTTCCTTTAAACAGTAGCCAAGCTGTTAGCATTAGCCGTGTTGCTAACACGGTGGCGTCGGTGATTTCAAAGAGGAGCGCTGAGAGGGATCTAGCTCCACTTTAAGTCAAAATTTCAATGCATGACAAAATTGTGGTATTTCAACATCGGGGTACTTCCTCCATCTCTGTCGTTGACTCAGTGATGACTGAAGCTGATTAAACTCTTTAAATTGGTTGACTTTAAATGTTTGTTTTCTCACCACGGGACTCCGAAGATTTCCCCGCTGTAGTCTGCCGGCTTTAAGACACCAAGCCGAGCGCTCCGGGCTGCGATGCGTGCATCTGGGTTTAACTTTTTCTTTCCCCGTTCTACTGCGCACCGTCATTAAAACTAAATATCAAACTGAAAAGCAGGGTGACACTCGCAAAGGAACCGTCTGTTGGCAAATGTTCAAACACATCTGTCCTATTTTCATCACGATCGTCATATACTTAACAGGGGCGCGTCGTCCCAGTGCTCCATCGGTAATGAGCGCGGTGTTACCTCTCCGTTACCTCCGTATATTGAAAGGCACACTGCAGCTATTGTATCAACACAATTACATGCCTCCCACTCATCTGATAAAGCAGCAGATATAAGTATTTGAGCTGAGAGAGAGAGCCTGGGGATGTATATAAAGGCAGGACAGCAAGAGCAATGACTTCATCTGGCTATTCTCATGTCGCACGTGGGTTGAACATCTGCGGTCGAACAGTAGAAATATTTTAATTGCAACAAACGCTGTCCAGATTCTGTTATTTAGTCTATCTGGTTGTATTTGTTTCTTAGCTACGACTGTTTGTGTGCATAATTTAAGAGCTCTCAAGGCGCAGCCCTCCCGAGCAACTCTTGTAATTTCCGAAAGTTTAGTGCTTTCTGAAGGGCCTTCCTCTCGCTAAAAGGGGGGTCTTTTACATAATTATTTGCATAATGGCGCTGCAACAATATGCGCAATTATCGCCAATGTATTCCACAGCTGTTTGTCTATTTCTGTTCGTCGTCAAGGTCGCAATCTGTGCTGCATTTTAGGAAAGACGAATCATGCAGAGTGTGCGTGCTTCGTGGCTTCTGTTTGGACCTTAAGGCATGCAGATTTTGTAGCCCGTCTCAGAGCCATATCCTCACTGCGCCTACTTTTAGTACGTCTGATGTCACCATCACTCATCCTCATGTTCGTAGCGCAGTAGCCAAGGAGCCAAAAGGAGTGAAACCCTGCTGCGTGATGACATTCAGAAGACAGGGCAACTTTTTTTTTTTTTTTTGCTTTTCTGCAGTGAGAATCTCTTCTCAAATAATAGAAGATCCTTTTGCATCTGTGTGTGTTTTTTTGCCTTTGGCCCAAGGAGCTATAGCCCACCCACAGACCTACGCCGCACTGTTTGTGTGCTGCAGTCGGAGATGTCTCACATGCTCTGAATCAGGGATGTCTTGTGAAAATAAAAAAAATTAAACTCTTCTGCCAGGACCCAGACCGGGTAAATTTAGCCTCGCTCCTCGCTACTTCCCCTGTCAAAAGGAGACCCATCAGAAAACAGGCCTTCCAACCCAAACTTTAGAATCCCATCGAGTCTTTTACGCTGTTCACCTCAAGCTCTCAGTCGTGAAAAAAAACTGGTAAGTCGAGTCCCCCAGGCTGGCACAGTGTGGGATTGGGGTCAGCAAACACATTATTTTGTCAGAGCTCAAAATGTATAAAGTTTTAAAAGTGTACTCAAAAAAAAAAAGGGAACGATTCACTCTTCTCCGGTGATTAGAAGTCAGCCCGGTCGGCGGGCTACGATGTGAGCAGTTAATATTCCTGCAAACCACAGATACGTCCAAGCTCGTGCACGCCATCGCTATGTACATATTGACATTGTACAAAATGTGCAAATCATAAGTCATCTTTGCATAACATGTTTACCCTATTTTGACCGTGGGAGTTGGAGGAGATGGGGGTGGAGTTACAGTAGCCAAAAAGGCAACCGCAGTTCATATCTGCGTTTCAGCATTTTATAACCATCCACATGGAAACGCTTTTGTGTGTAAACGCACATTTAGCATAGTTTTGGCTGATCGTCCAAATGGATCGTGTAAACGCACTTTTTTGAAACCTGGTCTCAGGGTGGAAAATTCTGAAAAAAGCTGCCTTTGCGTTCTCGTTTGGAAGGCAAATCCGCATACTTTGCATATCGATGACGCCATCGCCCCACCCCTCGTCCTCTAGCCTTCTACCTCATTTTTGGTGAATTTCAAGTGCCACCTATAGGCCTAGAATAATGAACTAGAGCGTGCTGAGTCGTTTCCAATGGATCTGTTTGGACGCAAATATTCTTGAAACCATGCCAAGGAAGACGGGCGAAAAAAGATCGCTTTGCTACGTGTGGATATGGCCTAAGTGTAAAATTAGGAGACTCAGGATATCTCTGTAGGGCCATCTCTGGTTGTATTTATGTTGGCCAACATAGGTCATTTTAAGTCCAACCATGAAGTTTCCTCAAACATAACCAAATGTTGTTTTCTGTTTAAACCTAACCACATTGTAAGCACAGGTTTGTCCCAAGAGAGAAATAGAATATTGAACCTTAACATACAAAAAGTTGCAACGTAAACGAACAAAAAGCTTAAACTATCTTGTTCTCAAAAACAAGCTCAGCTATTTGTTTCTAATAAATATAAGATTGGGAAAGGCACCCCACGCCTTCTGAGAGTACATTTTCTGTGTCACCCCTTTTCAAACTCTTTACTGAAACTCCGATATTCACACTGAATGAAATATTCAAATACGGGGCTGACAATTTAATCAAATAGAGAACTGCTATGAATGTCCCCAAAATTCAAACTGACATATTTAGTATCTTTGGAAACCTGACTCGATTTAAATTCTGGAGGGGATCCCAGTGTTCGGCTGCACAGCAGAGGCACTTAATGTTGGACCCACGTTGTGTAGTTGGACTTTTAAGCTGGATTTCTAATGGATGCAAGCGGACTGGCCATACATATCTTTGGTTTTGATTTACGGTTCAGTGTTGGGTTTCGCGCATTGATCGCACAACTGTAAGACTGGATGTATTGTACACAATGCCGTATTGCTGTTTATTCGTATTCCCAGATTGTAACTGTAATTGCGATCGATCTTTAAAACACTTTGTGATCTAGAGCAACAATGAAACCTTATCTTATTGGATGCTGAGTGACTGGCCGTGACTTTTGTTCCATTGATCGTGAGTCAATAATGTAGATAAGGCTAAGCTACACAATCCTTCCTACAAACTTCTACAGGGAGCAGATCCAGAATCAGATGACCTTAACAAAACAAAGAGTTTTGCAGTTTGGTTAGGGCACCAAAACTACTTGGCTGGGTTTATACAAAAGTTGAAGATACGTAGCTTAATGTCTTAAGTTCCCTAACTTAAGAACAAGGCGACACTGACATTTAGTTTCACCAGAAACAAACACCGGCGTCCTGGGTAAAAATCACATGTCTATGACCCATCCATCAACCCCAACCTCCAGCCTGCTTGGACTCTTTCACTCACTATTACTTTATCACTCCACATTTTCTATGCATGATATTTGGATGCTTCTGCTCTCTGCAGGAGTTATTGGGAAGATTGGCTTATCATCTGAACCAAAAATTGGACTTCGGCGTATGTGCTGCACACAATTTGAAAGTCTGAATTTGTGTCATTTGTATGCAAATTGGAGCGACAGGGTTTTTTTGGGGGACAATCTCAGCCCTGTCATAAAATTAAATATATTGCACCTTTGTAAGATTGAAGCAAAAGATGAATGTTTAAGATGGGCATATGACGCGTCGATCAAAATAAAACCCTGGTGTGTTCCAGTGCTTTATTATAGAAAACAATGTGTAGCAGTCCCATGGCGCCATTGGTCTGCTGAGTGCTGAAGCACCCTGTCATTAAAGGTTATTTCACCTAGGTACAGTATGTACTGCTGTGTCCTAATGGGAGACACAGTTGAATGCCGCAGAGTGCACTCCTGGTCAGACAAGTTGCTCCCCAAGGGCCCTTGTAGTTAGCATAATGGCTCCTTTAGCTGACCTAATTGCCCCGCAACTTCTCAAGAGCTCCTGTGATGAAGCCAAGTGCCCTTTTGATTAGCTCAAACGGTCTTCTGGTGAGATTTTAAGCTAAAGAATAATAAGCCGTGACATACGCCGCCCGACACGAAAAGGTTGATTTTCAAGTGTGGCCTAAACTGGTAGCTTTTGCAAAATAATGCCTTGAGGAAACCATTCCATAACAATCGCATTTTAAGCATCAGATCAGTGTATTGCTCACGGAAAGAACCCCTAGACTGTAACGGAGTTGGATGGCTAAGCCACCAAAGGTCAGTTTGATACTTTTGATAAAGCTAATCGTCTCTTATCGCTCAGCTATTGTTAGCATGAAGCACCAGACCATGGAGCACCAAATCATCCAGGGCACACATAAAAAGACCTGGGCGTCTACGCTCTTATCACCTGTCCCCTAAAATCTTTCCCTGCCTTAAAAGAGATGCCTTCACGGTTCTTTAACCGTGTCGAGTCTTGAACTTTTCCAGGACAGGTGAATAATGTGCTTGGACTTGTTTGAAAGTGGGACAGACACATGGGGTTAAATGGGTCGAATAAACAGGATTTAAGGCTCATGCAGCAGAAGGGTGCCGTCTCTCTTTGGCTGTAAACAACTTGGATGGCATTTACATCCAGTGTGTACTTTAAAAGGCTGCCAGTGACGACGAGTGCCTTGAAATGTGAAAAACACACAGCCCGGTTGATATTTGCACATGCTCTGAAAAAACCCTCCGACGACAGCGCCTGTCATCGCGTCATCCCGGAGCACGGGGTCAGCCGCTTCTGCCTTTTGTTAGCAGAGTGACTTCGCAGTGTCGCGGCAAATAACACCTCAGCTACCCGAGTTCCGAACCCTGCGTTTTTGACAAACATGCATTTAAGGCTGCGCTGAGCGTGATGACAGGATCATGCTAATTTCCCTCAATGAATCAGGTTCAGGCCTGCAGGGTATTTTGATCCCCACGCTCTGGCGGTTGAACCTGTCCTCGCGGTGTTGTGCAATGAAGGCGTGCAGTGTTGTCATCTGATCCTGAAAGCATGAGCATTTTTTCATAAATGCAGCACCTTGATAGTACAATGGTCCATAAGCAAAATCCTAAATTTAAAGGCACAATAAACACTGTGGTTTCGAACATGGTTGTGGATAATTAAAGCCGATTTCGCTTCCTGGTGACATTCACGCAGGGCATGAAACATCATGTTCAACAACCTATGTTTTTTGACTGTACACAGAACAAGCTCCTGCAAGAGGCTTGTTTTCAACCTTGCTGCTCTCCCTGTGGTTTGGGATGATTAATGGTTGGTAATAAGATACTTTGCTGCATACTGTAGTTGTGTGAGTAACCTCCGTGAGAAAAAAACAACAACAAGAGCAGCACTCAAGGTCACGGTTTCTTTGAGGACAACATGAGAGACTCGCTCCATTTTTTTACCATCTTTGTTGGCACATTTACGCCAAATGTCACGCTCAGCTCGAAAGCAATGCACAGCGGCGTTCCGCGGTGGTACTTATTGTGTACAAATATTACAGGCACGCTCTGCAATCCACTTTCAGATGGTTTCTTTCGTTCACCCTGCCGGGGCTTTGTTGTTTCGGTTTGGGTGGTGCTTTGTTTTCAATTCCACTTTTACACAGTTATTCCGACAAGAGGGCAAAAGGTGAAAAGCGCGGCAGCCAGATGCAAAGGCACTGCAGGACAGAGAAACATGGCAGGTGTCGGTTTTGATCCCGTTCCCCTCAGGGCGACACGCTTCAAGTGTATGACAGAGTGTAAGAAAACAGGTGCCAATGGCTACCCCGGCAGGGTACAGAGATCTGACGGGAAAGGACAGAAAAAGAGAAAGGGTGCAGTGCCATTTCCTATCGTTGCAGCAAGGCTTTCTTTTCCTGCGACACATTTCTTCTCCTGAAAAAAAAAAAAAAAAATCTCTCTGAAGCCGACTCCCTTATATGGTTTCACACAACACGCGCGCACACACACTTTGAGAAAAATCACCGCACTCGAGACCAAACGCGCGGCAAAAGTTTCCGAACACTTTGGTCCAATGCGAGCGCTCAAAGACAATGCCAGGTTCAGTCTCAGTCTCACACACGTTCATCAAGGCAAAAGTTTGCCGCATGGGAGTCCAGCGCCTTTTAAATGGCAGCTGATTGAGCACACCTGGGATGTGTTGCGCAACGGCACATGGGAAATGCAGTTCAAACCTTAGAAATCACATGAAGACACGAGCGTTAATTTATGCGAACACCATAAAAGACAACTGATACATATGCGTAAGAAGCTATAGGAAACAAGAACAAAGTATTGCATGGACGTATGGAAAACCGCTTCACAAAAACCATACATCTCCAACGAGTTACGTATCACGATGTAAGTTATTGTTCAAGTAGAATTAAAGGTGCAGTTCACCTCAAAATCAAAGATCCACATTTCTCCCCCGCCCCTGTAGTGCTTTTTGTCCGTCCACATTGTTTTGGTGCGGGTTGCCAAGTTTTGGAGATATCAGCCATAGAGAAGTCTGCCGTCCCTTCGATATAATGGAACCAGATGGCACTCGGTTTGTGACGCCAACGAAAATAGAAAAATACATTTGGGAAAAAATTCAACAGCAGCGTCTCTTTCCAGAAATCATGACCCGATTACTGAGAATAATCAGCAGGCGTTGTTGGGAGCAGTTCTGTGTAGGAACTATTTTCTTTTATGATGGAACTACGTATCGCTGCACAAGGGGAAGGTAGAATCTACTCACGGATGAGAGGCTAGCCTTCTGTTAAATTTAGGAAAGTCATAGTCGGTCGTAAAGATAGTTGAGTTTTTTTTAGGTTTAACTATGTCATACCAACATGGTCGTCACGTCGGCACAGAAAAAGTATGAAAATAGGTCTCAAGAAGAATCTCAAGAAGTCTGCTCAGCTGCAGTTTGGCAAAAGGAGGGTTAGTCAGTACTTTGAGCTTGCCAACCAAGCTAACCGCACACCAGAACGGAAAAATATACAGGCTAACTGTGTATTTTTGACATATGGTTGAACTATCCCCTTTA
This sequence comes from Sparus aurata, assembly GCF_900880675.1. Classification (NCBI taxonomy): domain Eukaryota; kingdom Metazoa; phylum Chordata; class Actinopteri; order Spariformes; family Sparidae; genus Sparus; species Sparus aurata. Next base: position 7,448,912 of record NC_044210.1, on the reverse strand, counting down.
AAAACGCACATTATTTCCCCACACACACCCTCAGCATCTTCAGGAAATCTGATGTAACTTCACATCACCTTAACCGCCACGCATGAAGAATTCGATTTGACGCCAACCCCCTAATCGATGCCGACATACTCCGACACCCGACCATTACACCTGTTCAACCGGTTTTTAAATGACACCAACCAAAGCGAACCCTGCACATAAAATACAGCGTGCACCGGAAGCCCTCTGTCCTTGAGTCGAAGTCAAACCAACTTATCTTGCACATGCATTACTCATGCTGCCCGAACCCCATTGATCTATTATTGAGCCAAAATCTTATTAGCAATCCAATCCCATTTGTCATACAGTGCCCTTCCCTTCAGCATCGGGCCTCTTCTTTTCTTTTTTTTTTCACCTGCGCCGCATGACTCATAAGTGCTATATGAACGATCCTGATAACGTCGCCCTTGTGGAGTTTTTTTTTTTCTTCCTTCCCTTCCTGTGAACACCTGTTTGCTCTCGAGAGAGAGACGTTCATTTGACACCATTCGTCCTCACGTGAGACCCACGCATCCTCTGCCGCACAACTGTGACAAAAGATGACTACCTGGGCAATATCCTGCTTTATTGTTCACCTGGGACAACTTTTAATTAAAACCTAATACTGCTTTTGTGTTTTCCAACAAAGAGTTCCGTGCTTTTGTAATCAGGCTGGGAGCCACCTCCGCCTTTGTGTCGCGTCCTGTTATTGACTGGTGATCTATGAGCCACTTCCAGGTAACACAGCGAATGGTGAACAAAGCAGTTTTGGCCGAACGGGTGGGGGGGCTGACGTAAATTGTGGTGAAAGAGGACAGCTTGTTTCACTGATGAGGCGGCTTTGAGAGAGTTCGGGAAGGGCCCCGGGGTGGGCGCCCTCTGCCACATGGTCCCTTGGTCTATTGCTCTCTGATTTCTGCTTTATTCCGCCTTCGGTGCCTGTCACTCCGAATGTCTGCCCCCTCTCCGGCTCTTGTCTGTCTCCTTGCCTCCATTCTAGCCTGTATTTTTTTTTTTTTTGCGCCGGTGCCACGTGCAGACCGTTTTGGGTCATTGTGCAATCGGTGGCCATCGCGGTTCAGTAGTCCCATCAGTGGACGGAAGTGAGTTACATTAATTGCTGAAACACACATGGACATGCGCTTTCATACAGAGTGTTTTTTCCTGTTTTTCCATTCAGGTGGATTCCCAATTTGCTGGCCTAATACAAAAATGTGTGCTCAGGATCTCCATGACTGCTTTCATATTAAGCATTCGCAGCTCAGAGGATGAGCCGGGGGAATGTAATATGTTGGCACAAATTAACATATGAAAGACGTATTTTTGTCTGGAGAATTTATGAAAGATTACAGGGAGGAAATGTCATTTTCACTGTTTGCCTCAGACCCTATATTAAATTTCATCAAGCCATTGCAGTCTTGTGGGGAACGCGTGGTGTTAACTGTTAGTTGTGGTCGCCCTCTGCTGGCGATCTGACGCACCAGCATTTGACAACTGAACATTGTCTTGGGAACTAAACCTCAAGCGCATAGAACACCACTGGTTTTGATCTCGTCCCTGCAGAACAAATATATTCTTAAATGTAAGAAGACATTTGGAGACTTCAAAAACAGATCTTGTTAAACTTTTGTCAAAGTTAAAACAATTTATAACCAGGTTATTCAATGGATAAAAACATACCACATGTATATCTTAGATCCTGAATGACTATGTGCTTATATTATATTTTCCTTACAGAGATTAGTTCAGAGATGGCATGGAAAGGGTAGGAAACTTTATTTTATTTATCAGTTTGTTCAAAAAGGCACCGAAAGCTATCTGTAGTTGTTGGAAATAGGTGCTCTCATACATACTTCATTTCTTTAGCAGATATGTGTTAAACAGAAAGATGTTGTAAGATAGGTTCTTATATTTCAACCAGATAAGCATTCACCGAGGTGCATGCACCAGGTACAAACGTCAAAAAAACACAACTACATAACTTATCTTTTATTAAGTTTACAGAAATCTGATGAACAAGAAAAGAACCTTAATGACTGTGATAAATCAATTTTGATTTTAATTTGACAGAATTGTGTCACACAAAGTCATTCTGCGCATACCTTCAGTCCCAGTAGTCCCCTTTCAATCAAGCCTACAACACTGCTTAATCACAATTTTCAGATGTTGGAATCACATTAAATTATACTCACTCACAGATACCAGGCACCTAATCTTTTTTTTTTTTTTTCTCTTAAGATCCATTAATTAGTTCCCGAGCAAAAATCATTAAAAAACACCCTGTCTTGCAATGTTAAAATTCTTGGATCCGTCCCTTTATTCAGATCCACACCAAAAGTTACAGGGTCTATCCTTGGCCAAGACCCGTCATTCAACTAAGATTTGTGGAACTCTTTTCAGTAGTTTTTGTGTAACCTTGCCTACAAACCAACCAACCATATACCAATATACCAACCAATATAACTCCCTTGGTTTGATTTATTTTGGTATGGTATATTTTGGTATTTAATGAGGGTATTTTGTTGGGTTGCAATCTGCACCCCCAACGCTTGATGCCACCAAAACCCAGTGGACCTTTAAAGGTGCAATATGGAAGAATTTAAGTTGAAAACATTCAAAAATTAACAAATTATCACCGCACTGTGAATAAATAACAGTTTAGAAGCAATGTTGTCTATGAATTTTGTTGCAGGGATAGAAGTCAGCATGCTAACCAATTAGCCCAGGCCCATGGCAGTCCAAAGCTCCTTTGCTAGCAGTGTAAACACCGAAATGCCCCTAGTGCATTGGAAGTAGACTGGAATTTTTTAGTCGGAAGTTACCCGCTTTGTTTTGCATATTGACAGATGGCCAAATTTGACATATTGCACCTTTAAGTGAAACAGCATTTTCTCTAATTGCTGTTTTAAATGCTTTATTTGGCGGCCTTGATACTTAAACAGCGCCCTGAAGGAACAACAATATACAGGCCAACTTCAAAAGATGAGTAAAAGTGTCTTCAGGTGGGGTTTACTTTCAGGCCAGCCATGAATGAGAGGGAGTCATCCGTGAAAAAAAAAAAAAAATGCCCTGCGGCGAGTTGGCCGCCCACACCAACCCTGACCCCATCAGACTGACCTTATCCGCTGTCAGCATCGTATGTAGTTGGGATGGCAAACCCTCGGCGAACAGAAGACTTTTGGAGGCAAGAGTCTGTCACCCAGCAACTGTCAAGTGTGCCACGTATTCGACTGCACTGCAAGGGAAACAATTGAGCTCAATACTCAGAATAGCTTAACAGAAGCGCCTACGTTCATTACTGGCTGTAAAGCGAGCACTGCACACAGGTGGGTAAAACAAACAATTCCATCTATTTATAGTCCAATTCAAACACTGTGTGTGCATGTGTCTTAGCAGGAAATACACAGTGTGTGTGTGTGTGCGTGGGGCGATTGGCTCACTGGACAAAGGCAGCAGCAGCAGCCCTGAATTTCATGCACACACACACACACACACACACTCTGACACACCATCTCTGGGCCTCAGCTGCAGGTTGCCCTCCACTGGCAATTACTTTCATCCACAGACTGTGACCAGGAACTGTTACCCTTGGGGTTGGCACACACAGACGCACACTCGCACTCACACTCACACAAGCGCACACACTGCAAACCTGCTGAATGCTGATTCTGGGCTTCTGCCTGTGCAGCTTTGGTTCTGACTCGGGCCCTGATCCTTTCCTACACAGTGGCAATCCTCCTAAATGCACCCTGATGGCTGCGTGGTCACTGGCCCCTGCCCGGCCATGCCGGTCGCACTCATACGGACGTGCGCGCACACACATGAACACACTGGTGTGCCGGGATCAAGCTTTTAACGCCCCGGATATACACGAATGATGCATGCCTGCGCCCACAGATCAGCAAATTCATTCGTAGACAAAAGACACACACAGAGGAGGCATGAGCCTTGAAGTGCCTTCAAGACAATTAGAGTGAAAAGCAAATAGTGAATGAGGACTTCAGGGAGAGGGGATTAGGGCACCAGTGTTTGGCTCCAAGGATTAGTTCAGGGGTGCAGGGTGCTTTAAAAGCAGGAGATAAGCTCTCCAACAAGCAAAGGTCACTCACCAAACAGATTGAGTTCTTAGCAGGGGATGAGAGGAGATCTAAGCAGCAGCCAGGTAGAGCTCAGGGAAGAGACAGTGCGCGCGAGGGGTTTGCACATGTATCGACTGCACGTATAGAGCTTGCATCAATAGATGGGAGTCCAGGCAGCGACCTCCTGGGATGGAAGGAAAAACCCAAAGTCAGAAGTGCAGTAAAATCCTACGCAGTCTTACAATGTAGTTGAGCTGAGTGACTCAACAGCGACATCCAGAACTTGCAACCTCTTTGAGAATTGACTGTTTCATTAAGAATACATGGCGGGGCCCTATTTTCAACAACCAACACAAAAGAACAATATGCTTTGCCTGTCTGCGCAGCGTTTTTCACCACTTTTCATCAACAAGTGCAATTTTAGTATTCAGGGAAAATGCACAGCGATGACAAAGCATGCCTAAAAATATACGGAAAGCATTTTATTCAATCATTCTCTGCCCTGCTCTGATGCTTGAATGTCACAATTGGCATCCAATGTCTGCGCTTCATGCAGGAACGCTGGTAAAGCGTCCTCTATTCATCATTACACCACGGTCAGGGTGAAAACTCAATTCTGATTGGCTCCAGCAGGGCAGTTAATTGCTGATATACAGACACCCATCGCACTACTTAAGCATTTTTCTTTTCTTTGGCAACTGACCATAGTGTAAGCGTAATAATGCCCTTAGAGGTGTTCATAATCAGGAAATAATGGCCTCCGCATCATCCATTAATTCCTGATAATGGACACCTCTAAGGGCAATCTCTCTAACATGAATTAATGATTGATTCTTACAGTATCTGCTGTACACAGCTGCTTTTTGCTGCGACATACTCTAATCTACACCACAGCAAAGTTTGGAATTGATTCTGGACAGTCAATGGAGTGGACTACTTGATTTTAAGTAAAAACTGTATTTTCATCGCGTCACATAATGTAACAGAGTGAAACTGCTTTTTTTATTTCCTGCATTTAACCCATCTTGAGGGAGCAATGGGCAGCCGGCACACTGGATAACGCCTGGGGTCCGACTCCAGATCGATGCCAGAGCCTTGGTCAAGGGCATGCATACTCCACAGAAACTCCGATGAAACTGCCAGAGAAATTTTACAGTCAAGTGAAGAAGAATGTGTGGAATAAAACGGTTCTGCGAACAGTTTTACAGGAGAGCAATGCTGGACCTGTGGACCGCTTTCCAAAATGTAGGGCCTACATTACCCACAATGCAACTTAGCCACAGAGTGACATCACAAGTACCTGAAAACCAATAACTTTTTTTTCTAGACCAGATCAACAGCTATTTGTAGTTTTGCCAATATTCACCTTGAAAGGGTGTAGGGTCTGTGTAGATTTTGGAGAAGAATTTTCAACTCAGAATTTTAGTATTTACAATATTGATGAGGTAATAATACACAGTCAGATATACAAGCTGTTCGGTCTTTTATGTTGACAAGAATAACAAGCACGCATTGAAACCAGGCTCCTAACATTCACGCCATTAACTCCAATCCACAATCAAACGCGCACTCCAACGAGGCGTCTCCATTCAAATTCCAGCCGGCGACACCTGCTGACCCGCCCACCTGCCTGGGACCCCCCCTCACCGCCCACCTGCCTGGCCCCCCCCACGCCCCGCTGCGACTGCAACTCAGGAGGCCCACTGGGTTTGTAACAGCCGGCCTTGTTTAGCACCGGGGACAAGGTCGTTTAAGTGATAATGAAATCGTCTCATTACCGTAATGAGACACGTTTATAATGAAGGTGATTTGCCAAAAAAAAAAAAAAAAAAGCACACGCGCACCTACTCACATACACACCTGCAACGTGTCCGCGGAGCAATAAAACTGACTTCAGACGCGAAAAATCTGCCGCCTAATTACCCAGCGAGCGAATCATAACGTACCACCCCGCGCGCCGGAGTCACTGGCTTTTTTCCCCTGGATACCCTGGTCCACATCAGTCAGAGAGGAGCTCTTTATAACTGTAGCTTTGTATTAGTGCATGTGTTTACTTTCAGCCACCGCCTCAAAGCTAATTATGCCGCGATGGAGTCTTAGGCTGTCAGCGCCGGCGCTGGATGCGGTTTGACTCCGGGTCTTATTGTTGCGGAGAGCAGGAGAGACAAATATGTTCTAATTGGCAGGGCTGCGCTTATGATGATTTCCTCCTCGAGCAGTTTCGTGTCTGTTGTTATGAGGAATTGTTCCATCTTTTGCAATCCTGCGGTCCAACCGTGTGCAAGGACACTTTGTCATTTCTTAAAACATTTTACCCCCCCCCCCCCCCCAAAAAAAAACAGACCCGGACGTTAACAGTACATGTGTGTATCTAAATCAGTTTACTGAAATGAGCGTAAGGGTCCAAGATCAAGGAGTACGAAGGGTTGAGATCTCCGGATGGGATTAAGTGGGGGAAGGTCGTCAAGGGTTAGGGTTAGGGTTAGGTGTTAGACTAAGATGTCGCATTGTAGCATTGCTGGAAACCCAGGGAGTGATTGTACTAAGCACTCTCCATTTTGTGTCAGTGGCAAAGAGAAGAAGGTGAGGAAACAGTAAAAAGGGGTTTGCTCTGGGGAGGGATTTGATAAAAAAGACATTCAGGAACACTTTTTTCGCAGACTTTGGGTCGGGTCATCTGATAGGCAAATGTTTTTTTTACAGCTAAAAATAGAAATTAATTTCTAAAGTGAATACTTCAACTTACTTTATTGAAGTTTTATCTGATTTTACCTGTGGTACTACTGTGGACACTGATGTCATCAAGACAGCATTAGCAAAGTAGTCACCACCTAGGCCTAGGCCACTGGCCAAAGCAAAAACAAACACAGTTTAATCTCAGTGCTATGAAAAGACAGAGACGAACACCTGGTTGATAAATAAGTGGGCAGGCTTTTGTTAGTTAGTGATCTTGAAAGTGGGTTTTGAACCATCTGAAGTCCCGCTGATAGGGGGTTGACATCTATCAGCAGGGGAGCAGGATTTGACACAACACTGGTGCTCTCCATTGAGTGAAAGCCGATCAATTCACTCTTGTTTTACCGTGGTTTCTATCACCTTCCCCTCTTACTGCCTCCATTAGTTTGTCCATCGTTTTCTTTTCTCTTTTGCAGGGTAGAGTTACCCCGTCGTCGTCCAGCCTTCATTTTTCTAGGAAAAATCCATCCTGGTGGCAAACTCAGACGCAAAGTGAAAGCGGTCACTACACAAGAAAAATTGGAAAACTCTAAATTGCTAATTTCGTTTTTTAATGGCCTTTGAACTCCTTGCGCGCTAGCAAAGGAAGCTAGCTTTCCTGCACGGTTGCAACTAGCATGTAAGAAAAAAACATTTTGACAGGGTTAAGAGATAATAATAATAAAATGATACATGCATAAACACGTTAGCATACACAGTGAGGTTGAGCTAGCAAGTCCAGGCCTATTTAACAGAAATGCTAAAAATAGGGAAATGGACCCATAAAAGTCAATGTGAGGTCAAAAAAGCTCCACATATTGGCTCTGGAGGCCTAACATGTACAGCTAGAACTACTAACACACATTCTATGTAATTACATTACTACATATCACATATGTATTGAACTCTGTAACATAATTGACTTTAGTATACAATTGAGTGCTGCAAGGAGGTTTGTTTTGGAGCAAGAAGGATTACCTAAGAATGACAGTTACAGTTCCTTGTGCTAGAATGTACTTTTATCAAGCCAGAACTCTTGTTTGCATATCATCAAAGTACCCGTCTGGGCTAGACAAGAAAGATGAGATGCAAACTCTTGATTACACTCTCTGACTTTGGGCTGGAGCATGACATGCAAGCTCAGCCATCGTATTAGGCTTAGTGAGCCGAGTAGTGTAGAGTAAAAAGTCCTTTTCTGTCATTTAAAAAGCAATGAAATATCTTTATTTTCAGAAAACTGCAGGGGTGAAAATGTCGGTTGGGACCTTTGAGGAAAGACAGACACCCTGAGATGGGAGACCCAGAGTCCTTGTTTTTCCAACTTGAATAACTTTATTCAAATGAGCTCCATATGACGAGAAGACGTGGAACTCGTATGGAGTTTGTTTTTCCCTGACACTGGCAAATGACTGTAAATCTGCCAATTATCTTAGCCTTTGCTGGAATAATCACACATCTTCTGTTAGAACTGTGGAATCAGCCTGCCTGGTATTACTTCGGGGATCTGCCTGAATGTGCTTTTCTTCACTTTGCAGGAAACTGTGTGAAAAGGCAGTGTCGAAAACGCTGCGGCACAATTACCACGGGCCGTCAAAAAGCAAAAACGTTAGAGTGGAGAGAAGAGAGAAGTAGGTCGACATGAGATAGAGGTCCGAAGGGTCTGATCCGTGCCCGTGAAGTCGGACGACTCCCCGGCCCCCTCCATGATTTCCCTTTTAACCCAGCTTGAACTACCTCCCCCCCCCCGTGTGTGAGAGCTCGCTCTGTGCAGTCGTGTCACACGCGCTGTGAATCTGAAGGGTGCTCTGGCGGTGCTGAGTGTGGTTCGTCGGCGACAGATTTGCAGACTGACTTCCCCCCCCCCTCTGGGTCAACGCGCCACTCGGGAGGGATTTCACTGCATCCATCTAATATCACCCGAGGCTTTACGGATGCACTTGGAGGCTCACTCTTAAGTGTTCACTTAATTTCCTCACCTCTCTTGAGTAAAAACCCCAAATAAATACTTTTCGAAGCAGCGTGTCGGGCTGCCTTGCGAACACAAGGGGGCACTGTTGGCTCTCTAAATCTCCGGCTGCAGAGCGCCCGGGCAAGTCAATCATACTGCAATGCCCCCTGGAGTAAGTAGCCTATTCTCTGGCACTTGTTCATATATAAATAGTCCCCCAAGGAGAATAACCTATAAATTGCCTGTCCGTGAGTAAAAGGGATCGCAATTAGGTCTGTCATTGAGACCGAAAAAAGATTGAGACCTCATGTCACTCGGTACGCTCCGCATCAAGCACATGACCCTGTGTCTTTTGCCGCCACGCATTTATTCCGCCTGTTTGTGTCTTTACCCCACAACAGCGAGGGGCACGTCAACTCCATAACTCACCCCCGGTCATAATGGCCGCCAAATGTCCCCCCATCGCTCACGAGCGGGGCCCTATTAGCTTGTCAGGGCCCCCCCACGACAGACATCTCTTTGAGGAGACGCGTGTCTCGGGCCGGTCATGGTTGTCTGTCTCGTATCTGTTGCGTCTCGCAAAGCATGTCGGATGAATAGGCGCGCTGGGCTGTCTTGTACCGAGTCGCGGGGCGAGGAGATGAAAGCCGAGCGGGGGCCCCTCGCGGAAAAACACGCGCGCGCACACACACACTGCTGCTGCCAAACAAGTGAGCATCCATGACAGATGCAACAGAGTGAATGATGGGAGTGACTAAAAGGTACAGTCAGAGCTTGAGAGCGCCGTGTGTGTTCCAGCGTGTATTTCAGATCCCTGCAAAACTATGTCTTTATATTATATGTGTGCATTACTCCGCATGGATTTGTGCCTCGGCGTCTGTGTGTACTTCCACTGTATGTGTGTGTGTGTGTGTGTGTGTGTGTGCGTGCGCGCTCCCCGCAGATTGCTGTTCATCTGTGGTTTATTCATTCCCGTGGATAGCAAGGGTGTACACGCTGAAAGGAGACATCAATCACCGGGCGGGGGGTAAGAATAGATAGGCCTCGGCCGGATACAGATGTGTCTCTTAACTCGGAATGCATTTGCAAGATGCGAGAGGGAGATAAAAGACGGGGCGAGAGCGATAGAGAGGCAGAGAGCGAAATTAATTTGGTCCCTTTTTATTGTCCACATTCGGCGTTCAGCTCTCCACCCCCGCCAACCTTCCCGATCCCACACACTGCGAAAGCTCCTGCTGTCCATATCAATTAGCAGCATTTAGCTGGTCACACCACTGCGCTACAGATGACTACATTTCCCACGTCTCAGCGAGGCAGATTGCCTCCCATTATTAATGGCACCGCTGGGGAGGAGATAGTTGCTGAGTGCTACACTGTGAACCTGCAGTTGAATTTGTGCCATGAGAGTGCTGCAGAAAAAAAAAAAAAAAAAAAAGAACTCCTCCTCCCCTGCAAAAGGTCATCTATTCAGATACGGAGACTTTTTTTTTTTTCTTGCCAAGTCGTGCACATTTTGATCACACGCTTTCTCAAATGTTTGGCACGGTCGCCCAGCTGTGAACGCGACTCTACTTAAAGGAAGTGATGTCAGCTGTCAGACGTGCACATACGTAGAGGAGGGGGTGGGGGTGCGCCAAACTGAGGGGTTGACTGATCGATCCTGGCGTGGTGTTAATAGTTTCAGTGATGGAAGGCATGACTCCTGTTTGTGTGTGTGTGTGTGTGCGCGCGTCTCCTCCCCGGCTTTATTGATCATGTGCCAGGGGCGTGGGTTAATGCTCAGGGTTTTTTAAGTGCTGCGGGGCAGACGGCGGCCAAAGTCACTCCATGAAAAGGAGCCGTTGGCAAGGGATCTGCACGTTTTAATCCTTGAATCAAGAGGAAGGAGTTAAACGTTGCGTGTCACCTTCATCTAGAGTGACTCTGAGAGTGATTGGACGGGGGGCTGATGGTGTATGTCACCGTGGAGATGCCTCTCATGGGGAAACGTTAGATGAATGATTATGTTTGTCGCCTATGAAATTGAATATATATATATATATATATATATATATATATATATATATATATACATATATATACACACACAAAGACAAAGACCTTTACGCTCATTGATGAGTTGTGCTCCCTAATTGGAAATAAACTCATTATAGTGGCTGTTAATAGTCATGGTTATGAAAGAGGGAAAGTATCAAGTATTATTCAAGCAGAATAAGTTATAAGTATTTATTTACAAAACCGTCTGTGTGAATGATCTTACTTTTTCCTGCAAAATCCAGCCCTGACATAAGTGATTTTCATGCTGGATACGTGGGAGTGCTTCTGTCTAGGACGCATTTGCTTCTAAGCTTGTGGTGAACTTTGGATGAGCTTTATGAGCAGTGTGCAGCAGCGACACATTACCAAGCTTGGCTTTTGGTTGTCAACCCACTGTTTGGTTCCCTGAATAAAACATGTTGCCTGGCTTCAGAATTTCCTCCACCACCGCTGATCGCATCTTGCAAAATGTTTCATTTGCTCTCTTTTGGTCATGACTGAATCCTGATTTGTGCTGCATTATGTAAGGCGGGCAAGACAATAGATAGATAGATAGATAGATAGATAGATAGATAGATAGATAGATAGATAGATAGATAGATAGATGAAGCAGTTACAAGATCAGATAAAATACTGATGTAAATAAAATGAAATGCTGAGCTAAGTGGAACTTAAGGTGCAAGAGAATTAAGGTGCCTTTTTTTTTACATAAAATAAAATGAATAAAAGCAGCTTATTATGAGCTATGTGCTTTTGCTCGACAGTGAACTCTAGTGGCTATAGAAATTATGACAGCAGCAAAGGAGGAAGTCAGGCGATGTGGTAGAAAGAGCTACAAGGTCCATATTTGGAGAAGGTCGGGGTTGACGGTTGGGTTAAATAAAAGCACAGGACTTTCAGCACGCTGTTCGGGTCCAGTGTGAAACGGTCGGCAGTGAGTCGTTGTAACTCACAAGCCTGCTGAAGTAACATCCCATCAGTAACATAACTTGACTTACAAATGGGTGCTCCAATTGTAACTCAAGTAACCAATCGTTTTTTCCCCGCCTAAACCTAACCAGGTAGTTTTCTTGCCCCAACGCAACCAAGCTGTGCGCATGGGATTCATGGTACTATTGTGAAGAGAGGAACGTGCAGACTTTTGCAATTAAAACGGGGATGGATTGCAATCGGGAGGACGCAGGGTCCAGTTTTTGCATCATCCACATTTAACGCAGTTAAGGTGAGTCACGACAATTGTAGTCATTATTAAACCCTCCCCGTCCCGTTGTAACAAAAGCTGGTGTTCCCTATTTTGATTGTTTTCGCCCACTCGCCGAAAGCAGCGGGGGGGAAGTACAGAGTGTTTCTGCACCTCTCTGCATGTCCTCGGTCAGAACAAAATGCTGTATTGTCTGTTATGTTTTTTTTTTTTTTTTTTTTTTTTTTTTGCGGGGGGGTCCACCATAAGTACAAAAGGCAATACGTTTTCCGTAACTGTATACTCCTCTTTAGGTGAACAACACTTTTAGAACGTCTGTCCCACAAATCTCACCGTTCCCGCTCTATTCTCACTTTCGAACAGAACAGACTTCCCAAACACATGCCCCAGTATTATTTTTTTTTTGGGGTCACTGGCACTGATCAATAACTCCCCTGATGATATGTTATGGTCATTTTCCGTTATGGGCCGCTATAAATCTCCCTCATTGCCCCTTTAAACGGAGTCAGTGAAGGAAGTTTAGTGCGAGACATCGATACAGGCAATGATCGCTGCATTTCAATCCCACCTGAGGATTTATCATTCAAAATGTGGCACGAGTGGCGTTCCGAGGGCCTGAGGGGAACCAAACTTCATCTACCTTTTCTGCCTTTTTTTTTTTTTTGGGGGGGGGGGGGCGTTATTAAACCGCTGATTCAAGCAGCATGATCGCTGGCAGCACACACCTCCACTTAACTTAACGGCCCTCATAAAATTAACAGTGGCGATAAAACACATACCACGAAAGTATGTTTCTAATGACACCTGGAGCCCCGCAGGTCATTTACGTAGCAAATTATATAGTAAAATATTATTGAAGCCAACATCGGCAGGAGAGGGGGCTCAGTTTGGAACGCAGGGGTGAGATTTGCATCTTTGCCGCCTGTTCCTCCATGGAAGCAAGAGTCGACGTCTCCGTAAGCAGATTAAATCGCATCACGATGAGAGGCATGTTGTCGCAAAGATGTGTCTTTTGACGTTGAAACTGAGTCTCACGCGTGGCTGCCGTTTTTTTTTTTTTTTGTCACAGCCATCCCTGTAGCGGCTATCGACGCTTGTGTATTCCACAGTGCTCCCTGAAGACGGCGGATGGGTTGTAAATTGTGTCCATAGGCTTCCTCGACTGTCAGAGAGAGCCATTACTCAGGGCAGAAGTCTCAATATGTTTCAGGAAAACCCAGGAGGAACATGGAAATTGAAAAATCATCTGCACTGCACTGCAATGTGGAGTAAATGATCCTATGCTTTGGTGAGTGAGAGAGAAAAAAAAAAATGAAAAAAAATCTTATCTGTTGCTCCTCGTCTTGGGTGAGTCATTAAATCCCTCGGCCTCAAGGAACATATGTTTAGGCAGCAGAAGCTATTTTTAAATCTTTGCTAACATACAGTACAGTACAGTAGTATCCATGGCTGATTCCTGCTTCTCATGTCTCATATATTTCTTTGAGTTCTGCAGTGGCCACTACAGCTCATTATTTCCTCCAGTTGCAGGGTTCTGTTTTAATTCAGAACCTGTCCATCAATGTGCCGGTTTCCCTGGACGATCTTTGATATTTTCGGCAGCTGGAGACGAAATAACAAGCCCCGCTAATTGCCAGGGAGCAAACCATAGTGTTAACACGCCATGGCACTAGAAGAGAAAAAAAAAATAAATACAAAAAACCCACAATCAGCGACAATTAAAGCAAGAGTGTAAATTTGTCACACAATGCCACGTCAAAGGTCTCCGACGGAGGCTACAAATGGCATCTTGCAGGCTAAATACATGGTGAGCAGGGAGAGCATGTGAGCCGCGGCTCTTTTGAGATTAGACCATGTGACGTTATGAGTCAGTTGTTGTTGGCCTTGAGGAAACCAAAAAGTCTTTTTTTTATTAACTTAATTCCTACCCAGATACAAGCTGTCTGCCGGACTTAATATATGATCCGAGGGTGACTCATGCAATGAGATTATCATCATGAGTAATACGTTGGCTTCTCCTTTTCATACTCATTATTTATATTATACATTTATGTATTTGTAAGCTTAATTTGGTTAAACAGGGCCAATACAGTGAGGTTATAACAAATTGTTGCTCTGTAACTGTGTGACTAAAGGCTAAGTAAAGCTGTGCTATGATAACAAATCCATGGCTATACTTGTTTAGCTCAGTGCTAATATTAGCAGGATAACATGCTGACAATGACAAAGCTAGCTGGCTAGCTGGCTGATGTTTATAGCAGGTATGATGCTGACCATTCTCAATATCCAAGCTTAGCATCTTAGCATGCTAACATTTGCAAATTGGCACTAAGATGCAGCTGTGGCTGTGGGAATATAACGAACAAGCTGCTAGTTCAGCCAAAAAGCTTAAAGGCGTGCATTTTACTTTTGAGTCCAAGCTAAACTATGCTAAGTCAAGCAATAACCTTGCAGTTTGCATCAATGCTTCAAAAGATCAATAGCAATCTCCCTCGCAAATTTCCGAACTAGCATGAGTAACTAAGTAATATAATAACTGAAGCAGAAAAGCAGAAAGAAGCTGTGAACACAACTATGACATATTATCATGTTTTAAGTTGACCACAGAGCTCGCTAGCAAACACTGTTTACACATGCAACAGAAACAGAGCAACATTAGCATTCGTTTTGTTCACCAGGGAAGTTTAGGGTCCAATTTTGGCTCTGGTTTGCTCTCTACTGTACCATTCACATAACAAAGTGTGACTCAGGGAAGAACCACAAGGCCACTTGGCCTCGGCTTGCATTGAACATGGTGCCAGCCCTGTAGCTGCTAAATGCTTCACTACTTTCACCAGCTAATCAATAAATATTTAAGCAGCCTCGTTAGCTAGCATCTGGTGGGTTTTAGAATGTTTCTTTTTTAATTGCTCAAAACAGCTGCCTGTTGGAGAGCAGTGAAAGAGAAGCTATGGGCTGGAAAACTAAAACAATGGGCTGAAAGGCACGAAAACAGTTCCTGGTAACTGCAGAGTCTACGTATTGATTACAGCTGCATTTAAAATGAATTAAAAAGAAATAAGCTAGCATTGCTGAAATATTCATTGTGTGTCACAAGGGACAATGCGCCAAGCAGAAAGCCTCACAGCTAGGCATAGTTAAATAAAACAAAGACGGGAAAACACAATATTTGCTTTACGGGGAGTGGTAAATGGCAGTTTCAGACACCAGTGAATCATCTTTTATGGTTATTTTGCACAATCACTGGAAGCCATCACGTCTCTCAAAGGCAAAGCATTATATTGTGAGAACAAAAAGTAGTCTTTTCGCCCTCACAATACAGGCCTTTTTTGGGGGTAGTTTTTGAGAGCATTATTATAACTACACCGTCGACTGTTTTTGATGCCTGCATGAAATGGGCGAAGGCAAATGGGAGTGTTTTTTGCTGGCAATTGAAAAACTAGATCAACTACAACTAGATCACATGTGTTTGCAGAAGATGCCTATGCTGGCACCGTGGACAAGACACTGCTGTTGCTTAATCAAGGTTTAAAAATGACAGTGACACATGAAAAGGGGTTGTTGGAGGGTGTAGAGTATCCCAAGATGCTTTGGGAAAGACCTTGGTCGTCCGTCACACTGCTGTCATGTAAGACTTTCCGATCAGCCTAACCAGCACATTTATGGACCGTAGGAGACCCAAACACACAGGACAACATGCAACTCAAGCATCTGCATGCCTTAATGGGATCACTTACTTGACATATCAACATAATGAAACTGAGTCGGGGTCTGAGCAGCATCCTCCATTTGAAAATGCAGTTCACTGACCCACAGCAAGAGGGCATTACAAGCTTGTGACACAAGCCGGGGAGGTCTGCCTCTCTGAGGGACGGTTATGTCATTCTCTCTCTCTCTTTCTGTGTCTGTGCTCAGCCACAGGAAGCTGAATTCTGTATATTGAGAGAGGGAGAAACAATAGCCTGATCTCTTTGGTGTTTATGCCGGTGTCCCATTTTCTGCCCAACCACTCCTGTAAGTCCCTCCGACACACTGTATCGCGGCGCTTACGCCATTGTCATTGAAATCAGCGTGTAAGAAGCCCCCGCCATACAGTAAACACCGGGTTTAAATTTAGCCTGGCGCCCTCCACCTGGCGAACGTGTGCGAGAAGTGCTTATGGCGGGGAACGGCTGGCAGGTTTTGACGTCGAAAAGAAACACACACTCAGTTTTGAGAACTCCCAGCATGTCATTGACTGTGTCTGAGTGATGCTCTGGTTGTCTGAGCTTATGACTACACAGCCTTCCGATTCCCTGCTTCTCATCTTGATGACTCAGGATGGGTGTTAGTTTATAATGAAAGGAAGTTGTTAATTCTGACAGAAAAAAAAAAAAAAAAATCACTTTCTGCCCTGTGCTCTTGTCTTAGCCAATACATTGGAAATTGACATAGTTCCTCCCCTTGTTCTCATTTCTTTACCCAAGACCCGTGAATAATTTTTCGACAATTTTAGTTATGTAAATATCCGTCAGAAGCATTAGCTGTTGCAGAATTTAAACACTGAGAGGATGTCAGCTGTTTCAAATGGTGGGGGGTCCTATTTAGTACATCTTTAAATGCAGATTTAAACACAATATGATGGAGAAAAATTACATGATTAACTTAGCTGGACTGGCAGATTAAGAGGAATGTAGTATAAAACCAACTCAGCTGCTAAAATAAATGTGGGCAATGGACATGTCTGCAAACCACAGATATGTTGAAACTTTATTTGCTACTCAATGTTTCTTTAGTTTCAAATTGCAATTGTATGTTCTGACAATACAGTGTTTATGGTCTGGTTAGGCACCAAAACCACTTGGTTAGGGTGAGGAAGAGATCATGTTTTGGCTTAAAATGTGTTAAAGTCAATATGGTATGCATGACAGGTATCAATGTGAATGTATTAGTGGTTTTGCCTAAACTTAACCGGGTAGTTTTAGTGCCGAAACCCAACCATGCTATTGCAACAGTGGCACATGAAGACTTAACAGCAGGTAGCTCCTCCAAATTATGCTATATTTCTGTTTGTTTGTTTTTTAACCCTTACTTTTTTGGGCTTTATTGTTGAAACATGTACTGCTTATAGCAGAAATACTGTCATCACCATTAGAGAAGAAAGCGGATGTTTTGGATTAAGGGCAGTGCCTCTTGAGACCATTGTGGCCCAAGGCTTCTTTCGACTATCCAGCCTGACTGGATGGACTGCCCCATGTATTTTAGTGCAAAAATCTAACCACTTTTGTTTCTAAGCCTAGCTAAGAAGTTTAAGTGCCTAAATCGAAAAAAATAGTTTTAGTGCATAAACCTTACCAAACTGCAAGCTACAATTACACTACGCTGCACTACACTACAGGTACACCTGTCACTGGTACGCTGCAATGGTCATGTCATTTTGGGAGTCAGTGGCAGTCATCCTATTAATTTATTTAGGTAAGAGGATTTGCTAATACTTGCCTAAAGAGTAAATAGGAACCTGTAATAGAACCAAACTATGGGGAATGTTCCATTTTGGTTTCCTAAAAACATTGGAGCAGGGGAAAAAAAGAGGCAGTATCGATTGTGGAGGGCAAAGTCGGGAAACATACTTTATTGCTGTTGTTCACAATCAGAAGTACAAAACTGTAGAATCTCAATCTATTGATTGCATGGAGGGCTGCAGCTATACATCACTACAGGTGCAAGGCCATTTCATCCTCTTGATTAAGACACCCAGGGGTGAGGGGTTTAAAGAGAGGAATTGTAATCACCAATCCCTTGAACAAGAAGGTTATTTATATCTCCTTCTCTTCTTGGGTTTCAAAGTCCCACATGTCTGTGTGTGTCTGGGCAGACGCTGAAAATCTTGCCCAGCAACTGGACTGCAATGGTCCTCCTCACAAATACAGCCTACTGCTGTTTTGTACACTGTTAAAGAAATGGTTCTGATCTGTATTTGAAGGGAGGTGACAGAGATGAAGGGTAGCAAGTACTATCAACAGTGATAATATATGATGTGACAACATTAACTGTTTGTGGGAGCTTTCACATCCATTTAAACTGTGAATAAACCGCATTATATGTATTTTTGTGTGATTTTTCCATCAGTGTGATGGATACTTTGACTCACTGGGCTGGATTAGCTAATTGTCTCTGCATCTTCTTCTGAAATATATATAATATTAAGAATGGGAAATGGCATATATGCTTTGATTTTTTCCATATTACACACTCCTGCTGTGATTCAAGGATTTGAGTATTAACGTTCATCTGTTCACAATTAACATTAGAAAATTGGAGTTAAGCTCGATTATGATGCGCAGTTTGTCACTTCCTCTGTAAATGTTAAGTTATTATTATATTAAAAGACATCCAATTCAAATAAAAAAATGTAAATGTGATGACTGTCATAATAAAAATAGTTGGTTTCTGAGCTGTATGCTCCTCATGAATGCTGCTTTTATAGGCCCACTGTTGTACTTAACAATGGTGTTTAATCAGCAACATCGTACCAATGTTGATGTGCTCACTTATTGACATATGAAGTATACATTTCTAACCTTTGCTATGTAATATCTCAAAATGAACCCAAAAGTAATGCTTATAGACACAGAATTATGGAGCCTTGCTGCTCTGATTATACTACTGGGGAATTAACATACTGTGTAATCAATCAAATAAATCAAGCAATCACTGAACACCTCGACTTGAACATTGTTATGCTTGAAATGTGATTTTGTAGGCAATGCCTTAAAAGTTCCAAACACACAAGTTATTCCAAGTGGGGTTGCACAGCTAATTATACATTAGTTTGTTCTTGAAATATGCTTATATCATATTATATAATATGATTGCACTTACATTTGAATTAAGTCTCCATCTAGGCGCCAACAGCGTCATGAATTGAAATTAAATAAAAGTTTTGTGTTCTTTTCCAAGCAAGGGGTAGGCAAAACCTGTGGTCACCACCTCTGTATGAAGGAAACTGATGAATGCATCTGCCATTCTGTACAGCCAGTGCCCTTGAACAGCAGCCTTGTGTATTAGTCAGTTCGGTCGCATTAGATGAACACGTACAAAAGAGTAGAGACTTCAGAAAAACAAGCTGATGAGTTGGAATACAAATTCTGACAAAGAGGCTACCCTGATGAATAAAACGGCACAGCTCGACTCTCTCAAATGACCCTGATGAGTGTTTCTAAAAGGGAAAAACATCCCCTAGACAGTCGTCCCAGATGTTGGCAGCAATACTAAGCAAGGGTGAAGCAACCATCCAAAAACTGGCACATTTTCACCTTAAATCTGATGCTGATTAATGAGTGAGGTCCTCCCCGAGGAGGTGTACAAAATGTCTTCATAATCTGAGACAGACTTTCTTGAAGTCTCATTTGATTCCTTGAACGCCCAAGAGTTATTTGGTAAACCTCCTTCAGGCAAATATCAATGTGGGTCCTGTGTGTCCAGCAACTGGAAAAATAGTGACAACAAAGGGAGCTGTGATACTTAGTGTGATACTTACCTAACATGCACCTTGGTTGGCATGGGACCTCCCAGGTTAGGTAGTTAGATTGTCAAAGTACAGTCGCAGTTTGGTTAGGCTTAGGAAAAGATCACACTTTGGGTTAAAAGAACTACATTCTGTCCATCTTGTCATGTGACATAGTTTGGGTCACATAATGTACACGATCTCATCGAACGTTGATCATATGGTTACATCTCTTATGCATGTTACCTTTCTTACTTCACATAAATTAAAAACAAATCTCGACTTGTCACAAAAGGGACGCAAATATAGGTCTCAAGCACCCACCTTATTACTTTGCAGTAGGTTTGGATTAATTCATATCAAACTAGAACGTCAATCATCAGCGTGCATAGCTTTGCCGAGGCCCAACTGTCCTTTTTAATTAAATGAGCCTGATCCAACATCAAATAAAACATCTAAATCTGCTGGATTTTGATTTTTTTACTGGAATCTGCATGAAACGCACTCACACATAGGTACCATCTACCTAAATTTGCCTGATATTCTTTTTTCAGCATTAATATCCATCTATTATTCCCTGAGATATTACCAAAAATATTGAATAAAAGTGGATCCTACCCCTTTATTTGGCTCCACAACAAAAGTTAAAGGGGTCTTTTCTGGGCCGAGATCCATACTCTATCCAAATTTTGTGGAAATTATCCAGTACCTTTTGTGTAAACCAACCAACCAACCGACCAAGAGGCACAGGTGAACACAGCCTCCTAGGCGGACACAGTGACATTTCAATCACCTCATTTTCAGAGAGCTCACCCACGATGTCTGGTGACGCCATGGCAGGGCACCTTAAATGAATCAACGTGGTCTGAAGGCACTTTGAAATAAGGTGCAATTCGTAGGCTCATTCACTTGCACTTGAATTGTGACAAATCAAACACAAGACAAAAATGAAATCCCGTTGCTGAAATAAAGGGTTTATTTTGGAGCTGCACAATATGCCATTGAAATGGTTCGTCAATTGACAGAAAATTAAAACAAGGCATCTGAATTTGTCAGTGCGGGCTTTGGGAAAACAACTGTGATTGACATTTTTTCTTTTACTATTCTCTGATTTTGGTCGGACCCAGCAGTTAATAGAGAAAATAATTGACATATAATTGATATGTAAATGAATGTTTGTTGCAGCCCCATCTGTGGGAAATAACATACCATTTTCTCACTTTGCTTAATCAATCCATTTCTTGTCTCTCTGTGTAAATAAACAAGAAACACATACAAACCGAATCAATCTCTAACCTTTCTTAATGGAAACCTTATCAAAATAAAATCATCACAAATTGCATGCGTTAAGACTCGCTGTGATGGTGGTGGATGCCATACCTTGTAAACAGAACCGATTAATCACGGGCTGATTAAAACGTCTGAAGATCATAACATTAAAATGAAACGGCAATGTGAGATACTGCAGCTAAAGACCCCCCTGTGGAGGTTTCACTGTAAACAAACACGTTTTTTATTTACACCCAACATTTATCACTGAAACGCCGCCGTGTCCTGAAGGCCTCGCAAACATGTTGGAACACGCATTTTTCTCTTTATATGCAAATGATTTCTAAGGGTTCTGAAACATTTCAGACGGAGGTGTTGTTGTTCAGACTCCTGTGAAACCCGGCCTTGCTTCTTCCCATAAGCCTCCCCTCACTTTAACAATGGGAGTGAGCTTTTGCACCGGGACAACACTGACGGTGAAAATAGAGTATTAAGCCTTGCTCAGATACATTTGGTGCGCGGGTCATTTCAATCCAGCGGGGTCAGCCTTCCTATTACCCTATTGTTGACTTTATGTTGAGTTTGGTTAGGATTTTTCGAGATTGAGTGTAACCATTTAAAACTGTGGTGTAAAGTAATTCAAAGTGTGGGCTTCGGCTCTTATGTAAAATACTTTCTGGAAACTTGGGCCTCGATTTAAGAATAATTTAAGACTAGAAATCTCAAAATAAGCCTAAAAATACAAACATAAACCTTAAAATATATCTGTAGCTGTGGGTGAGATGAGTGTTGTCATTGTGGATTTAAGGCGCATAAAAAACCCCCAACATTATGCGAATGAAGTGAACACCCTACTGCTGAGTAGCAGTAGCCTTTTTTCCCCTCACAAATTGATGCAATCAGCACTCAGATGTGGACACTTCACTGCTCTCAGGTTGCAACAAACAGAATCTCTCAAATAAGTCTTCTACTAGCGTTTGGTATTTTTCCTCTCTTGTCCCTTCGGAGTACAGTGTATCCTCTTTTGCTCCCCCTGAGGTAATGTGCAGGCAGTCCACTGCATCTCAAAAGTATAAAAATAGCCTTACTAGTATTTTCTTGTTTTGTTGATACTGTGTTGTTTGAGTTTTTCTTGTGAGAACCACAGGAAGATCAGCAAACACCGTGTGGAAGCTAATGGGGGAAGGAAGATTGTTAGACTTTGCTGTAATTTCTAGAGTTACTGTACTTCACACCAAATGGCCATCGAAATGCCATATTTTTTTTTTTTTTTACAGTTCACTACCGTAGCAGGTATTGTGTTTTTTCAGTATTGTGTATTTCACAATGACAAATTCGAATGCGTCTGGTATGACATATTTTCCAGCAATGTTGATGATTCAGAGAAACAAGACACTGTACAGTTATTATACCTTAAAACTAAGTTGCAGTAAGGTTATTATACTCTTAAAGTGTGTTCCACTGTAAAATGAAACTGTGGGAAGGGCATCATACTGTAAATTAAATGTTAAGGAGCAGCAATCATTCACTAGCAATAGTGTTCCCAGTGAGTTACTGCAAAAATACAATAAAAAGCCTTAACAGGAAAGAAAGAACATGTTAAAGAGGAACTGTTCTGCAGCTTATGTCCTAACAGTTCCATCAAACTTCCCAAAAACAGCCAAAATATTTGGATGGACTACACAAGTTAACAATGGCGCAGCTTAATTTCATGAGGACTCTGTTGTTGACCCCGTTGTCTAGATAGCTCCATAAATAGCAGCCGATGGGCCAATCCCGCCTCCCTCGGTTACTGTTGCTAAGTTGGAGCAGCTTGACAATAAGAAACAGGGCAATACTTATCTGATTATGCTGGTGGCAGCAGTGTTTGAGTCGTGAAATACAGCTTGAAGAAGTCGATAACAAGGACTACAGCATGTGATGAAAGGATTTATTCACAATGTTAAGTTTAATCAATGTGGCAAAAGGGCACTAACCAAATCAAGATTACAGACCATGATGCTGACTGTTATACTTTAATTGGCCACTTAGCTAGCATTTTGCTCACAATGGCTAGCCTAAGACGTTACTTAACATTGTAACATAACTTTTGAACAAACAAGGTTCTGTGATGTAGTCCCGGTGATACAAAAAATGGCGTTGACTTTTTCGCTAAAGCCTGAAACTTTGAGAGCCTGGACATTTTCAGATATGGAGCTATCGTAGCTGATTTATGTATTTTGCATCATATCTCCTGAACCAAAAATGATAACACGGAAAAAGCTGATGTTTTGATTGTTAACGATTACAATAATACCGTATGCTACATCATCAATTGACAATAAATGCTTTTGCCACCAGAATAACTGGATATAAAAAAATCCTGCACATAGTGGCTCCTACAAGCTGCTCCCAAAACCACAACACAATGAGAGAATTGGCAAAGTTGCCAGAGCAGACGCTGGCTCAGTGTTTCCGCCCTGCTTTCAGCTCTTAGGCTTTTTTTAAAAAAAAAATTCTTTTAATAGCAATTCTATTAGCATCACACAGAATCTCCTCTTCCCGCGGTCAACACAGCTCCCAATGTGTGAGCAAAGCTTGGCTAAACACATCCCGGAAAGCTGATATCAAACTCGACTGTGTGTTTAATGACAGAGGCGCCTTTTTTCCACTCCGAATGTCAGACTGTGTGCTAGAAACGTGCAGGTGTTGGTGCTTGGTGCGTTTACACGAGCCGGCGAAAGCAATTCTCACGTGCAAAAGGTGCGAATGCATTAGAGATGCGGCAGATGCAAATTAGCTTTCTGTGCCTGAATACGTGGTGCATGTCTTTGTGCGGATGCCTCTTTGCATGTCGGTAGACGCCGAAATTGTTTCTGTTTCAGTCATGTGTTGATTGAGGGCATTGCTGTCATCCTCGGCTGAGAGGTGCTGAAATGAACATAATGCCCTGATTTTCTAGTTATATATTAGCCATAGTGAGCAGTGTGTCACCGAGGCCCCCTCTCAAGGCATACTGCCGGGGTGGAACGGAGTCGAGGCTGTGACTTGGCGCACAGCCTCCGTGGCTCCCGCTGGGGCCCTGAGCTGTCTCAGCCGCCCGTCAGTCCGGCGTACGTGTGTGCATCTGTGCACACTGTGCAGATACAGCGGACAGGGAGCGCGTGCTTGTGGGCGTGCGCCAGAGTGTGTGTCACCGCGCCGGAAGCGGAGCGGAATATGGCTCACGGGAGAGCCAACAGAGAGCTGTCACAGGAGGGGAGGCAGCCACGGCAGCGCGCCCTCCTTCCTCACACAAGAGCGCGGGTATGGTGAGGCTTGCAGGCCAGCCCACATGTTCTCTGTCACCTAATTCACTTATTTTCCATCCGTTTGATTTGTACCGCATGGGGTTAGGAAGACCAGGGCACGGCAGGATTCAAAAGGCGGCGTTCGAATGTTCTGACAGACCCTTTTTTGCACCCCCCCCGCCCACCCAAACCAACCGTTTGTTTTTTTCAAACCGCCCACCACCTGCCGGTCACCAAATGCAAGCAAGCATGTGACAAACTTGACACTTGCACTACTCCAGCTGATCCCCGACCCCCTTTTCCTCTTTCTACCATCTTGTCATTAAACTCTACAAACTGGTCTGCTCCCTCCTAACTTTTTCACTTTCTCAGTTGGAGCCAGGCGAGGCCTGGAAAAAGGCAAGAATCAAAAGCCCCGACGGAGATTTTCTGAACACCTCTCTTTGAATCACTCTCGCTCATTGTCACAATCAATGATGTTAGCTTAATCAAACAGCCCCGGCGCCGCAAAAAAAAAATAAAAAATGTGACGTTTTACGACTGCTGCTTGATAAACTAACTTCGCAGCTCCGAAATGCCACTGCACGCCGGCTTCAAAAGATAGCAGCTTTTTGAAGTGGCATGAAGGGTCGGTAAGCTGTTGCTAGCACTGACAAGCAAAAGGATTTATGAGTTGCAATCCAAAGAAGAGCGGACGTGAGAGGGAGGGTAACTTCTTGATTGCATGAGTGCCCCCCCCCCCCCCCCCCCCCCAGTAGTCGTCTGACCTCAGTAAAATACAGTATAGGCTAAAAAAAGAAGTGACAATCCAAAAGGGGAGTTCAGCTGGAGGATTGACACTCCGTCTGGGTGATGTCAAGAGATAAAAACTGCGAGCGGCCCCCGCTGCTGATGAATAGACGACCAGATCTGCGGAATCACACAATGCCGCTCTGAGCTCTGCACTGAAATGAGCTTCATATCGCCGTGTTCTGAACCAGATCTGAACCAGAAAATGGGCCTTTATCTGTGGAAAATCACCCAGGGTGCCGCCACAGTGTTGACACAGTTCATCTTCCCTTTTATTGTCAGCGGAGGATAAAATTGCTCTACCCAGAGGTCGGCTCGCACCTCATCATCTGGAGGCATAGACATATAGACGCTCAGCCGATCTGAGCTGCAGGAGATGCTCAGAATATAAGCAACACAAGCAACCGTTTCTTTAACATATGGCTGCTTTACCTCCAGAGCTGGAGAGATGTGCAAAGTGCTTAGTGTCAAACAGATGAAATACACCATTCTCCATTCTGCTTAATTCACATGTGGATAATGTCTTCCATAGATATAAATCTCCGCCTTTAGGGAGATTAACTTAAGATGGGGAATGGCATAAATAATGGTCTTGATAACAAGACAAATTGCCTAAATAAAACAGTCATGCTCCACAAAAATATGCAATAGCAATAACTTCACTGCCCAAGTGGCACTTCTGGGCTTTTTATGTTTGCTCCCCCCGAATACAAAGTAAAGCTCGGCGGCCATATGTTTAATGGTCAGGCATCGTCCCTACCTTTTAAGAGCGGTTGTTTGAAACCGTTCAAATTTAGAGCAGCAGGATGAGACGACGGGAAAATATCGCTCAGCTTTATCTCCGAGATGTGTCGCTTTCTGCATCTTTAAACGGCTCGCTATAAATGGACGTCTGCCGCCACATCATTAGCCAGCGGAGGACAAGAATTGAGCTCAGATTGTCAGATCTGAGAAGAGCCTCGAAATTGTTCTGAAAACAATAGAAGAGGTGGCTGCAGCATCAGCCAGGACACTGCAGTATTTTTTTTCGGAGACGTTATTTCTGTTTGGAACCAGCAGTTCTAGGAGTCGGATAAAAGTGTGACAAACAGATACCGCGAGCTAAGATAACTTTGCACTCATTTGCAAAAAACGTTAGCATAACGAGAGACTTTGATAAATTATAAGCACTCCGTGACATGCTTTTCTTTTGTATCCAACCAACACTGGCTGAAATGAAAAAGGCACTTGACAATTTCCCCATTATTTTACATCCTATCTCACATTTATTTTGCTGGATGTTCAAGGATGAAGTGAAGTGCTTTAAAGATGCACTGATGCACGCTTTGTCTGTACAATTCTATTCTTGAGACCTTTTAGCGATATTTTAACATGTAGCAGTTAACAAAGGCTCTGCTTTGTTTCCTGGAAGCAGGTTTTACCACCGCTCGGACAGTTCCAGGCGCTGTCGTCAGTGCTGTTGTCTATGACAAGCTGTCAACGTACAAGGCCATCTAGTTTAAAAAGACGACAGTGTAAGACTTTTTTTTACCTTCATGTGTGACAATGAAACCGTTCAGAAATATGAAACAAAAGGTGTAGTTACAAGAAGATATGTTGTCATCTTGCAGAAATGGAGATACAACACGAAACAGTGTAGAGAAACGCTTGAAAAACACAACTGCAGAAAATTTAAGTATCACAATTTGTGCAGCGAAGACAGCTAGGGTAACACTGTCTATGAAGCCCATGTCTATAATGCAATTTAATACATCATTAACATGCTGACAAAGTGTTTTAATGCACCTTTAGCAATTTATAATCATAGCTATGAACACTCATGAATATTCAAGCTTCATAACAATATTAATCATTATGATGATGATGTCGAAAATGCAATATAACACATGGTGAACATGCTTATAACGCCTTAGATTGAGCCTAAGCACTCATTAATATTCATAAAGCTGTTTAACAATAATAATTCAATCTGAAGCCCAATGTTTATAATGTATTTTTACACATTATAAACATATTTATAATGTGTTAAGGATCATATTGTATAAGAATTACAAAGCAAAGCAATAATATGATGAGTGCTTCTAACTCTGAGCCGCAAGCCAAAATTGCATTAGTATTAATTTTAAGTATATTTGTGATGCATTATTATGAATTATAGACATGGGCTTCATAGGACCAACCACCTCGTGCCCCAGCAGGCTCTTGGATTTTCCCACTCCATTCGATCTGCTGAAGAAGGTGAAAGAAAAAAATCCAGTTGCACACTGTGAACGGCTATTTCTGGAGGTATCAGGTGCAACAAGGAGCCGTGCTTCGTCTCCTCCTCACTTCCGAGAAAAGTCGCACAGTTTTCTCATGGGAAGCCATCTCATAATTTGTTCACTTCCTGCGATGGAATAAGGTGTCGTGCATTTTTTCCCCCTAAAAGGATGACACTTACAGACCAAGTGGTGATGGAGCAGCAGCAAGCTTCCGGTCCTCACTATAGCAGCTGGAAGGTTCAGTCCACCGAGCAGCAGTGCATCTGGTACATACGTGAACTAGAAAGCCGGCGTGATCAACGAGCAGTCACTGATCACCATTGTTCTACCCCTACCCTTCCCTTGAGCATCATCCTCATTTGGAAGTCGTGCGCCATTTACTGGCTATTTCAGTCGTGTACTTGAATAGGACCTTAATTGCCTTGTTCCTTAATACTGACTTGATCTTGACCACCTGGTCTTGGGGTTGGTCTTGACAACAGCCCTCGGTAGACCATTCATGGATATGTGGAAAGCATGAATGATTTTTACTGATACCCCCCCTCCAAGCATTCATCAGTTGCATTCCATTCACCATTCGCATTCACCACGTAACCGTTCAGCCATTAAGTAAATACCAAACAAAGCCTTTTAAATCAAATATACATTGACCTATTTTGCTCTTTCTTTGCCTGTAATCGTCAAAGGTAATACATCTCTCACGCTCAGCCCCTTCTCCCGTGACATGGCTGTTATATTTAGCCGGATATCCAATGTGCAGGTGTTGAAAGGGCGATGCATGGAGGGTCAAATGTAATGTCTTGAATTCCCGTGTTGATATAAGTGACCCATTTCTTTGTCTATGATGTGCTAGATACATTGCAGAGGGAGGATATATTTTTTTGCCGATCCCTTGCAGCTTGCACTGTAAGATTCTCAAGCATGCCTAAAAATGCGACACTCTTAAACACTTCCTTAATGAAAGAGGGAGAAATTCAATGAAACATCTGTGACATGAGGTTCACACACTATGACAACAGATTCCCATGGATACGTGTCGTTTAATATGTTGGAGGAAAATCTAAATTGACTTTTTCATTAGGCATGTTAATAAAAGTGCAAAAGATGCATTTTTACACACTTTAATAAAAAGCTAATGGCCGTTGGATGTAATGGCTTTGCAATCCGACCAACAGCCGTCCTCATGAACTTTTTATGTAACCGGCTTCCTCGTACTACGCCGTGCCTTGCGCTACATCCATTTAGGAACCAATTTCAGGCATAATTTTCATAGCGCCTACTTTTCAGGTATAAGTGCCAAAGCTAGCATCTTGTCTATAACTGCCGCCTAATTAAATCCCATCAACTCATGAGCGTCATCTGGGAGGCCATTTGAAATTTCATCGAGCAAACTTATAATCATGACATTGTTGGAATTTCCAATGCAATTAGCTCCGCACATGCAGCACCAAAAAAAATCAATAGGCAATTTTGAGGGTTTCCAACATCTCATTAATTGATCTGGTGTATGCTGGTGCCATTTTCTTCCAATTTTCGTATAATTCCTTGTCCTCAGTAATAGAAACCTGATAATATGAAAGACATAATATAAATGGTTCCCAGCCTTGCAAATCATTAGGGATATCTGAGTGATAATACAGGTTTATTAACTGTAAAAGAAGCAAGGAATAAGAGATTCCACTCTTCTACTGGAGCACAAAAGCTTCCCATTAAAGTGTAAAAGGCAGGTGGGTGTATTTCTCACCTTATCATATCTCAAAAGCCGACAACTTTTTCATTAACTCTGCATCTACCTACACCTATCTACAAAACACTATTTGCACCCACAACTTGCTGGCCACCTTGCCAGCCGTGACCTGCTCCATCTGACTCAGTAAGAGATTTGTCATGTGCCTAATTTAGATATTCTATATTCTGGATTTCCGGACCCACAGGGAAGGACATAATTGAATAGGCTGTGTCAAAGCCTCCCCCCACTCCACAAAAACCTCCCAGGGACGGGCTAACGTTAATTATCTCCCATTGCAATATGGCCTAGTTTTATAATTACTGGTCCTGCCAAATATATTACAACATACTAAACCTCTCACCAGACGGTTATTAATTTAGCGTGTGTGATCCGAAGACATGTGCTGTACAGTTTGCTTACTTGCCTTATTTACAGACAGGATAACAATATTGGCGCATGAGGGTTTGATTGAATTGTGTGTCGCAGTCACAGACTGCTAGTTAAAAATCCAAGACAGGCTCTTCATTAGCAGTAAATATCTTATCAGCATGCTCATTTCAGCATCACAGGGGCACTGTGTGGATTTTAGATTAGGTCACGAGACAGCCTGTGAAACCAGTTGTCCAATATCTACAGTCTGTCTAGTGAGTCTCTGAGGTTGTATAGAGGCACAGCATGCTAACATACTATATTAGCTATCTTAACATGTTAATTTGCCAATTAACACTGACACAAAGTAAATCTGAGGCTAATGGGAATGTCATTGTATCATAAGCCAAGGCACTGGAACTTTGATTTGCTGGTAGCAGTCGAGAAAAGTCATCCTCTGGGAACCATGACAGCCCATAAAAAAATTACAATCCACTAAAGTGTTACAAAGAGTGCTAAAAAAAAAAAAAAAAAATGTTCCCCTACTGGTTGCTACAGATAAAATACAGTAGATCAACAGAGTAGTTTCATCCTGGGGGAACCATGATTGTCTGTGCAAAAATTGCATATCAGCTTGTCAAGTTGTTTCCATGATACTTTGTTAGAAGCCAAAAATGTCAACTGACCAGAGGTGCTATGGGTAAACTCCGGGGATAAACAACATGAGCAAGATTTATCCTCTGGGTACCATGATTGTCTCGACAAAAGTGCATGCCAATTTGTCAGGTTGTTGCCAAGATATTTTGCAGAAAAGCCAAAAATGTCAATGGAATAGTGATGCATTAAGAAAAATCGTAGGATCACCAAAGTCAGTCAATTCATCCAATATTTGTCGAGGTGTTTTAGTCTGGATTAAAATAAGAGGGACCAACAGACCTAAAAAGGGGCACCCAAAGACTGATATCGCCCACCCACTGAGCTATGCTGCTAGCATGATTGCATCACCCCCAATTTGGTCAAATCTAACGCTCTAATGCGTGTATGTATGTATGTATGTATGTATGTATGTATGTATGTATGTATGTATGTGTATATATATATATATATATTTATGAGAGAGAGAGAGAGAGAGAGAGAGAGCCAAGCTTTCAGGTTTATGACAAACAAATGTTTATGACTATGTACTCTGCCCACTTTTTCGTGTTGTTTGTTGGGTGTCCATCAGTAACTGGATGCTTTGTGTGTTTGCGTATGATCATGGGCATAAATCACGGAAAACAATAAATCTACCTTGAACTGAGACGCTAGAGTCTGCCTTTGAGAAACACAATCGCCCACATGGAAAATAACTTTATATCAGCTTTTGTAAAGGACGCGCCACAATGCCAAGGCTAGAATGTGATCCATCTATGTTGTATGGAATTTGAGCCTTTCATTTCACTGCAGCAGCAACATAAAACATTCAGATACAAGTAACAGTGTTGGGTAGACTGCAGCAGCGTTGTCCTCATAGTATGATACATGACTTTTCAGTTTACTCATAAGCCATGATGGTCACATAAAATCACATTTGGTCAGAAACTGCACCTGGCTGTACTGATGAAAAACAAACAACCAGAACAGCCCTGGATGTTGCACATGTAGGCCAGTGCTGCACTAAAGACCAATTTTTGTGTAATGAAATGCTGCAAGTGAATTTTGGCATTTAACATATGGGGTGAGAATTTTTAATTAAAAATTCAACAGTTGGATGAATTATTCTGTATCTCATCATCTCAGAGCCTGGGGTAATACAGAGATGGTGTAATGCTGACCAGAAGTACTCCTCTTGAGCTCCTATTCCTGAGGCTGAAAACCATTAATAAGATTTATTGTCCATTCTAGTACTTTCATAGAAATAACAACAACAATAACCATTTTAACATGAGTGTGCTTTTTGTGTTTTTTTTTTCTACTTGAGAGTTCAAGTTGCACAAGGTTACCTTGCTGGCTTGAGTAAATGTTTTGGCATCCGCAATATTTATTATCCACAGAGGTCAAATACAAGATAACATAAAACAATGTTGTACAAACGAGAAACTATAATTAGTAATGTCATGTTCCCCATCAATTCTTGGTCGGACTTCCACTTTTCAAATTTGGCTCTCTGGGTCATATTTATCTGATGTTGGGGTAACTTTTTACACTCCAAACCTATTATTAGTCTCACTATGTGAAGGCATTATGATAGTGAATGGTATGTGTCATTAAGCAGCTGCATATTTACATGTTAAGCATAAGTGTTATGTCTGAAAAGTTCAGTATTGTGTCCTGTTGGACTCTGTTATGTTATGCACTGTGAGTGACAGGGTACTGTGCCTTTAAGGCGTACAGCGGTGATGTACAGCAAAGGTTGTAAAATGTAAGGTGTGCGGCAGTGGAGTAAAAGCAGCATGGACGAAGCTACATCGTGTGGTCATTGAATCCTACACAAACATAATAATAAGTAACACTTAAATAATAATGTCTGGCACTTCTTCACATCAGTCTCAAAAGGACCAGGGGTCCATTTCACAAAGCAGGTTTAGTGAAAACTCTGAGTCTGTTAACCCTGAAATGAGGGAAACTCTGAGTTTTTCCGTTTCACAAAGGGAGATAACTCAAACCAGAGAAAGAGGGGTAACTCGAGCCTGTTTCACAGAGAGAGGTAACTTAAGCTCTCGGTCAGTTACCATGGTAACATACTCTCTGAACCTAACCTGGTCGGGACCAGGTTTTTCTCAACAAACCTCGAGTTTCTCTCTGTCTCCGCCCTCTTTCAGCCACACACGGTATTTGATTTCCTCATTCATTCAGTCAGCAGGCGAGTTTTGGTGTAGTATAGTTCTCATTGATCATTGCAAAAATCAGTCAGTAGGCCTACATTAGAAGTTATATTAGGTGGCGACTATTTTCACTACCATGGCATGTCCTTTTAATAATGATCCCGTGGATGAAGGTGCAGTATTACTGCGCAGAGAATTAAATATTCGTCGGTAGATGATTATCAGACCGCGCATAAATGTTCTTGCATTTCCAGACAATTATCTTTTTGAGCGGTACCGTTTCACGTCTCAGTCCATCATTTACATATACAACCTAATCCGTCCTTACATTTCCAACATTACCAACTGAAGTCTTGCTCTCACATCCAAGCAGATATTGTGTGTTGCGCTGCGTTTTTGTTTTTTTTTGCAAATGGGAGTTTTTATACAATGTCGGAGATGCAGAGCACTTGAGCAAGGCAACTGTATGCAGAGCGGTCAGAAAAGTGTGCCTCGCCCTGAAACAGCTCCTACCCATCTTTATCATTTTCAGCTCCTCTGCCTCCGTTAAGCCTGATTTATGCTTATGCTTCTGCGTAGGGTCCGCGTAGGGGTCTGCGTCGACGACGTAGCTACGCCATCGCCGCAGACCCCTACGCGGACCCTACGCCGTAGCCTGACGTGCATCTCTAAAAAATCCTGACTACGCGTCATGTCGACGCGTCGAGACGCGAACGGCAAGGACTGTGATTGGTCCGCTCAGAACATCATTTGTGGCAGTTGCTTTTCCGGTCAACGGTATAACAACACCACCAAGTTTTTGTGGTACGAGCGGCACGGAAAAAAAACACCCGCTCCATCTCAGTTGCCATTGTTTACTGTCTGACTGGAAGAAAACCAAGGAATCCGATATGAACCCAGCGAAACCAAAGAAAGACACAGCCACACCCCCCTAGCGGCTTGGCGGTGAATTGCAGAACAACGCGTTCCCTCGACGCAGAGGTCTTACCTGTTTGAACAATGTTTTTATGTTTCATCTTAAGCTGCAGCCAAGTGCGCTTATCCCCCACGTGATTGCACCTAAATGAAATAAATTAATAGGCTACCACTCAAGTTCCCACTGTAATATTATTGTGATTGCAAAGGACTACATTTAAACTTACGCATTGACCCGAGCACCAATGTTCTCCCACGCCGTCTCCCTCTCTTTTGCTGCTGCAGCGGTGTTACACTTATTTCTAAAAACGTGCTCAAACTCACCGTGTGAGCGCATTAATATTTCCAATTTCAGTGGGTTGAAAAACGTAGCCCTCCTCTTCCCCGTTGCCATGGTGACTCGTCGAATCGGGGCTCCATTGATGCTGTCTTTTTATACTTGTAGTGCACACGCTTAACTCCAGGTGAAACTACTCCGAGTTGATCAAACTAACTCATATCTGCTGTTCTGGAACCCGAAAACTCAGAGTTTCCTATCTCAGAGTAGATCAACTCAGAGTTCAGGGTTAGACTCAGAGTTTGTTGAACCTGCTTTGTGAAACAGACCCCAGGCCTCCCTCACCAGAAAAAGAAACAAACAAAACATTCAGGTATTATTACAACCTGTACCCATGTGTTTCTTGCTCAGCGACGATTTTACTAGCCTTTGTAATTATTATGGCAGTGTTAAACCAAAAGTCAACAGTGACTTATTTTAACTTAATAACACAGTGAAGTTACGTCACATTCAGTAATGTAAAGGAAGTTGCTTACGTAACTTACATAGGTACATATGCAACTGTACTTACATAAGGAACATAGCTATTTTAAGCAAAGCCATGATAGTGTAGTAAACCTAACCAACGGATTGTAGTGCCTAAGCCTGACCAAGCAGTTGCAGTGCCTTTACCTAACTAAATAGGTGTGGTACCTAAAGCTAACCAGGCAGTTGTAGTGCCTAAACCTAACATTGTAGTAGTGGTGCCTTAACTTAATCAAGAAGTTGTAGTGCCTAAACCGGTAGTGTAAGGCAAGATCCAGTATGCTTGTCGCTGTTACACTGCAAATTTTGTGTTGTTATAGTAACAGTGATGAATCTTACTTTGGAGCCACTGGTCTTTTTTTGTGTGTGATCTGTGGCTTTTCTTTTGTTCTTTTGCATGTCGACTCTCGAGTGCACAGGTGAAGGTCAGGTGTCTATTTTTACTGTCTGTTCATTGCATCATGAAGATCAAAAATGGGACTATTCATTCCCAAATGATCAAGTACTTCTCCGATGATTGATATCCACAGATGAAACATTTAAAGCTGTGGATGAAATCAACTGGCTGGTAGCTGGCTCCAGTCCTAAAAACTGTTGCCCTCCAGTTGCTGCATGCATGCTGCGACTTTATGGCCAGCCAGCACCACCTGAGAACATTTTTTATGGCTTCAATTACTGAGTGCTATTCTAAAATTAACACTAGCAATTAAAAGACACACCACTTACCCAAATTATATCATTGACTAAAGGTTAACAGCTAGTGCAGCCAAATGTAGTTCAACTCTACAGGCTCCATTTTGTATGTAGTCCCACAACACCTGCCATACATGGTAAGGCCACACTATATCCAGTTAACCCTATGCCTGGATATGATTGCACTGATCCCTCAAGCAATGATCTAAATCAAGCAGAGTTCCCTCACCTCTATTAGCATAAACACTTGCTAAATCAAAGTAAAGAATATGCTCCTCATTATGCCCTACTTTCAGAAAAATCAGAGTGTAGAAAGCGAAAACTGACAACAGTGATGTCAAAATGTCTTTACGCCTCTTTGTTACCCTTGATATTGCTTTTTCTCATTGATCAAAGGGGAATAAACTGCTGCCTTCAATGTGTTATCCTCACTTCTGTTAGCTTTTGTTTCTCGGATCTGTCTTCAGGAGTTCTTCTTTGGGGGAAATAAGGACACACACTGTCGCAAAGGTGAAGCTGCAGGATCTCAGAGAGGTCGCGGATGAATCATCTGGGTTCGGCGTGCGGTCAGGGGAAAACATCTCAGTTTGCCACAGCAGGGACTTAAAGTAACCAAGTACATTTACTTAAGTACTGAGTTTGGAGTTATCAGTGCTTTGGAGGTTTTCAGATTTATGCTTTATGCTTTATTTATTTTATTTTTATTTTTTATTTTTTACTATACTATGCTTAGTGGCACTCTGGATTAAGATTTTAATTTGTAAAATATATGGTCAACCTGTGAAACACATACAAGTTTAAACTGGTGGTTCCTGACATTTTTTGGCTTTTGACCAATTGCTTTATTCACAATCTATTGTGTCATGTATATAATATATCAAAAACAGAGGCAGGGCTGGACTGGGAACTAAACAAGCACCCCACAAAATGTTTATGAATTAATTAATCATTAATACAAAAATTAACACAACATAATTGCATGGTCTCTGGAAGGTTTTGCGTCAATACTTTTCACTCCATTGTTCAGTGGCACTGGTTTGTCATCGCTTATACCCGTCTCCACGGAAGTCTATTTCAAGACTGTTTTAGAGCTGTCTGACATAAGCATCAGATGTGTATTCATTTTGTATTCATTCAATTCATGATTAATAATCCAGTCTTGATGGAGACAATACATGTGTGTATTATGTATTATGTCTTATGCGGTCCAACTTTATGCAGAGGTACATAGCTTCGAAACTCCAAGGTTAATACAAAGATTTTATTTCTCAGTAAGCTAACTTGGGTAAGTTGCCTAACATTGCTTGTTCACAGCACATGACAAAGCACTGGCCTCCTTGATGTTTCTCCATAACAATGAGTGCTATACTATACATGATAGCCTTCAGACTGGCAGAGTGCAATGTCTTTTCATTTTTTATTGTTATGACAACTGCTCCCTGTTATTATAGATAGATAGCACCAGCAAATCTTTTACTCTTAATGGATTCTGCAATGGTAGTTTTACTTAAATAACAGGTATAAATATTTCTTCCATGTCAGTTTAACAACCATTATGGAGCAGATGTGGCTGTGAACAAACCATTGTATGAATTTAATTAAATAATGATGAGTTAATTATTCAAACGTATTTTGAAACTCTGGGACACATACTGCCATCTCCTCAAACAGAAAACACGGCCACTCCTGAGGGCCTCCAACTGTCATTGCATTCCATCAAACATCAGAGCATCTCTTCAGATTTACAGCCTATAAGTGGACAGTAAATCTGAGCTGTTGTTGCAACTCGAGCCTGATCTTGATTCTTGTCACTTTCGCCTTTTGAAGTGAAACGCTCGTCAGATCGTTTGTCAACCGCGAGTGCCTTTCTGTCTGAGTGTCAGCGCCGCGACAGCATATGGTATCGCAATCAGTCACAAACCCGTTTCTCCATTACTGACATTTCTCTCCGGACTGAACAAAGTTATCTTTGTTTAGCAAACAGTTTATTCTTCGACAGGACCAAGCGGTTTCAGGAGTTTGCTCAAGAATGTTCTCAGCAGACTATCCCTCCCACACACAACCCAGGGATGTTTACTTGGGAAACAAAGCTTACAAACCTGTAATAATGATAGCAAAAGGTTATAGAGCACTGACCTTTAAAGAGTTTCCACTGCTGTCACTTTAGCCAAATCTGAGTGGTTTTGCACCAAAAATGTGTTAACAATCTATTACTTCCAAACAGTTTTTGACAAAATTATGCGCCTAAAGTGCATTAGCAACATATTAGCCATCATCTACATTGTCCTTTTCTATTTTACTATTCTTTGTAAATGGTATTAAATGCAATGTTATGTCTGGTGGTTCTTTATATGAAGTATAGCTCTTCACCCTTCATATAAGAATACTCGAGTCCCATCTCCCAGTCTTGTCTATGGAGGTTGCAGCCTCTCCCTGTGGGCGTAGCGCTACCTCCAACATTGTAAAAACATATCAGGTGTGTTGGACACATGGGAAAAACTGACTGTGTGAGCCCTGTGATCGACTGCTCTGCCAAGAGCCAGGTGTGTGCTGGGATAGACTCCAGGACTGACCGGAAAAAATAGGCAAAGAGAACAAATTGCACCTTCGCAATAACACCTGTTCTTTGCACGAGTTATATTCTGCAGTACAGTGCCAAGTGTCACTGGGGTCACTACGCACCATCATGGACAACACTTCCACCAGCTCCACAATGAGGACTAAAGTTGCCGAAAGGTGTTCCTTTGTCTCCTCTGCCTCCATATAGCATGGCTTATGTCTTAGCTGTAATGAGAGGCATGATAAAAAAAAGGCCCTTCCCCGCTGCTTCGGGTGACATTTGAATGCGCTGGTTAGTGCGTGTGATTGTGGGCAGAGGCTTTCCCCATGTGCTCACGTACAATTACTGCATTTGGCAACATCTCACTGTGTAAAATAGCATGTTTTCATCGAGCCATATGCCATTACGTCCGCCTTTATGCCATTCCGTGGACATGGAGAAATGAATGTCAAACAATCGGAAATGCGTGGTTCATTGAAATTTACACAATGGCACTGTCTTAACCATTTATTATGTAATTGTTACAGTTAATAATCTGTTGTACCTTCAAAATTCCCACAGTATCTATTAACATTTAGAAAGTATTATAAATATCAGTTGCACATGTACAACAAATACATTGTTTATTAAGGATTCCATTGTGCGTTAAGAGTGTAATAACATAAATTCAGTTTAGTTAACCATGTATTAATGATGGGTATCATAAATTGATACTGATTATGCATCTGGTATTTGAGGAGGTCTGTAAATATGTGAAAGTCATACCCTTACATCAGTTTAGGCCAGTGAGATGTGATAGGACTCTGCAAATGTCAGACATAAATGTGAGATTATTTGAATTTGGAACAGTGAATATGCTCATTAGACAGATCTTTAACTTGGCCATTTTTCATGCCTGGACCAGTGAGTACATTTCAATCTTCCCTGAGTTTATTGCAGCCTGATCGCCAAAATGTTGGCGATGTACATTTTTTGCAAACCATGGATAGGTTGAAACTTTAAATTCCTTTGTGTTGTAGCTTATAATGTTTAATTTTCAAGTGGTTAGGTTTAGGCATTAAAGACACTTAGTTAGGGTAAGGAAAATAAATGGTTGATTAATAACATGAAGTTCATCCATGACATTTGGATGGACATTTTAAAGCTACGACTGATGTTAATTACCTTTTGCAATGCTTACGAACAGTTTATAAAGTATTTCATTAAGTGTTTATGGTGAAATAACTATTAAAGGAAGTTTAATTCAATTTAAATGTACCCCTAATGAGGGTTATTATAAAGTGTTACCAGGCCTCCAATGACCAACATTGGAGGCCTGGTAACACTTAACACTCATGCTGTGTTATGTTAACATTGTTGTGTCATGCACATACGAATGCACTGAAAAATACATTTCACTGTTGAAAGATTTGTCAGTCATTAAAAACACTTCACATTTCTGTATAAATCTGCATCACTAGAGCAATGCGAATTGATTACAAGTTATTCAATTTATTAAATTTGCATTGACTCCACATTTGTTTTGTATATGTTTACAAATATAGATGTCGCCCCTTTGGCATACTGAAATGTAAAAAAAAAAAAAAAAACAAACTTAGAAAATGTAATACATTTTACTGGAGCCAGAAACATTGTGACAGTGAAATGAACTCATTTTAAGGTAGATTACATTTCAAAAGGTGAATATGAATGAAAAACAGCAGGTCAGTTTCACATTGTTGGCTCGTATTGGCTTCTGCATTTCATCATGTGCAGCGCTGTCCGAGGTGCTGAACCGCTTTTCAGCCCGTTTCATCACACATTCACGTGGCATCACTATGCGTTGCGTTCGTGCATGAATAACATTCCCGTCAGTGTTATTTGCTTCTGAGGCAATCTTGGTGAAAAAAAAAAAAAAAAAAAGAAATGCAACAACTCATAATTGAGTTTTTAAATGTTTTTGGAGGAAAAAAAGTGAGAACATTGAATTAAATGAAATGAAAATCATTTATCTGCTTATCTATTCCATTTGCAATGTCATTCATCCACTCTGGCTTGGTATCCCTTGCAAGATATTCCCAATGTGCTCAGGGACATAGTACATTATCATTATGTCTCTGCACTGTACTCCTCTAGGCTATACAAAGCTTTTTTTTTCTTTTTTTGGTACTTCTCCCTGTTCATTCATTTTTCATTGGCGTGGGCTTGTTAATTAAAATGCTGAATGGCGCACTTTAGGTTGCAAACACAAAATTTTGTTGTTTGACCTTTTTCTTTTAGCCAATATGTGGTGCTGCCTGAGTATGACGCCTTGATGAATGGATAATGTACTATCCCGACTGACAGGCCTCTTTGAGAGAATTAATGAGAACATAGTGAGCAAGAAAGGGGGGATTGTTGAAAAGAGGGAGTTTCTTTTCTATTTCGCGAGGCCTCGAATTACTCTTTCGTGGATTATGTCGGTTCCTCAGCCCGCAACTGGTTAATGGATATAATGTAGTTATTTATCATGCGGACACTTGAAAGACTGACGGATAAAAGAGAGTGAAAAGAAAAAAAAAGGTATGGCAGGCTATATGACGAGAGATGGGGAGATGTTGGAAGAGGCAGGCAGACACAGTGATAACCATCATAGATGTCATCTGTCTTTCCTTCATAGGCTGTTGCATCCTGTTTGTTCTGCTCGATGTTGAAATTAAATATGCAAATTGTGAAACAAAATGGATGTTTCCGAAATGAACGGCTGTCAGACGTTGTCGTTTATTGTACCTAGTTCGAGCATCAAAACATCCCCCCCCCCCAATAAGAAGCAGGGAGGTGAATGGAAAACAGCGTGAAATTCGAACGCAGCAACAAAAGGGATTTCAATCAAATCACCGACTGATTGACTGATTAATTAACTGGTTCCTGCCTTCTTCCGTCTATAAGAGAAGACCACCAAAATGAGGGGATAAAAAGGATAAAATCTATCATCTGGTGGAAATTAGTCAAGCCTTCTTGACTACCTCATGAGTCATGACTGAATAGGTGAAATTGATTATCCAGTAGATTAACGCGTATTCTTGAAATGTAATAAATGGTCCTTAGCCTTGGTGATGACCACACAAAGGTTCTCTTTGAAAGGGACTGACGGATATGTGTTGTAAGAACCAGCTTGTGGCACTGATGTGCAACACTAGACGAAGCACGGAGTAAAGCCTAATTAGACAGCTCTTTAATGGACGCTCCTGGAGACTACTTGATGTTTTTTAACTACCGTCTCCATCTGGTGAAATGGACACACTCAGTAAATATTTTAAGGGATTCATTCTGATGGTGATGGCAAAGTAAATTCAAAGTCGTTTTAAGTTATTTGCTCAACTTTTCAAGGTGAGGTGTAGTCAGTCATGTGGCCAGTCATTATTTGCTCCACTACTACTGGGGGGTAGAGCCAATGTCTTGTTATCAGAATGTCGCCGGTTCGATTCCCCTGGTCTGCATGTCGAAATGTCCTTGGGCAAGATCCTGAACCCCAAAACTGCTCCTGATGTGTTGGTCGGCACCTTGCATGGCGGCCACCACCATCAGTGTATGAGTGTATGCATGAATCACTGTAAGTCGCTTTGGACAAAAGAGGCTAAATGCCCTAAATGCAAATGTACTTGTTCGTTGTAACGTCCCTTAAAAGGTACAATTTGTAAAATTGTTTTCCCAACTCAACTCAACTTTCCCAATTCCCAACTCATCAAGTACTGACACCAGGTGGGTAACCAGTTTGATTTACCAATCCAAGTATGAGTTGGACATGAGACTCAACAACCAATCTTTCTTCAAATTGGACTTTTAAAGGGGCTACATCTCTAGCAAAGTCCATGTGCTCGCCCTTTCCTGACTTGCTATACCACTTTGTACCTCCACAGGAAACAGTCTTCTCCCACTGTAATATGAGATGGTGGGCCAGGCAGACTCCAGTCAGCTAAGAAGGTCACTAGCTTTGTGGCTAACTGAGCAAACTAGCTAACGGCAAAGAGTATAGAGCTCAAAAGTGACCACTCACTGTTTGAACGGAGGAGATGGATGCTGCCCAAAAAGACGACTTGACGTACATGACAGCGAGCTCCACCAATGAGCGAACTCCCTGTTACACTTTAGGATTTTGGGCAGTGTAGTATTTCTACGTGACACTGCAAAAAAAATATGCAGACTTTCACTTCCCGAATCTCACTTTTGAGCTCTACAGTAAGCAGCAGTTAACGGTTACTCTGGTGATAATGTATGGGGGAACCTTCAACAGGTGGCCAGTTCCAATACATTGTTTTCCAGATTAAATGCAACACCATGTCATTTTCTCAAGAAAGATTGTTGATCGTCTCTTTCCGTTGATTCATCCATCCAGCCATCATCTGTAACTACTTTTTATTTGCAGGGTTGCATTCGATCCTAGCCAAGTGGTGGGGTACACCACTCTCATGCCCAGATTGTTAAATACCTATCAAAGCCAACAACAAAATTTGGTCTTTTGCATCAGACTCCTCAAAACCATTAACCCAAAGCGTTGGTGTTTGACGATCCGGGGGATGAGACTAGAACAATCAACTACATCTCTCCAGAATTAAACATAGTTTTGCTTTAAAGCTGTTCAAACGTCAGCACGGATTGTTGATCTAATTCCTCCAAAGTACACTTTACTTAGCAAGAAAGAAGAAGCAAATCATTCTTTTTTTTTTGTTTTCAAGAACTCGGAGTGAGTCAGTGCTGATTCAAGGAGCTCATTTACTGGAGATACTGTTTGTACTCCTCAGGGCTTTTTGTACTTTGATCAACAGCTTGTTCAGTGGAGTCTTTCATTCACCAGTGGATATGGTAAAGGTTGCAGAAACATCTCCCCGCGTCCTCTTTTGGTAGAAATCATCCACCGTCTGCGAGGCGTACTGTCTATAGCTTTAATTTGCTCTTCATTTATGTTCACAGCAAACAACAATTCAGCAAGGAAATGAGTCTGCCAGAAGTATTATGCAGCACCCACCCCCAAAACAAAAAATATGAAAGAACTGTCTGCAGTGCTAATGCAAGATCAATCGGCGCCATGAAGGAGGAGTGTTATACAAGCGATTACTGTGCACTATTTAAAACCTGCTCGCCTGCGACAGAGCTGGAGGAGTCGGTTAAAGTTCATCAAACATCAGTGAACACTACTGGCAGCTGCTATAAAGTTCTCGCTGCCGAGCATGGACTGTGCAATCAATCACCTGAGATCTGAGCTAATCACATCCCACGGCCTTCTTTTTTCCTTTTCCGAACCAACAAAAACACGCTTTCAGAAAACACTCAATTGATTCCAGCACAGTTTGTCCTTGGGAGAAACAGATAATTGCCTGTATTAGCGGTCTGGCTACGCCGAGAACTCCCGACCCGAGAGGCGTGGAGCGTTTGAACGGCAATGGTCATTAGCTCCTCTCTGTCCGTGTATTTGTCATCGAGTCATGCCATTAGCATCAGACGGAACTGGATGCGCTAATTGGCTAACAAGTTTGAGTGTCAGCTTCAAATTGTGGCTGCCGAAGATAACATTCTTAAAGCATGCAACTCTGGCACTTGATGCATTGTTCTTGACGCATCATCACTGATTTATTTACCTATCTGCTCTAAAGATAACACGTTGTGTCTGTACACACTGCATTTTAAATGAGGTTGCGCAGATTTTATTTCCTTTTCATCCTCTCTGTAATATCAGAGCACTTACTGATCAGATTAAGTGGTCAGCAACAAATGGATTCATTTGGAACCACCATTACGTCCGAGACCAACCCTTGCTGCATGTGCAGTATCAATCGATCACGGTGTTGTCTGCTGCCGTGCGTGAGGTCTTAAAGCTCATCAGTGTTTACCGGGGGAACAATGAAGCTGTTTTGGACTTTGTCCTCCTCAGTGGCCACCTTTTGGAATTTGAAAGATCACTTGTTTGTCTAAGAAAGACAAAAAGCACAGAGGGAGAGAGCGCAACTCAAGCGGGTGGGAGTTGCGAGGTATTGATTTACCATTACAGTGCAGCTTGACCCTGATGCTGCCCGTAGAGTACATTCATGCTATCAAAGATGAACCATTTTGATAACGGTCTATTATGACCGGGAGTGCTTTTTTTTTTTTCTTAAGACGACGGAACTGAAAAGAAATGAAAGGTTGCTTTCAGGGGCTTAGCGACGAGTGAGGGTTTAATTTGTTGTCTTTGATTTTTTTCTTATCAGGATATTAAATGTGGTGGATTATATTATCAGATTGGTGAAAAATGTTCAATCTGAGTGATTTGTGCTTTAAGTTTGCAGTTCAATTAAAGGATTACCTCTCACACAATTTGAATTAATACATTGAATTTTATAAGCCAATTAACTGACTTGAATGGCTTTGATCAACAATGGTCTGATTTTAAATTATCTGTGTTATGTTTGCTGTTTGAGTTCCTTTTGTATCTCTGATGATTGATGGCGTTGCCACTGAAGGCGCTCAGTTTATGTGTCTGCCTGTGGGTAGCCGGTATACCCACACTGTCTAGTTTTAATTAATTACCCCTCGACATAACAACAAATCTTTTCTCCTGGGCTAATTTTCATCCGGAAATAGG
The DNA here is from genome assembly GCF_900880675.1 of Sparus aurata. Classification (NCBI taxonomy): domain Eukaryota; kingdom Metazoa; phylum Chordata; class Actinopteri; order Spariformes; family Sparidae; genus Sparus; species Sparus aurata. The sequence continues at coordinate 7,405,391 of NC_044210.1, read as the reverse complement.
TTTGGTGGGAAAGATAATGCTCTCTGGATTATGTTTTCATGAACTTGGCACGGAAATGTGAACAGGATATTGACCATTTCTACAAATTGTTCAATGCCAAAGCCTAAATGTTCATATTAAATATAGATAAAGCCAAATGATCTCTGCTCCTTGCAAATTATGCATATTAGCATTTGTGTTTAAGCATTTAAGATGTTTTCAATGCTCTTTAGATACTTAAAAAGGAGCTATAAGCCTATGTAAGCATTTTTATTGAAACCACTCAAGAATTCATCTCAAGTAATCAACAGGATGTGAGGAAATAAAGTTTTGTATGTGTGCTGTGTACAGCTACCTAAGTCAGCATGCTCACTAGATAGCCGCGACCCATCATGGACCAAAGCTTTTGTGCGAGTGCTCTGAGCTCCCAGCTGGATCGCTAGCTGCACAGCTAACTTATCTAACTAGCTAACGGCAGCTAAATTTAGCAGGTTACTCTGACAATATGCAGCCCCTTGTTTATTTTGAGTATGAAGTCAGTAGTATGCAGGTGGACGATTCTTACTTCTCACTGACCTTTAACATTATTTCAGGTGAGACATTAGCCATGAACCCCAGTAGCCAGTGCCAATGTCCTTGTGCTACCCATGACTAAGGGTGCCATGAGTTAATTCAAAAGGGTTGCCAGATGGTTGTGGAGAAAAAATTACATATTTTTGAATGCAGAGTAATTTTTTTTACATTACAATGTTTGTGATGAGTTGGTGATACTATGTGCTTTAAAACAGATTTTTATGAATGAGTTTGCGAGAGTTCTGATTTGCGGGGTTTGGGAGGGGAAGAGTATGCCTTGCGAACACTAATCTGATTTTCCACGACTTGAAGACAGTCAGTACGTTTAAATGCACACCTCGGATTACAGCTATAGTTCGACTATGCTACTCAATCAGACAACTGCAGTTGTCCGAGTCTACATGACTGTGAGAAAATCAAATTATTGGCCGAAGCATATCATACCCCGGTGCGATGGATGGCGCTGTACCCATTTCAACTAGTGGTAATAAAGCCACCTCCGGCTGACCTCTTTACGTCACCAGCAACAACAAACTGCCGCGGCATTCAAGAAAGATGGCGTACGAAGAGCAAGACGAAGCTACATCTGTGTAGATTTTGTATATGGTGTACATGAAAATTACACAAACTAGATGCACAATGGCGCTCTCGCTTGCGGTGTTATTTCAGAGGAAAGACGCCACTGTCCTACTTACAGCTCACGGCCCCAAGAAAAAAATCTCGAGCCTGCGCAGGATGCAAAATCTGATCCGATCTGATGGAACATATACATGCAGGAGTAGTGCGACTATCAATCGAATAATCTAGGTGTATTAATCCAACTATGAGAAATCCGATCCGGTATGATTTTAGTCAGACTAAGGTGTATACATGCATCTTAAAAATCCAATCATAGTTGGACTAACCCAGTAATTCGGTTTTCTTGAGTGTCATGTAAACGCACTGACTGAGAGCCACTGATTCTTTTGATTTGCCAGCAAACATTACATGAATAATATGTCCTCCAAATCATGTTAAATGTATTTTGAAGGAGACACGGTTGGGTTAACATACTGTTCTGATGCGTAGCCTTTACCATGAATTAAAAAAAAAAAAAAAAGTAAGATAAAAAATAATGCGTAAATAATAAGAAAATGCGGGCTTGAATGTACACACCAGTGGTTTCATTTCAAGAACTCTCCGAGCTGCGGAGTGGAGACATACTGCAGGGCCAGTTCTGTCAGCGGAATCGTTATTAAACGAGACGGTCATTGTGTGTGATGGTGAGTTTTAAAAAAAAAATGTGTGTGTTTGCATTCGTCTCATTCTGCTTCTGTGTGTGTGTGTGTGTGTGTGTGTGTGTGTGTGTAGAGTGTGCGCTCGTGTACCCGTGTCCTGCGTGCGAGGGGAACTGGTTCATCTCGGGCCCGTCAGCCACCAACCCCTCGCCTGTCACGCATTGTGAATCATGTGGACGGAGGGGCTTAACAAAACATAAGAAACTCTCCTGAAGGGGGATTTCGGATGTGCGTGAAAGTCTGTGTGTGTGCCTGAGTGTGCGTCTGTGTACGCTGCATCGTCCGTCTTCTTCTCCTTGTTGTTCCTCCCCCTGGGAGGCCGTTTGGGATTCATGTCGCTTTTTTCCCCCTCTCTTTTTTTTATGTAGGACACTGCACTGCTGCCTGCTTGATGTTTGAGTCGGTGGGTGTTGGGGGGGGGGGGGTGCTTTAAGACGCCGCTGCGCCTTCTGTTTTTCGGAGGGAGCCGAGATATGATTCAAAGCTCTGACAATCGGATGCTGAGGCGAGGAACAACAACTATTTTGGGTACAACGGCGTGCTCACCAAACACGGGATGTTCTGAGTGAAGATGGTGCAGAGCCTCTGCTTATTGCACATTAGAGGAAAGAATGTGGGAGACGAGGGGTGAGCGGGGGAAGGCGTGGGTGGGGGTGCGCCGAAGAAAAAGGTAAAAGGAAGAGAGGGGTGAACTTGAACCGGAACACACATCGACGCTTCGTCGAATGATTGGATTTAAAACAAGGGGGTCAATTGTAGTGCTGTGACTCAACACTAAACTCTGCAGTTTTATACAGCTTTCAGCTGCTTTGGACTCCTGATTTTGGGTCTCTGGATACACAAACTGGATGGTTAGATCGCAACACATTTTAATTTGTATCAAATCCCCCTTATGGCAGCATCTACTAAAGTTAGCATGCTAACTAGCTAACCCCGGCCCATCCTGGTCCAAAACTTCTGTGCGAGTGCTCTGAGCTCCCAGTCACATCGCCAGCTGCACAGCTAACTAAGCTAACTAGCTAATGGCAGCTACTGTTAGCAGTTACTCTGACGATATGCAGCCCCTCACCTATTTTGAGTCTGATGTCAGTAGCATGAAGGCTGCCGATTCTTTAAAACTGCACCTTTAACAATGTATTTCAGTAGGAGACATAGGCCATGAGCCCCTGTAGCCAGTGTCAATTTCTTTGTACTTAAATGCTGCATATTATAAATTGTATCCCCCCCATTTTTCCTGCTAGGGAGATGATGGAGACCAAAACAGAGACAAAGTAGAGTGAACATCAAACTTGCGAGCTAAAACAATTACGCAGAGAATTTGTTTTTGCAAGTAAAAAGACGAACAAAGACAAGCTTATTTTAAACTCTCAATTCTATCTTTTCATTATATGATAGTGAACTGAACATCTTTGTGTTCAGCGCTGTTGGTAGAGCAAATTATTTAGTCCATTAGTTGGCAAAGCAGAATTGGCACATTATTCAGTGATGAAAACAATCATTAGCTCGAGCACCAGACTGCAATAGTGATTAAGTGAGGGTACTGCTTCAGGTCATAGCTACCTGATGTTGTGTATAACACAAGTCAAACATGACAAGTCATGCAGCCATCGGAGAATGGGTTGGGTTTACTAAAATATAAGCAGTAACTGTATAAAGGACCCAAAAGGCGAAAGATATTGTGTTCAAAAGTTATCAAAAGTATAGGTAAACTATTCATAAATGTACATATATATATACTACGTATACGATGGGTCGAACGACTAACAGCATTACCAAGTATCAGATCTCACATTGAGGCAGTGTTTTCTTTAATCTTTAAATTGGACTGCAGATAAAACAAATTAATTCTAAAATCACCACTTTGGCTCTGATGCCGCTTGCAATCTCCAAACTAACTAGTGAGTAAAGTTATCAGATAAATATAGTCAGTATGAGTACAAAATGTAGTGGAGAGGAAGTATGAAGTAGCAGAAAATGTTAAGCACCTCAAAACTGTACTTGAATAAATGTACTAAATTGTATTACATCACTGAATATAAGTCATGGATTGGATTCGGTCTATGGCGGCCACATTAAAGCTCCAATTACTCTTAGGGTATCCAGATGCGTAGAGTCTGGTTGGGCAGTATCGTTCAATAAAGTGTTTTGAATACCTCAGTCAAACCCCTCTGAGTCTGTGTCCCGTCACAGTACTCCAACATGAGATAAGTGATCCGTGGGAAATCTTTGGCATTAACGTGGCACCCAGAAATCAAAAAAGGTCACCCATTCTGCTCCAGATATGCAATCTTTGGGACGCGCGACGCAAGGAATGTATCAGAAATATGAAAGAAGCACAACACAAAGCCCCAGGCAGACTAGTACTTGAAGCGACGATGGTAAAAGGAGGGGGAAGAGGATGAGGATTATATGGAAATGTGTAGAGGAAGTGGAGATAAAGAGGGAGACAGAAGATATTAGTGGATAAATAAGGAAGTAAAGGGGTGGTGGTGGGGGGGGAACGATAGGGGAAAATATTGGAGGAGGAGTAGGGAGATGGGGGGGGGGAATACGAAGAAAGAGGATAAGAGGATAAACACATATCATGCAGGGATTTAGGGGAAAGGCAGCAAACTTGCCATCGCAGCATGTTAAGACTAACCCCTCCGCTGTAGCGCTGCTCCCTGTTTTGTTCAAGAGTTGTAGGAAAGTTTACGCTCGTTATGAAACAAAGTGATTAATCTCTGCAGTTGAATAATAGGCTCGGCTCTTTTTTTATTTATCTATTTATTTTTTATGGTGACTAAGCATTTCGGGGTGTGAAGCGTTGGTCATGGCCAGCTGGTAGATGTTAAACTACTTAGGGAATTAGCCGCTGCCACAATTGGCAAGAAACCGGATTAACATTTTTATTTTATTTCTTTTAAGATTTTTTAAGCTTGACTCAACCATGCTGTTTTTCATCTCAGACAAAAAAGAAAAGAAAAAAAAACATCGCCTCATAAAAAATTCAAATGGCATTAATGATGCACCATTTTTGTCAGGAACCAAAATAGATGAATTACATAAATGAGATGAATGCCACTTGCTGGAGGAATCAAACATTGCTTTTAACGGCTCCTCTGACTCTTGACTCCTCACAATAATTGCCAGTATATAAACACAGACGGCAGTATAGAGGGCAAACTGTGGTTTCCAGGGCCAGGTCTGATATTATAATAAATGAGAAGTGCATTTCTTTTTCTCCATCACGTTTGTCCTTTGTTGTCCGCGGTTCGGGGGCTCTTAGGAAACACAAAGTGAAGGTCTTTACCGCGCGCATCATCTATGTTCATTAGCGCCGCCATTAGCGTCTATGTCATCTTTTCCACTGGCTTGCCAGGCCGCGACCGCTTCCAATTTGGACGCTATCGAAAGATCTGCCTTCAGTGTAGTGTGACCTCCGTGACGCCGTGCCGAGGGCCATGAGCGCGCCATGAGAGCCAAATGACTCATAGGGTCAATAATAGGGCGTATTTGTAAGGAAGACTTCAGCAGCTTATTAGTTGTTATGGAAGGGTTTAGCCATTTGTGACGAGAATGGAATGCAACAGCAATTGAAGTCATTATTTAAGAAAATGTAATGGTTGTAGCTTTAAAAAGGTGCAATATGTAAGAATTTAAGTTTAAAACATTTAAAAATAAACCAAAATTATCAACAGAATGTGAAGACGAAACAGTTTGATGTCTCTGTATTGTGTTGCAGAGATATCCACCGGAGTAGCATGCTAACCACCTAGCCCTGTGCCTGAAAACCTTGGTAAGTCCAGCTAGCTGCACTGCTAACTGAGCTAATAGGCTAACAGTAACTAAAGTCAGAAAACAGTTGGCACTTACTCTTAAATGTAAATTGAATTGGAACTCGCTGAATATATGGATTTCACAAACATTTACAGTAAATAAATACAAATAGTCTTTTCCTTTAAAAGAGAAAACACCAATGACATGTGGGAAAATTACCTTTTTAAAATAAATAAGTTGTCAAAGTATGGGGAAGCTTTTTAATCAACATTTTTTCAGAATCTACCAGTTAATGACATGATTATACAGTCTTTTAACGGGGTGTCAATTTAATAGTTATTATCGTACAAAAACAGTATTCACAGTAAAAATATATTTCATACATTCATATTTCTTGAGATCGGCAGTAAGTTGGTGCCATGACACTGGGCTCTTGTCCCCTATGTTGTATGCAATGAAAGGATTTACATACATACATACTTTTTTCCTTACAAATAATTCTATAAAATAACAATTATTATAACATCATTATGCTGATATATCAACCTTTAAATAGACTTGAAATGTTTTTATAAAAATATTGAAATAATGTATTAAGGGATGGCAGAGCTGTCTTTGTACAGTATTTCATAATTGATATGTCCAGCATTTTATTGTAATAGCATGGGAACAGTTTTGGAACTTTGCACTAGGACATTATACTAGTTTTTAACTTTAAAGAAGAGGAAAGTTTAATAGTGTTTCTACCTTAACATGCAATCCATATCTGCATGATCTGGATGTTAACGTGAGCTGAAGAGTCAGCACAGAACGCACTGTGATTGGATGACATCTGGAGGTTGCCGGGCACACACTGTGAGCGGATCTCAGCCAGATGTGAATGCACTCCGTCGAGAATGAGTATATTTTAAGAACAAAAATCCCTCCAGCGAGTTGAAAGGTCATCCAACTCTGCCCCCTTCTGCATAAGTCGTTTTTTTAAAAAAAATTAACCATGACCAGCGAACATTGCATCTTTTGATTTGGACACACCCGGCTAACTAATTTCATATCGAGATAATATTTCAATATGGGTGGGATCAGGTGAACTTATTAATTCCAGGAGTAAGGGCAAAGACCCACAGAGCAGATGCCATTCTCCAAACAGATTAGGTATTAACACCGGATGAAAATGGGGCCTGACAAAAGTTAATTTTGCTCGACAGCGCTCTGTGGCAAAGTGCAGCATGCTTTCAGCGGTTTGGGGAGCGCCTGATACGCTTTAGCCTCAGGGCTCGCCGTATTGTCGCTGTACAAAAAGCCGGATTTGCTTTCCGCTGGGATCGTGCAGTACTCGCAAACCAGCACGCTCAACTTCACTTGGATCCTGGGGACACTTGCTTGCTCTACATATCGCTGCCTGCTATGATAAAGAACAGCGAAGCAGTTAAGACCGCCGATCAAGTGAGGAGGATGTATCCAAGAGGACAGCTGAGCCACACAACCACACAAAACACAGAGGACAACCGAAGGCCCGAAGCTGAATTTTTTGCAGGGGACTCTGATGCATGAGTAGCGCTGCTTCTGTTCAACACCAGCACAACCTGTTAAGCGCACTGTGAGATGAGTTTTTGTATGCATCTAAAGGTGTAGCATTCGTACATCTAGGTTATATGTTATCTTTTAGCTTGTTAGCTGTAATTTGATGATTTGAGTGCACTTTACTAATAATTTAGTCGAGCTAAAGCTATGGAAGGCTAATTTATAAACAAATGTTCCTCCAGATTCTAGATGTACCTCGATAGAATTTCTTCACTTGTTGTTAAGTGACAGTTAACAGTGGCTAACTGTTGCCGTAGTCCTGACACCAGCTCCAAGTCAAGCTGGTGTCAGGACTGAACACAAAATTCGAGACCAAGCCCATCCAGTTACACCACAGGGAATCCAGTCCTGAGATGGTTTAAAGAGCTGAGCTGTTGTTAGATGGTTACCGCGTGCTTGTTTAGTCACTCAGCTGACATTAGCGGCCCTATTAGCTGACAGATCTTTGGCCCCAGGTTGCTCGGAGTTAAACTCGGCAAGAAAACCACCTTGGCACTGTATTCCATCGTCAAATTGGCAGCCGCCGGTCTTGGATGCTGCCATCTGTGGCCTTGTTTGACCAGCCCATTAATCAGTCGATTGGCTATGTTCACTGGGAGCTACCAGTCGGGCAGTTGGCTACGTACCATAAGGACATCTCTAAGTGTCAAACAACTGACTATTTTATAGGAGATCTCAACTGGACAATTTCCAGCCATGTTTGTTGTGACAAACCTGGGGTGTTTTTAACACCACCGCAGGGCATCTCTGATTGTATTTCAGGCGACAAAACATGTATCTAAAGCCAAAACATGATCTGTTCCAGACCCTAACATTGCAGTATTTGTGGCTTAACCTAACCAAACCGCGAGTACATAGAAAAACAGTACCTAAGGAAAGTTGCAACCTAAAGACATGCAAAGTTTGAACCTGTGGCTTGCAGAAAGGTATATTGCCAACATTTATTCTGGTGATTGGGTTGAGGCATCAGTATAAAACTGAGACTACTATGTTCAGTTAGATTCATTCTAGTACATTAAATTATTTATTACCCTCAGTCTTTAAATGCATTTTATTTTTGATGAGATGGGACTCCGCAATCAATTGGGAATGCTCCAACTGATAGCAGTTGAAAATATAATGTAACATAGAAGTTCGACTTGTCCACATTCTACAAATCTTCTATTTAACTTTAAGGTAAATTGGACTCAGTATCCAAGCTGTAGCCACTTTTTCTTTCAACTGCCGAGAACACCTACGCAGACGCCGGAGGAAACAAGGACCAAACATTTATGACCGTGGACCAAAATGTACCCGACAAACCTGAGATTTTCTGACGTACATTTGCAGCAGACGAAGCAAAACCGAAACCGATATGTTCCAACACACTATATACCGACAGGCTTTTACCAGCGTGTTTCTTTCTTAAGAGTCACTTTGCTGGCCATTAAGCCCTAATGTGTTATCTACCGGCATTAGCGTTGCTGTAGTGCTCTTGAGGCTCTCCAGGCTCAGGCAAATGCATTCAGCGGCTTCAGAGGGAAAAAAAAAAAAAAGTAAAATTTGATTTACTGGAAATATTCAAAGATTTCATTAAACACTGACTTTGAATCTGCATTACTACTCTGCTATTTCGAGGACTCGGCATGCGCCGGGTACACATCGGGGACTTCGCACACGCTTACCAGGGTGGCGATGGAAGGTTTTGATGTGACACGGCGTTTGCAAATGTGTGTGTTTTAAAAAAAGACTGCGACTGCATGATGCTGTAACGAGGCTGAGTCACTGTTTTTTTTTTTTTTTAAATGTCAGGGTTGTTGCTCAGTGGATATGACTACATGTATCATAACACTATTCCTTTTTGTGATTGTTAATATTACACCTGATCACCGGCCCTCGCCCAAACCCTTGTGCGTGACTCTTTCCACGCAACATTGTGTGTGTGTGTGTGTGTGTGTATTCTCCCACCACTCAGGAGAATGGAGCTTGATTATGAATTATTCCCTTTAGAAACAAAAAGGAGCTAGCAGTGTGAGACGCCGAAAAGCTCGGGGACACTCGGTGCTTGTGGAAGCATGTGTAAGTATGTCATGCTATTTGAGGACAGAAAAGATACAAGCTTGTGTTGCACCAACTCCCGACACAGTGCCTTTATGGATTGATGTTCAAAATGTTCCGGGGAAAAAAAAACAGACTAAAAAACACATAATAGCCTCGATTGATCGGAATGGTAGCGGAGGGCGGAAAAATGCAGATTGTTTTGCGACACAGAAACCGAATCTCTAAGAAAATTGCGACTAACCTTTTAAGCCTTAAACGCCTCGTGGCTTTCATCCGACTGGGGAGATTGTTTCTTTCTTCTCCCTGCCCCACTTTCGAGAGCCAAATCAGCGCCTTTCAAAAAAGTTTTTAGGTCATATTTGGGCTGTCAGAACACATCGGGGAGCCAGTTGTTAATTGATAAAGTGTCTTCATTTTTAATTGAATAATTATCTGAGAAGAGGATTCTTGCAGAGTCGGACTGCTGAAGTGTTCCGAAAAATCAAGGTTTCATTGTATGCAAGTTATTCATTTTATTATTATTGGTGTCTAGACGCTTTGTCACAGACTTGACCAAACATGAGTACCAGTTGTTGTCTTTAGGGGACGACGAGCGTTTGAGAATAAAGGAAGGGGAAGTTAAGTGGAGACTTGACAGCTTTGCACAAAAAAAGTGAACTCGTTGTACTGCCTGCACACTCAGACACTTACCCGCTGGTTCTCCCCTCCCCGCACCGTCCATGGGATGACTTGACTCATGTTGCCATAGAAACAGGAATTACCAAAAAGCTCAATAATATCTGGATGGAGGGCAGAGAAAGAGAGAGGGAGAGCTGTGGCCTCAGTGCAGAAACAGTGAGTTGGTATTTTTTATATATATATATGTATATATATATATATATATATATATATATACATATATATGTATATATATATATATATATACACACACACACACACACACACACACAATTTGCTGTACAACGTTCTTTCACAAAAAGTAAAAGTGTTGATATAACAACAAACAGTTTGCTGTAGGTAATAAATCAATCGTTGACATTAACATTAAATTAACAAATGAATCACACATGTTGTGTTTTTTGTTGTTTTAAATCACAAATGAGCCTCAGTGTCTATACAATGTCTTGACTAGTCATACCCTCAAAATAGATGATTAATTTTGTACAGTCCTGGAATGCAGTGGACAACAATAAGGTCAAATCTTTTGTCATGCGCACAGCCAGCCAAGTTAGAGCTTATCTGTAAATGTTCTGATTCCCGAACATAGTCTGTTGGTAACTCGAGAAGTATTGGCCAATCACATTTGAGCATGCTTTGAATCCATGCAGGTGAACCACCACAGGTGGAATGCACTTGCCGAATTACAGTCTTAGAAACCCTTGGCTATTGTCCTATGACGTCTTTTTACCGTCTCTCAAGTCAAACTCCAATCTCGGATCTTCTTGGCCCCGATATCCGCTGTACAATGTTTACTATTGACCCCAGAGACAAAATCGCCAGTAGATGACAGCCATCAGCCAATAGGTTAGGAAGCTGAGAGTCTACAAAGCCAGTATTTATCAGTATCACCACACTTTCATGCAGTTGCAAACTCTTAATTTGAAGGGGTGTGCATAAGACTAACATGACACCATCATAAGCACAGCATAACATATGTCAATGAATTTTTTTATAACAACTTTACATTATCAAGTACATAACCTGTCATAAACATGTTACAGCAGACCTGACTATCAAACTTAAATACATTTATTCAAACTTATGTGTTAGTGTTACATTAAACTGTCGTGTGTGATCAAATTAAGGCACCAGAGGTCGAGACAGAACTCAAGGTCGCTAGTATGACCAAAAGGATTCTCCACTTCCCATAATGCAACTCAAGGTGATCTGTCATTAGACCCCTCCTGCCAAAGTCTTTACAAAGCCTGCAAAGAAAGTTTCTAACGCAGGCTTTGTGTTAGAATATGAAATCTCACGTCTTATTCCTGATAACCCCGGTGACATCGGTGAGCTGATTTTTTTTCAAAACTTCACAAAGCTCCTCCAGAACAAAAAAGAACAAACTTCAGACAGATCTCAGAGACCTTTTGAGTGCTCCTCGAAAAAACATTAGATTTTTATCAGCCATTATCAAAAACAAACTTGATTTTCATAAAACATCTGATTAGAGACGCTTGCTTTTCTTTTTTTTTACCCATTCTTTAGGATCTAAGCCTTCACTGTTTGATTTTCCAGTGGCACTTTGAGGATCACATCTAATGAAGAGTTTGTTGCTAACGAACTCCATCCCTATTATCATCATTAAGACTCAAGTAACTCTGTCATGTTCGTAGAGTTTAGAATGATGAAAATGTTGCTCGTCTGCAAGCACAGCAGCCATCGGCTTTGAATGAGCTTTATGTCCTGCCAGCTTTACATGTTTTACCAATAATTAGTCTTCTGCATCATTAGCCGTCGTTGCCCCGTTTTTTTTCCGCAGTCATGACAGCGACGTCCAAAGTCTGTCGCCTTTGTTCCATTTAGAACATCCAGCGAGCATGTGTACAAGCCAATTGCCCGTGGCACATTTCCATCACTTGCTTCACCACTATCGCAGACATTATCACATGCCTAGCCACCACGTTAGCAGAAAGACATACCCCCCCCAAAAAAACCCCCACCCTGCCTCACCCTGCCTCACCCCCACTGCCTATGAATTAATCTGTCAGGAGCAGGATCGCAGCGTTCCTCTCCCTCTGCCTCTTATCGCCGCTCCAAGGCAACTTCTTAAGTGGGAACAGGAGATAAGATGAGTCGGAGGAATGAGATATCGCAAGCTAAACTGAGATTTAATTTGTGATGGAATTTCTAAGCATGCGGCGTGACGCGGTGCAGGTAACACTTTGGGAGGTATGAGCTCTCCATCTGGGCAAACAATTGCTCTCCGCCTGTGCAAACAATTCCTAATTACTTCTGTCTGATTAACTGGAGATTTTGACCCGCGTCCCAGACACAAATAAAGCCACAGGTGTGCGCGATGGCGGCCGCCACATGATGCTCAGACACAGACCCGCAGCCTAACTGTTTGCGTTACGCAACTGGTTTTTGCGCTGACACAAGTCAACATTAGAATAATCCTGCTGAGATTTCTACTGTGAATGCAACAAAGGGGTTTAAGTTCCCTTGCTACACAATTCCGGTTCTCATTTTGTTGTGTGGAAGCTTGGCTTTCATCAAATACATCACAATCACTGTTCAAAGTTCAGAATACAATCTAAATGTAGTCCATTGGCACTAGTTTTTTGTTTTTTTTCCCCAACAATTGGACCCTAAATCTAACCCTAAGTGAGGGTCAGGAAATCAAAGAGGGCACTATACGAAATTAACTCCAAAGTCCAACCCTAACCCTAACAGCAGGTTAGGGTTGGTTAGGTTGCTTTCCTGAGTTTCACTTTACTTTGTTTCGAAAAGTTTAAGATCCAAGATCATACTATCTGATGGATCATGCTACATTAAATACACTCCGAAGTCTAACCCTAAACCTAACCTTAACCTTCTGTTAGGGTTGGTTAAAAAAGGTTGTTTATTTAAGTTTCACATAACTTTACTGTGGTCAGAAAAGTGTTGGTCCAAAGTATATCAACTGGTCACACTGCATTAAACTTACTCCAAAGTTCAACCTTAACCCCTGCATGGGAGTTTTACTGAACTTTACCTTGATCATGCTGCATTGAATTAACTCCAAAGCCCAACCAGAACCCCAACCCTAATCTACTATTTAGAGAAAGCAAGTTGTTTTCCAGAGTTTTAGAAAGTCCAGAGATATACCAACCCATCCTGCTGCATTAGTTAACTACAAAGCCAGACACAAAAGACTGCAGACACACATTTTCCAATCCAATTTCTTCCTCTGTCCCAATTCAAGGACCCCAAAAGTTATCGCCCGCTGTGTGGGGCACCCCTGGGCAGGGATCCATGCCTATTCTTGTCAAGGACATCAAAAAAGGATTCATCATTAACAAATCTGCTTTAACATTCTTTTCTTTCATTTAGAGGTTTTGCTTGAATATTCAAAGTATTTCTTTCATCCAGAAGGCGTCCGTAGCGGCGTGTCACTCTTGCCAAAGTTCTTCTGTGCGAGCTTGTTTTTTATAACCAGAGGCGCTTTGATCAAAAAGACAATAAAAATAGCATTGAGATTGAGGAGACGGATCAAATTCTGTAGTGTATTATGCATTACAAAACAGCTGCACTGCACCCTTTACCTTTTTAGCTCGTGTTCTAACTAGCAGGTAGACTTTCTCAAAAGCTGTGGGAGAAAGACCTACATGTACACAGGCGCTGCCAGCATTCATAATTTTAAGAATAAACACGCTTAACGTGGATCCTTTCCACCACCGAGAAACAGAGGCCCAGAGTGGAAATGAATTTTGCCTGGATGAGCTTATTTCTTCCGCTCTTCCCCGGCAAAAAACAAAAAACAAACACAAAATGTATTCAACTGCTGTTTTGCTCAGGTGTGACCCACAACACGGCCTTTTATTCCTTATGTCGGGGGACGTTTCTCGGGAACCTGTCCCGAATTCTCTCGGCTCGGAAACCGCCTCAAACCGCCTTCTCTGCAGTCTAACCATGTACGACTCGTCCTCCCGTGGTCCTCTCTTTTCCCCTCAGCCTCCTTCCTCTCTCAATCTCACAAGTGCTGCCCTGAATGGTTTTTCCTTAAATGGCAGTCCCCGCAGTCGCTCCGAATCCAGTGGCACCTAGGAAAAGACTGGCGAGGCTGTGATCCAGTTACCTCCCCGAAGACCCAGACTGAACTCCCTCCTCCAATGAGGGACGGTTGCTAACATCCTGAATCTTAATTTGGCCGGTTCTCCATCTCTCCCTGTGGAGATATCCACAGTGGTGGCGGGAGTGCAATGTGCTTTTTTGGGATAACAATTAATGACTAGCTGGCCTTGTATCTTCAAGTAGATCCAATTCGCTTTGGGGATTAGATACACTTGTTCCATGCAAACTCTCTTTGATTGAGCAAGTTGATACAACTTGTTCAGGATCAGGCTGAGGTGAGCCCTGTGTGCAGTGCAGTACATCAGCCAGAGATAAAATATGCTGCATGTGCTACTTTATAGATTGCCAAGCAAATGTCTCAGAGGGCTGCTCTATGGGCGCCAATGTTAAGTTCACGCCGTCGAAAAAGGGGGACAAGATGAATGAATCCCCCTGCGACAAAACAGAAAATATTTGTTTTGCAGAAGCACACAATGCTGATGTGGTTGCCTCGGTGTGATTTGCATATTATTTGCATGCATTTCTGCATTTAGCGACGGATGTAACTCCGGCATGTGAACATTGTCGAACGAGTATCTGAAATGTTCTGGGGAGAAATCCCATTTCAGGGTTCAATGGCTCTTCCGAAGCCGCTCATCCGGGCAGCTGTGAAATATACGCCCTTGTAAAGCTTGTCTATTCAATCAATTTCCCCCATTTTCAATTACTGACATTACTGCTGTGCATGCCACTGTGTTTTTTTTTTTCCTTTTGCACAAAAAGTATTAAACCAGTTTTGGGTCGATCGAGAGGCTGAGGACAATTAATGTGGCTACAGATAAGTTGATGAGATTGATTGATTCATTGACTTTGTGTTTTTTTTTCTGTTTACATGTTGCTTTGAGTATATTTTAAGAAAAAGATGACCTTCTCCACTGCAGAATTAAAACAAAGCAGACGTATACAGACAGAATTTAAAGAAGAAAAGTAAAATTATATCGATCAAAGAGTGTCTGCTACCTTGGTGAAGCTACGGCAAGGTTCCAGGTCAATAGACAAAAACATCTACCAACTTTGAAAGAGAAACTTATGCCCTCAAAACAATATAAAAAAGTTATTAAAGAGAATATTACTTTTACAAGTTGCCAAAGAGATTTTGTGTTGTGTAGATAACCTCATAGTATTTGAAAATGGTAAGAAGATGCATTTAGAAGCTGAAAATATGAGCTAAAGGCTGATACATCTATGCCAACATACCACAATGACAGTACAATTACAATATGTCCTGATGTTAAAAAGTCCACCATGTAGTTTTGGGGATGGAATTTTAATCAGAGGAGAAATATCTTCATTGACTGGTTGTTGTTTTTTTTTAATCCATAAAACAAACTCTTTGTTTTCATGACTGAATAAACAAACTGACCTTGAAGGACAACACAATTTCATCCCCTTTTACGTTGTTTATATGTGGTGGACCCTGCCGCACACTGCTTCAAACTTTGTTCTGGGGACCTTATTTTCCTCTGAGAACAGCTTGTGTATACAGTTAGGGAAATAAATATTTCTGAGTTTGAATTTCCTTACCAAAAACTATATCGTATGCCTTTAAGCAGGTATGTGGTATGTCATTGCTGACATTTGACAAAGTTATCTTGAGTGGGACATGATGGTTATCACCAAATTTCATGGTTATCCAAACATTTACAAAGAAATTTCACTAACAACCACAAATGTCATAGTCAGGATCGCCAAAGTCATTAGGACTCAACACCGGGGTACCATGAATGTTGTTGTAAAAATGTTCTGCCAGTACAAGGAGGAATGTTGAACTATTTAAATGTTGCAGTTCTGGTTAGGTTTAGGAACAAAAAAAAAATACTTGGTTAGGTGTAGGAAAGGATCATATTTTGGTTAAGATTACTCCATTCAGTCAGAAAACTTTCTAAGTTACGCAAGTGAGGTATTTCACGTTATATAAGTAAATTATTTAAAAGGAAAGTCCTGTGGAAGACCCAGCCAACCACCCTCACGACTATCTTATTCTGACTTTTCTCGCTCTTTTATATTCAAGAAGTGAGGCCAGACGTGTACTTCCTATACAGTGTCAGACTTAGAAGCAAAGGGCCACTGACCAGGCTGCTGTATTGGACGCATTGGGAGTGAGCATTGAGATAATTCAGTGTGGATCAAAGCAGTGCGTCAGCTACCAAACACTCTCATACTGCTATCCCAAGAGCCATGTCACAGCATATCTAATGAAAAATATGGTCAGTACAGAATAATAACATTGTGAATTATCTGCATACAGACGTAGATTTTGGACCTTTAATTTGCATTTGAATGACTTGAATGATTTCATTTTTTTTATCCCTACAGCTGCATTTATGGCATTTAAAGTATCACAGTAATACCATCAAAGGGGGGGGGGAAAAATGATGCCTTATATTCTAATTTCTGCCTGATGATATTCTTCAAACACCTAAAGGCTCCCATAACTCAAGTGTCACTGACAAGTCACAGTTGATGATTATCCATGTTGATAACTATCACATTCAGATGCAGTCTTTTATTCCGTCTAATGAGAGCGAGGGCTATATGGGATGTCACTTCAATCTCAGTAAGAATAACTTGACTTAACTTTATTGATATGAAAACATGGCAGCAGTGTGACTAGCATTATGTTTTTGATGCATTTCAACAGTCTGCTTCAACATTATTATTGTGTAAACAAGCTGGCCTTCCTTGTTTTTTGAGTGCCAAGCCATTTTAGCTTCCTGTTTTTTAAAATTTTCCACTTTGTGTTCCACATCGCAGAACAAGCCCGAGCTTCGGAGGAGGACAGCAGTCTGATCCTGCTCGTTTGGAAGGGGCGCGGCGGTAGCAGTGCTTGTGTCTACGCCAGCCGGACACGCAGGGTAAATGACAGTCTGCCATATGGACCACCAGCGGCGGTCTCACACAGCAAGTCAACCTGGTCACTTTATAAATCTGTTCCATCCAGACTGGTCCAACTGGCCCCGCTGGGATCCCTCCCTGTCCTCCTGATTAGTCCGTCCACACTGCATTAAGGGCCTCCAAGTGTCCATCAGGCTGATCAACCTCCACGCTTGTCTTTGCTCGGATTACTGTGCTGTGCCGCTGGAGAGCGTCCAATCACAAGACCCACAGAGTGTAAATAAAAGTAAGCATTCCGCACTCTTGCCCCGGCTTGTGTTTGCTGGTAACTGGGGATACGCCGAGATATAAAAGTGAACAAAATGCCATCCATCTATTTATTGACTCTACTCAGCAGTTTGTTTGGACTAATTGGCACGGATGATTAATTATTACATAACCCATGACAGGCCATGGTAAATTGGAATTAAATGACTGGCTGACATTGCATGTCCCAGTTCAGTTGTGTAATAAGCTAAGAAGGATTCATTTGCCTACTGTGGAACATTGCCCGCTGCATTCATCTTTCCCTCCGCACTAATTCAGTGCTCAGCAACACAACTCGGAAGTAAACCACGCATGTTTGGAGGTAAACACTGAGGCAATTTCTAGCAGTTAAAGGGACTCGAGGTGTCGGGATGCGCGTAAAAGATGCCAAATATCAGAGTGTTGGTCAGTAAACCATCTGTCAGAGAGAACAGCAAGCCCATTAGCAGCAGCTGTTCTAGTAGATGCTGAAAAATCCTCTTTTCAGACAATGACTTACCATCAAATTCTAAACCAAGTCAGTTTTTTTTCCTCCTTCTATAGGTTTTTTTCATCATTTATTTATTCATCTATTTGTTGTCATTGCAGTTGATGACTTACTTTGAGAAATGTCTCATACAGAAAAATGGAAATAGAAGAAAAGGCAACAGAAATAACAAATTTAAAGGGACACTGTAGTTTTAGGAAGGAAATTCAAACTCCTTTTTTAATGTTTTGAAATATTAATAAGGCTATAATGTAAACTAATATATATGATACATATACATACATACACACATTTAATTTACATATGAGTTTATATAGAACTATGAGTTTACATATATAGATCACAAAAGGGTCAAAAGCAAACTGGTCCCTTGGAGTCTAAAAGGTGGCAGTGGGAATAAAACCCACAGCCACCCACTGATTCTATCAAAATGACACACAACTCCCACAAAAATCCCTGTTCACATCAGCCTTCCCTTGGGGAATCTCTGATCTGTCCATAACAATACCATTTCCTTTTTTGGGGTTTTTCTATTGGCAAAAGTTGCAGACGGCATCGCACTTTATACTGATGTTCCTCAGTTAATGTATTAATTGGTGGTATGCCCCTTTAGAAAGAACAGAATGGATAAATGGATAGTTGAGTCAATATTTGATCACTATCCTTTTTGGATTTATGATCCAAAGATATACATAGTGTATGTTCCTATGAAATGTCTACATTCGCCTCCTGTCCGGACCCTCCCACTGTCGATAACAACACAGTTTAATGCGCCTTTTTCCAGGCAATCCAATTTCTTTCTATTCCTGAAGTCACTGCCGGCCCTCGGAGGAAGACATATGCACTGTCAGTATCAAATCAAATCAAGTCTGGGGCACTCGGTACCTGTTATGGTTGCCGGTATTCAAAAATGGCCGTAATGTCGCTGTTGGTGCTGTTTGCGTGTCAGTGTTGAGACTCCTAATGTACGTGATGTGCAGAGTCGCGCTCCTGGTGACATATTGCCCTTGCGCATTTTCACACTGTGCTCGCCGGATAAGTTTAGAACAGATTACCCCTCCTCCTCCTCTTCTTCCTCTTACTCGTTTTTCTCATGATGATGCCGATCTGTCTCACATCATCCGTCGCCGCTATGGCCGTCTATTGCATTCCTTAAGGATTTTGGAGCAACATGTAATTATTGACGGATTCACATCCCGAGTCCACTCCTGCTTGTCTGCTTACCTCTCTAGCTCTCTGTCCCCCTCCCTCTCCTTCACTAAATAATTACTTAAACGAATCTATTACCAGCCTGGCCTTGGCACAGCATTAACTGAAATGCCTGTCTCTATGGGAAAGTGATGCATTCCGCCGCAGGTGTAATGCTCGCGGGGGGGAGGGGGGCAGAGAAAAGGATTTTATTTTTAAAACATTCCTTTATCCCGAGGCAAAGACACAGGATCCTCTCCGAGATAAGCAATGTGGTGAGGCCACGCCATTATCCACTTAAGAGATTATTATGTTCTTATAGTAAAGGACAAATTGGACGCATGTGAGGAGTGCCTTCAAAAGTGCACTGGCTCCAAAATGAAGCGCGATGATCAGTGTCAAAGAGATTGATTGAAATCGGTGGAGCCCCATCAAAGCTCACTGCCATTAAATCTCAAACCTTTGATCAAACGGTTGTGGAGACTGACTGCCGCCGAGTGCTAGCTTTGTTCCTGTCCCTGTGTGGCTCTTGATCTCGTTTTCTGACTAACAGTGATGCACACACAGATTTCTTTATGGCCTCTGTATCAGTCGGCAAAGGCTAAACAGGCTGCATCTACCGACAACAAAAAAAAAAAAACGCTCTGGACTCTCTCTGACCTTTTTTGCTTTCAGAAGTTTGACAATGCATTCAGGCATGCTATGCAGGATTTGTCAGTTGCAGTTTTCAAACAAGCTGATTATTGAGTCTAGGTAGGTTTGAGTTGCCAGGCCACCAAACTTAAGTGTTTATATTCAGCCAGGTTGCCAGAATACAATGTTGTTATTCAACATTTCTAGGCTGACTTTAATGGTCAAGAGGATGGTGTTAGTGTTACAGCTAGGTGAGAAGGCTGCCAAGCCAAAGACCCCTGTTCAAGACTGTTTTAACATTTAGATACGTGGAACTAAAGTTGGTTATGGTTATGTTGTTACAACATAAAATGTAAAATTAAACTTAAAGAAACAAATACAACATATAGCACAAAGTTTAAGGTGTTATCATAACATTCAGCTCCAAAATGTGGCATTCCTTTCCCCCTGAGAGAGTCAGCTACACTAGATAGCAACCTTAACGTTGCCAGTGCCAGCTGACGATAATGTAGCTAACACAAGCTAGCTAACCTCAGGGTAAGATATGCTGGGCGCATACTGTAAAACCAGATATTTCTGATAAGATCTCAAGTAAAGTTGGGCAGATGGTATGTACATTATATTAATATTTTACTATTCCTTCAACAAGTTTCTGTTACAAGCCACACAGCCAGTATAAGCCAGTGGGCTGTGACAGCCATATTCATACCAAACTATTGTTATTGCAGTAACTGCAATGTTAGAGCTGCAACAAATTATTATTTTCACTATCCTTTCTAAAACTGCCATCTATTTCCTAGAGTCCAAGGTGACATGTCTACAAATGCTGCGTTTGCTTTCATATAAAAAGTAAAAAAAAAAAGTCATATAAGACAAGCTGGAGCCAGATCCTATTTTTTAATTTTACTCCTATTAAACTATGCAAGAACTGACCACCTGTTGAATTCACACTCCAATCAAATAGGGTGCAGCATATTGCTAGAGTAACCGCTAGCAGCTGTCTTAATGTAGCTGTCGTTAGCAAGTTAGCTCAGTTAGCTGTGCAGTCTGGACCGGGATCTCAGTGCAACAGGAGACAGGTTGGTTATTCACGTTGCCAGCTTTAGACCTGGACCCAAAACTGCTATCCCTTCACATTCTGTCGATAATTTTTATTGTTATTTGTTTTAACCAAAATCCTTACATATTGCATCATTAAACTATTATCTAATAATTTGACAAAATGGTTTATCGTTTCAGCTGTACTTTGATGTCAACCTTAGTTGAAGACTGTTCTAAAAATGGTAACATATGTTTTTTTGTGATCTACTGACTATGGTTATGGTCAGGTCATGTTAAGCTAACTACAGTTTTTTGCTTAATCTCTAAATTACGTAAAAAAAAATGTTGTACAATCTCTCATTACATTGTTTTAGTGATTTAGAAGATGCAATGTACGTCAGGTTTACTTCCAGTACTCGTAACATATGCAACGTACAGTGGCCTTGTTTGCCTATAATTTACCTTTTCTGGTTGTCAGGGCAGTTGAAGGAATGCTAACTAGACACACACACACACACACAAAAATGGTCATCAGATGCTTGGGTACATTTGGTTCAGAGGGTGTTCTTTCAGATGTTGCTGTTTTCATCTCCTCGCACAAGCCAAAGGAGTAAACATTTCAGGGTCTGAATAATGTACTTGGTCGGAAAAGGCACTAATAGTCTCTACCTAATTATACTTTCAAATAGGACCAAAAGCTAGTAGCTCCTACTCTATTCTGGAAGTCAGATGTGTAAAAGCCATTGCAGCACTTTCATCCTATGAGCGGGTCAACAAGGCCTCGAGTGTTATATTCCAGTAATTATTATTATTATTTCTTTTTTTTTTTTTTACACACAAACATACTTACAGCCCCCCGGCGTTCGGGCACTTTTGGGAAAGAACAAAGACACATACGCACTCTGGTTTTATGCAGTTGTCATCCAATTTTTCAGAGACACTTTAAACAATCACTGCCGTCTCCAGAGTGATCCATATTCTCCATATCCGAGTTTGCGGGACATAAAACATCAATTGTTGTGTCAGATTTTATTCGGGAGTCGAGAATGACAAGTGGGGCATACAAATGAGGCCTCATTACACAGACACACACACACGGGATCACGCACAAACTGGAGTCCAAAACGCACACAGGCGCTCTCACATCTTCCACCTTCTTCGCCACACAAGTGCGCCGTCCTGCACGCACAAATGCACATTCACCCCCAAAAGCAATCCTTTTTTGAAAGGGAAAGCAGGGGGGAGGGGGGCCGATAGGGGCGTGGAGCGCGGCTCGCTAGCTAACGTACATAATGAAAAGTGCAAGCTCTGTCATTTTCTGCAGATAAAAGTGTTCTGATGAGAGCCGGAGACAATAGCAGCGCATTAATCTCCTTGACGTGCCGAGCTATGGCTTTAAACCCCCCCCCCCCCGGTCGGGCTACCTCTATCTATCTACAGCTATACTCTATGAAACCACATTAGGAGTTCACGTAGGCACACACACACATACTTTACAAAATGCGCCCTTGCAAACATTTCACATGGTAAGTTGGAAGTAAATAAACAGTACACACATATACAAATAGAAAGATCTTCTTTTACATATGTTAGAGCCAAGTGTGAAAAGGGCTTATCTGACATTCAGGAATAATTGGAAACCCTTTCCTTTTCGATTTTGTCTCTGTAATGACTAAAATATCAAAATAATCATATACAAATACACTTGAGTGCAAGTACAGGTATGAAGAAAGTATACAGTTCGCTCACTAACACAATGTCGGGACTGTAAAATAGCCAAACATCAATAAAGCAATATTGCAATGCTACAATCAAAGGACATTCAAACAGCAGCAGTCCAGCAGTAAAGCATACACGATGAACCAATGCAACAGTTGGCTTAACATTAAACATGAATGTCTATTACAATACTATACACAAACCCAACCTGGGGGAAACAAACAGCCGCAAAAGAAATAAATAAAAATGCACTAAATAAAGCTGTGCACTGAAACCAAGACAACAAGCTGAAAGACACTAAAACTCCACAACCCCATAAACCGTGCTGGAACTGCACATTTGGATGATAATTTTCTATATCATTAAGGGCAACACCTTCACATCTCACTTGACTTTTGATTACATGGAAGGAGCTTTTAGGTAATGCAGGGAGAAGAGTAGCTAGCTTAGTTGCGTTGTGCATCAAAAACAGTACGACAAACAGTGTTTTTAGCATGCGTACACATTTATGTAGCATATTATCAATCCCATTTGGGGGGATAAAATGTCTTACTGTTAACATTTCGGCAAACAACTGTCAATTTAGAAACCGAGCAGACATGTTTCTGGCCACCTGATGAAGTACATTCCCTCTCCTTTTGGGCTCATTTTTGGTCTATAACAACATTTGACAAAAGTATTTGACCTTTTAGCCAACCAGTTCCAACTGTGTCAGTCTTCTACTGATGCCGATGTAGTATGATGGTATAAGCCATTGATTCTAAATAAAATTAGATAGTGAGGGATGTTTAATTCCAGTGAGAATCGATGACCTGGGCATACACGTAAATGTTTTTAGATTCTAAAACTTCCTGGTTGGCCGGCCCACTGAAAATGCACATTAGAGTTTGCACTGCTTCCCTGCCTGCAATTTCTCGCTCTGCCCATTGACTTTGTGGAATTTTTAATTGCTTTTCTTGGAAATTGAACAAATATAAAACTGCTATAGATCAAAAATTCATAATAGTAGGAGTCAATTGACCTTGTTTGCAGTTGTTTAGTGGACTATAGATAAGAAACATTTTGGGCAACATGGGAATCTTTCAGTGCATGAGCAAAAGTGGCCACTGGGCAAAATGGGAAGCAGGCCTGAGCGGTGCCCTAGTGTCCATATCGCTGATACATTCATTGTAGGAGCTTTCCTCAACAACAACCTCCGGGCTGGCAACCAACATGCCAAAAACGCAAGCTACCCTGACCTGGTTGCTAACAGCACGAAATGTAACAAGCTAGCAGCTGTATCCTTTTCTTTGGTGATGGTTTGACTATTTTAATGCCATGGCCTCCCTCCCTATTCGCAAAACATGTTCTCCTGACACTGTTTTGCAGACACATCATTACTCCATCCTGAGGAGTAACCCCAAGATGATTGTAAATTCTCTTGATATTTGGCAATATGAGGAGCCGCCTTTTACACAATACAACCCCCCCCCAAAAAAAAATATATTTTGTTTTCATCAGTGTTGTGTGATATTTGATTTATCCCTGCACCGACCTCATTTCATCTGTCTTACACGCTTACGTACACCTGCACACTGACATTAGCTTTGGGTTTTGACTTTATTGATTCTGGTTTTTTTGAAGAATTTCATTTACAGGAAAGAAAAAAGAAAAACTGACAGTATCGACATATATTTTGAGAGTGTGACATTGAGTTACATTTGTCTTCTAAATTCTTTTGGTGCACCTGATAGTGATGGGGGAAAAAAAAAAAAAAAAACATGTTCAGGGTGTGTGTGTGTGTGCGCAAACAGATGTGTTTCTCATGGTTTCATGTTTACTGTGTTACACCGTCACCTGTTGCATGCACCGATCAAACCATTTTAGAGATGACACAAAGCCATCGATTGCTGCTTTTCCTTTTATGTTCTGACCTTCGCAGCATCACCACAGCCGACGGTTACAACAAGCTCAATAAGACGAGTCTTCAAGTGCCCTTTATATTTCTTTTGAGTACGCTAAGCAGGGCGGATTCATCTCAATATAGAAGCGTGAAGAGTGTATGCTCATCTCATTTCCCCACCATGAAAAGCCCACAATCATATAATCTCAAATATCAAGGTATATGGTTACTGTCGTAATGTTTTCTCTCTCGATTGCTTTTTAATCTCCCGTTGCCAGGTGATGTATGGCCTGCAGTGGGCAAATAATGTCTTCAAGGACAGGCTGGATTATTGCTTGTACACTTTACAGTTGTCTTTGGTTCTATTTCTGCATAACGAAGCCTGCTCATAACGGCTGAGCTGTAAAGACCGTTGATGTTTGTGCTGATGCTTTCTGAATCCTTCCAAGAGAGCGATGTGATCTGAGCGTCTGACAAGCACCTTGAGTTCAAGATCAGATCTTGATATAACATCTCCTCAGCAGTTTCTTGTTTTCTTTTCTTCTCGGCTTCCTCTGAAGTCTTAGCGCTGCTTCGCACAGTCCAGTAGCTTTTTTGCTGCTGGTTCAGCATCACGCTGATATTCATTCATACCTCACAGCAGCATGCCACGAGATACAGTCCTCCCAAGCAGCTGAGTGCACATTGCCTCGCTGAGGGGCGTCTTAGTGGTTGTTGTTCAAAGATAGTTACTCATTCCCCTGCTCCTACAGTATTAAGAGAAATTGCAGTATGGATTTAAAGATGACATTATGGTACCAGCTCTCCGTGCAGGGCCTGAAATTAGCGCCCAGAAAAAGCCAAATGTCAATAAAAGTTGCCTTCGGTGGATGAATCAATAAGGCATACCCAGTGCATGAGCAGGTAACCTTTTTCAAGGAGCAACATTTTCCATTTCTGGCTGATACATGGCCCTTAATTTTGCTTGTCCAACTTTACCCCCTATGATTTGCTGCTTTTCTCTTTAAAGAGACGAAATGGCGTGCTGGTTGGTTGCCTCTTATGTAGCTCGATTTGAAGCAGTGGCGCCATATTTTGTGCAGACTACTGTCCTGTTCTATGTTCTTTCCTGGAGGGTTAGCAATCCTGTGTTTGAACACGAAACCTGGTCAACTTGTTGCTTTTCTTATTTAGAGATCCCCTACAGTCGGCTTTTAGGCATTGTCGGGGTTGTGTAGTCGCTGCAATTTGCCCCGTACCATTGGCACTGGACAGCCCTTCTTGGCTCCATTTTAGCCTAATTGAGCATGTACAATCGCCGGCGACCCGTCAGTGAAAGAAACCACTCCGATCGACTGTTCAGGTAGCCAATTTGCGTAGTTCCACATCTTCAAGTGGTAACGATCATTACTGGATCCAGCTTGAGGCTAAACCCAAAGCCCCTGTTAGCTCCACTCCACTAATTCCTACATGCTGGCTGAAATAACATTCCCAACAAGATGAATAAAATCATAAAGACAGTCTGAGAGTCTGCAAAAAAATCATGCTTTAAGACTTAGCCAACCTTGTTTTCATATCTAGACTCATTGCTTCCTTTAAAAGACGCCTCGGTTGTTTTAGCAGGACTGCATCTGACAGCTTAATTTTCTTCAAGCACCCATCTTCACATCTGAAGCATCCATGATTTCGCCAATTTTTGGCTCCTTATTTTGCTCTTCTGCCTCCTCCCCTGTGCCATTTTCAACTTTTATCAGACATATTCATGAGAGGCATCGACATTTGCGAGAGAGGCACTGCTGCTTGATCACACAACAAAGGTTTGTCACAAAAGTGCACAGCCTATGAGCTTGTCGGCCGCCTTCTGTAGTCTCTGTGGTGTATTTGGGTGGTGATTGGGTGAGCGGATGGCTCATTAACTGGACATTCCCCCCACAGTCTGGGGTTGTGTCCTACGGTTGAGCAAGACTAAAGAGTGAGTTCATTAGGTGAACAAGTAATTTATTATTCATAAGATATTTAGTTATTTCACCATAAAAATGTAACTATCACTGCTTAATTGACTTCTGAGGCCTTGAAACCTGACACTAGAGGGGCAGGTACGGCGTCATAGTTTGAAACATAAGGCCACTGACCAAGCTGCCGTACTAGACAAGTTGGTACAGGAAATATAAAAAAGTGTGTGCCACCTTATGAGGACATGCAAATGTGTCATAGGTAATGACAAATGCGTGGTAAAATGACCTATCCCGGCTTCCCGTAGACAGCCTTTCACCTCCACTGATATATTCCTTCAGTAAGACGTGTGTGGCTGACCTCCACACTGTGTGTCTTCGTGACTGGCAAGGCAAAGGGGAATTCATAGGAAACTCCTAATGTGGCCTCTGACAAGTGCCTCCAACCCCGCTAACGATGACAGAGGAACTTCCCACACAATCAGCCACTGCATCAGTCTCCTGAGGAGAGGAATAAAGGGGGAGAGGCATGAGGTAGAGTGAGGGGAAAAGCAAGAGAGTGAGTGTGTGTGTGCGTGTGTGTGCGCGAGCAGGTAAGAGGGGGTGAGTACAGGCAGTTGATGTTTGTTGTGCAAAACATGCACACTGAGTGATATGACTTAGCTGAAGCGGGAGAAATGTGAAATTGCGCCATTTGTGTTTGCCATTTGGTTGTCAAATAAATGAAATTTCCACTTTTGTTGCGTCTTTAATTCTATCTTCACTGTTTCTGTAGCTTTATAATGATGGAGTCAAGATTTGAAAACACGTACATTATGTGTCTGCATCCTGTACGCCCTCATCTGGACGTAAGAGTTGTGCATGACAACAACATACTGGCTAAAAATATCCCGCAGGTACCTTGTGATTATCAAAGAAATTTCACTGTTTACTTGGTCTGGAGTGTGTCAGTTGGCTGCAGCCATGCTTGTGTTGGATATAGATATGGAACTGTTGCATTACCCTTGTATGCCAACGGTCAGTAATCAATGACATGAAGCATTACCTTGGATATAACCAGTGAGGTGAGGTCTGGTCTGTTTTTTTTCTTGGCACCACTGTTAGGGTTCAAATTGGGTCAAAAAGATTCAGTTCAGGGCTGGACAGATTTCCAGTGACAAACATCTGGTTTTGGTGGCCACATGCATGGCTGGAAGTACCCCAAGGTGTTTTTAAAAACGAGTTCAGTCTCTAAAAACCAGCAGTGTATTTAATCCGGTCTCCTTATAAAGAACCACAACATGACAAGAGATGGCCAGACTTCCCATGAAAAACAACTGATTCTATCACCACAAACAAGCCGCAAATGCTCCGAGGTCCAGTTTTTTGTTGACACAAATAAGGCAGGAAATGTCTCAAAGCCTCCTTTAAAAATTTTCGGGGTTGATCGCAACAAACATGGCTGGAAATGTCCCAAGGTCTCCTTGAAAACACCCAGTTTTGTCACCATAAATACAACTTGGGGTGGCCCCAGGTCACCTTTAGAATATCCAGTTTTGGTCTCCAGAAACAAGGTTGGAAATGTCCCGAGGTCTCCTTAAAAAACACCTGGTTTTGTTGCCACAAACATGGCTGGATATACCACGTTCCTGTGAAAAATATATGGTTTCGGTCGAAATTTCCTGAGGTCCCATCAAAAACACCTGGTTTTGTCACCACAAACATGAGTGGAAATGTCCCCAGGTCTCCTTAAAAACACATCCGATCAATGAACACAAGAAGCAAATTTAAATACCATCGCCGCTTCACATTTCTCATACAGTTTTTCACTGGTTGGGGTTTGACTGGCACTCTTTTGATGGCATCTAGTCAGGAAAAGTTGCAGATTCATTGAGCTGTGACATGACATTTTGAGGAAATGCTGGGGGTCAGTTTTGAATTCGGAATAACCAGCCAAGTTCTCAGCATTCACTAAATTCCCTCTAACATTTTTCCTTTAATTAAACGAATAGCGAGAGTTCAGTTGCACACATGGGCGTTTGGAGCTCTGCTTTCCTCAGTGTTAAGTGTGTGACCTCGCACTGCACTGTGAATCCAGTGACCTTTTGCTTTTGCTTTTGACTGGCAGCACACTGGAGCATATAAAAAGAGAATATAAGGCCAATC
This sequence comes from Sparus aurata, assembly GCF_900880675.1. Classification (NCBI taxonomy): domain Eukaryota; kingdom Metazoa; phylum Chordata; class Actinopteri; order Spariformes; family Sparidae; genus Sparus; species Sparus aurata. The sequence goes on along the minus strand of NC_044210.1, from coordinate 7,377,203 downwards.
AGTTGAGCTCATTCCTCCATTTGTTTACTTAAATATTAAGGGTTCTGCTCTCAGGCTCCAAGTTATATTGTGATTTTGAATAAATGCTAATCAGTATATTCAAGGTCAGATAATGTCGAATTTCATTGCAGTTCTTGAGTATAAATGGATTTGCAATTTTAAAGCTGAGAGTTACATTTTTGATATAGTTTGATGTTAGATATTTTATGAAGCAATACTATGTAACTTTATAAGCAATTCTGGAGAAAGGTCATTGATTGTTGGCTCTCCTTCCCAAATTGTCAAATATCAATCCATTGGGTGAACGGTGCGACATGCCTAGTTTAGTTTAAAACGTCAGAGAATTAACGGAAATAATTGTCAAAAGGTGGGAAAATGACAGTGTTGATGAGGATATTTACTGATGACAACAGCAGCTACAGTTAGCAGAAGTTAGCGGTTGCTCTGGTGATATGCTGCCCCCTATTGGTTTGGAGTATGAATTCAACAGGTGGCAAATTCTTACATATTGCACCTTTAATGATTCAGTCCAACGCCAGTCCAAGTCCAAAGACCTAATTTGGTATTGGATTGTTTTTTTTTGACAATCTGGGCTAACATGTTAGCTTGGATCAAGTCCAGCTCCCCCAAGACCCTTCACAGGATCATTATAGGTTAAAGATGATAGATGGCTAATGATGATGCTGAAGAAACTCTCTTGTTTGTATGTAAAAACAAATTGGATGATGATTGATGGTTGAATATTCAGTTGTTTGAAACAACTCATATTTACGACACTTCAAACAGTATTTAAATCACTTTGAATCACTGAAAACAACTTTTTTTCTTTATTTAAAAGAACAATTTCTTCTTATACAATATCAGAACTCCAATCCACAAGCCCCGATTTTTGAGATCTTTTTCAGACTAATCCACCGGGAGCCTGAATAGCTGTTACAACTTGCATCACATGACAGTGAATAATGCGCCTGCGAGCCTGTGACGACTGTTGGCAGCACAACCAGAAAGTTTGTTTTCACTCGTCTTCGGCTGTCAGCTCGCATTTATAAATCAATCCGAGGAGCCACGTCTGTACGCAGCCTAGCGCTGTTTCATAACGGGCTCGTCTTGCTTAGTCAGACTCCTTCTATCCCCCCATCCCTGGCAGCCTCCCTCTGTTCCTCCTCTCTGCGTTTTCATCTCTCCTCTTCCACTCCCTCTCGTTTTCATCTGCCGCTCTTCTCCTCTTCCCTTTCCACATCCCCCCCCCTTTTGATTTCTTTCATTATGTCATCTCGCGTAACGAGAGCCTCTCTCGTGTTTTGATCCGATCGCAGGAGATGATGTCAGCCGAGCCTGCGCTGCGGCTATATGCTGATACGCGCACGTGCATCTCAATGTGGTGTAAATATATCCCCCCCCAGCGCGCTCGCCTCGAGTGCTGCTGGCGAGGGCGAGCGTGGCTAGTTTGCGTTATCTGTGATGTCCTAAGTGATGTTAATAAGAACCAACTGAAAAAAAAAAGAATCCAGGGGAAAATAGTGACTCATTCCTCGGCTCCACTGTGATTTGGCATCTGTGTGACTGAAAACATACACACACACACACACACACACACCAAAAACATCCGCGCCCATGCTCCGATGGGTGGCGGTGATATTTAGATACAGCAGGGTGCAGCGGTTCTCTTCTGGGAGCCTTGGAAGAAATGCGATTGGTGGTGCAGCAGACTTCAAGGCAGCGGATGTCTCCCCGGGGATAGAGCCATGTGACGGAATGTGTGTGTGTGTGAGAGAGAGAAAGAGCTTGGGCATGTGAGGGGAATGTGTGTATTTATCTGCTCGGAAACCTGCTACAAATGTCAAATGTGAATCCTGGCCTTCCGGTCAGTTGACACGCAAGGTCTCTCCGGCTTGCCTGTCAGTCCATCACGAGAGCTGTTCGAGTCCGTTTGTCGCGTCGCTCAGTAACCCAACTCTCGCTTTGCGGTGCACCACGACCCGCCTGTCCCCCCCCCCATTAATTCAATTAAACAGTCTTTTTCTGACTGGTAGTTTGGGTCTGAGGCAAAAAGGAGCAAGTGCCAAGAGGGGGCCGGGGCATTAGCACAACTGTCACGGCTTATCTCAAAAGCATGGCGGCCAAGCGAGTCCGAGCCGGGTGCCAAATTAACAATAGGAGTTAAATTAGGTAGTGAGATGTAAATGTGCATTCAGGGGTATTACCAAAAAAAAAAAAAAAAAAACATTTAAAATGAGGACAGGTGCCGAACGCTTTCGCGATCGTTACGATAAAAAGCCGACAATGATATGTTTCTGTTCAGCCGGCGGATGCACTGAGCTGGCGAGGACTGAATGTGGAAACACACTGACATAGGGCATTTGTTTTCTGCCAAAATAATCACATTGATTCTTTCCCCCTGTGTCACAGAGCCTGCGCTCAAATCACACTGCACTGACTCGACTAAGAAGCAACATGAATGGTGCTGTGAAGCTGTTGTTGCAAATGCAAAAATCGGGGACAATCTTTTATTTCTCTCTGGCTGTCTGCGTAGAAAGTTACAGAGGCAAGGAAATAAATGGCATTTCGTGACTAAATAAGGGGAGTTTTGGGTAAACTTGAGTTTCATTTTCATTGTTTGGACCTTGAACAGTTGATCCTAATAAAAAGAATTGTCTGTGTGCTGTAAGCCTGCCACTGAATATCTTATTCTGTCAAGGTCAAACAAAATTGGACCCAAACGCAGACACACAGGCAGACGAGTAACTAGAACAGAGAAAAGAGCTTTAATAGCATAAAGCCAAAAAGCCAAATACAAAAATCCAAAGATGAGGCAGCAAAGGTGGATGACAAAACAGAAGAAAACAAAAAAAGTACAAACCAGAGATGATGTGAGAAAATCGGGAACCAAAAGCTTGTAACACACGACGGGAAGATGGGACAGGGTGACACAGGAACACAAGCAAGGAAGCGAAACGTGTCAGACGAACTGACAAGGGCGAGAGAGATGAGGATGAGGACTTAAATACGCAGGGGGTGATTAACTAATACAATACAAGTGAGGTGAGAAAAGGGCAGGTAAAACAGACAAAGGGAGGAAATGAAAAGCAAAACTTGACACATGAGGACAATTAAAGAGGAAATAACAAAAACCAAAAGCCCAGCCATGGGTGTAGCGACATGAACAGATATATTAAGCTGAAAGATGATGTTTTCCCAACTCTAAAAACGTGTTTTTTGTGTGCAAACCTACCCAGAGAATGAGCACAACATTGTTGCAATATAAAGACATGTAAAGTTTCATCAAATCCATGGTTTGAAGGAATGTACATTGCCAAAATGTAATAATAAATGCCAAGAGACCCTATATTGAGGCACAGACAAGAAATACTACTAATGATCAGGAAGCAGGAGAAAGAGGGATAGTTGGGCAGTAAACAGAGTAGGACGGGTTGATGGAGGGTTTTTTTTGAAAGGGGAGACTTCTACAGGTTGGGGGCTGCAACACCGACAGCTCGGTCTCCAAAGGTTCCCAGCAAGGTGTGGAAGGGTTAGAAAGGATGCCAGAGTCTGAGGACCGCAGCGCACAAGGTGGGGTATAGGGTTGGAGGAGATCTGTTAGGTACTGGGGATGCAAGGACGGAAAGGGATTTGTAGGTCAGGCGGAGGATTTTGTCGTCGATGCAGAACTTAATACGGAGCCGATGGAGTTGAACGAGGGTGGGGGTGTGACGTGCTGCCAAGGTCTGGTGCGGGTGAGAACCCCTTGGATCCATCAGGGTTCACCGAGTTTGAGTTGTTCCAAACCAAAAATGTTGGAAACCACTTGTTTTAATCTTTAGCAGCAACAAGGAACAATCGCTATCAATCCATTGCACTCTACAAATAATGACCAGTGTTCTGTTACCTGACATGAACATAACAGTTAGGTTGGTTCTGTTGCTAAAAGGGGCTCTGTGGAAGTTTTGTCCGGTGCTGTAACATCTAAATTCATGTATAGGCAACCATAGAGTCGGACGAGGTCCCGCTTTTCACGTTTGTTTACAATCCGCTCACTTACGACCAACACAAAAGTGATTAATAAAAGTAAATTGCTGCAAACTGTTAAACAGAGTCCCCTACAAAGCTAAGGTTTTCATGTTGTGTTTTGAAAAACGTCCTCTCTTTCAATCCATGACTGTGCTAATCGTCTGCTAACATGCTTATCCTGTGGTGAACTGCTCAATGGGAGACAATGGGAGTATAGCCAACCACTTAAAGTAGTCTTGTGGGCAGTAAGAGATGAAATGAAGCAGAAATATAGCTCTGGATTGAAAAAAATCGGGTCATTGGTCATACAAACTACAGCTACTTACAGAAGAGGGTAGGGGTTGGGTTGCAGTCTTGTTTTAATGCCACTGCAGACTGGAATCCTGACTAATCACAATAACTGACTTTTTCAGAAAGAACATTATTTAGTTCTCTCACCTGTGTTGCTTTTATTTTGACCACTCCATTGTTTTCTTGTTACTTTTGAGTAAGGCAACCCATCTGAAAGTGCTGCGCAAAAAGGGTATATTTACCCTAAATTATTTTTGTTAAATTTAGATTAAAAACACTATCGCATTGATACCTATGACTCATTGAGTTAAAATAATTTAATTTTTGACGAGTATGTCTGAACGCATTCTTTTTTTCCAACTCCTTAAAATGTGTTAGCTTGGTCAGTGGTGTGAAGGGCTATGCAGTGATGTTAGATATAATAAAAATGCAATGTCCTGTTCGACTGTCAAATATAGCCTGCTTCCAAACAGTACACGTGTTATGATATATTGTGAGTTTTGGACTGCTAATTTATCAACCTGCTGCAATTTGGTAAGGTTTAGGCACTAGAACTTCTAGGTTTGGGTTAGGAAAAGTGAATTCTCCTGGTTAAAAAGGAATACTTTCGTGAGGCTAGTTATGCGCGCGTCTTAACTCAGGTTACGTATGGTACGTAACTTCATGTAATGCGTGTGACATCAGTTATGCCATTTACTTATGTTACATAAATTGACTTTTTGTCACAATGTGACAGGATCCCCAGTCACCAGAGGGAAAATCCTATGAATGTCCCACCCACTTAGCCCCATGGCTCTGGGCCTTTATACTATAGATGTCAAAGATATAAGTTAATAAGCATTATATGTATATAACGTGAATAAATTTATGTTTAGATTAAATACAAAATAAATGTCATTCACCAAGAGGAATTTAAAAAAAAAAGGCACAATACATTAAAAAAAGTTTTCAATTAAGATACTTTTAAGATGCTAGGAATAATCTTTTCAGCTAGTTTAATAGTATTGGCACTCTGGGGAGTCTATATCAGTGGGGTAGGTTGGATAAGGACACCCAGAAATGTCTCAGTCCTGTTCTTCAGTTGAGCTATCAATCACTGCACTAAGTAAAAAAATAATCACAGACAACATCATGAAGGGGGAAATCACGAAGTCCCAGGGAGTTGGTGAGGTTCTCATGGGAATTTGGTCTTTTATCAACTAGTGCCCTGGGGTATCTAAAACACAGGCCTGTGCATCATTCTGTTCAAGGAAGATATTGCCTCCTGCCTCCGTTTTATATTTTCTCCATCATCGTTCCCAAGTTTCATTTGTACCATTTCAATGAAGAGAAAACGCTTGAGGGAGGCCGGACTGCCCACTGTCCTATAAAGAATGAAATAGTTGGCTTCAGTGAGTAACAGCATTTATTGAAGAAAATTGACTTTTTGCCTTATTGAGCACAAGGGGCATAAATGTAAAACACATACTCATTTCACACACCCAAACACACATACACACACACACACACACACACCCAAGTGCTTGGTGTGCAAGAAGTGGACAAAATTAAGGAATTGCCACATGAAAGAGGGATTTTCAACTTTGAAGTATATTACAAATGCGCAGGAGAGTCATTAATTCGACTGCCAGTCAGCAGTACTGGTTTGATTAAAAGAGGTTTGACAATAACTTCTTTTATGTCATTTTTCAAAGCAGCATAAGGCAGCAAGAGTTTCAAAGAGGCCACAGAGTGCCCAATTTACAGGTGTACTGGCCACGAAAACTGAAAAATGTTTTATTTGGCAAGAGGAACTGACCTAAAATCCAACATATGCCAAGCAGGAACAAAATGTTGGCAAGGAGTTACGTGCCGAAAGAGCATCCAGGGACAGAAAAAGATTAATGGGATGGCTACTAAATAGCACAAATTGCAGAGGAAAAAACAACAAAACTCAAGGCGGTATTTCTCTGATTGTCTAAGTCTCAAAAGCAGATTTTAATAAAGCTGCCATATGTGAAAAACCATTTGTACCCAAGAAACTGTATAATTGGATAAGAGGTGTGTAACCAGGGTAATTCTTCATAATGGAAGTTTTAAATGTGCCAACAAGTCTTTCATTATGTTTTTCTTGATGTGTTTATTTCAACCCAATCACCGGAACAAATGTCTGCAATTTATGTTTCTGCAAATCACAGATATGTTGCAACAAAAACCGCACTAGAACCACAAAGATTGTGTTGAGGCTTACCTGGTTTCCTCAGGACTAAATCCAGCTTTGTTACTAGAAATTGTCCCAATGTCTGTCCACAATACCACAGCTGTAAACAGTCTTGATATCTTTACATATGTAACAGTTTTGCTGCCACATACAGTGCTGGAAAATAATTCCATTGTCTCAGAAATATCCAGTTTTCATACGCCACTAATATCTGAAAAATGTTCCCATGTCTTGTCAGGATTAACAGGTTTTGTTGCCAGTAATTTGGCTCAGAATTTTCCCAACGTCTCATCAAATATATCTCGTTTTGTTGTTACCAACAAGATGAGACTGCCCAAACCTACGGCCAAAGTAACGCAGCTGGAGATTGTCCCAATGTCTCATCAAAATAACACAGCTGACAATTGTGCCTACATCTTGTCCAAATATCTAGTTTGGGTGCTTCTGACACAAAATCAAAATTTTTGCTACTGTCATAGCTGGAAATCGTCCCAAAGTCATGTCAAAATTGTCTGGTTTGTTGCTATAAAATACGTCTGGAAAAAGTCTTGTTAATACTATCCGGTTTCGTTGCTGCAAACACTGGTGGAAGTTGTCCAGATGTCTTGTGAAAAAAATTTAGTTTTGTTGCCACCTCCAGACATGAAAGTCAGCTAACATACATGTACATGTCATTTAAACTTGATGGCATGTATTGTAGAAATCTCAGCATGGTACACAGGACTTGTCCAAATTTGCATGCATCCCTGGTTTCAGAAACATGAAGAAACAACATTTTATTCTACGGACTGGGCGGTGTACTTTTAGGAGGTCCAAGGGTCACACCAACCTACAGATGCTGAATCTGTAATCTGGGGCGCCGAAAAGGGGGGAATAAGGGGAAGGATTCTAGGGGCCCATCATTGACAGGGGCCCAGAAAGGCCCCTAATAAAATTATAATACTGACAAAAATAATATGACACTAATTTGTTAGTTTACAATCATAAATGTGCATCACTTAATGCACTGATAATAACACTAAGTTTATTTTGGAAACATTTCTCAAGTCGCCCCCCTCCCCCTTACGTAAAATGGTTCGGTCCACCAATCAATCAACTGAACTGCTGCGCAGTGCGTGTATTCAGAGCGAGAGAAGGCAAAATGCCCCAGAAGTCGGGAAGTCAAAAAAGGAGAGAGAAGCAAAGGGGCGTCAGTATGTCACCCAGTTTTTCCAGAAACAAGGTGGGTTTGGTTCATGTGGTGGAAAGTTCTGGAACACATTAGTCTGTTGTTTATCTTAACCTTGTGGTTTTTAAGCTAGCTCACTTTTCTCACAAACTCTGGATTTTTAGATTTCACTGTTCACATTTAGCAAGCTGCCCATATTTAATCAGTTGACCACCCCTCCTGTCAAAAATGATCCATGTTTGAACAGACACGTCAAGTGCAGAAGCAGCAGCTGCAGCTGTCTGTGAGCCCCGTGGGCCCCTGAACCAGCCCCAGTACCCCCACCTACCCCTGAACCAGACCCAGTACCCCCACCTACCCCTGAACCAGCCCCAGTACCCCCACATACCCCTGAAACAGACCCAGTACCCCCACCTACCCCTGAACCAGCCCCAGTAGGCCTACCCACAACTGGGGAAGGAGGTGAGCAGCTTTGTGTTGAATTAATCTATTACTATGGAAAACAAAGATACATTGAAATTAATGAATAAAGATCATTCTGAATAAAAACACATAGTCTGTATTTATTTCAGAATGATTTAAATGGTTTAAAAAGCATATAGCCTATAAGTTTATTTTGTTTTGTTGAAATTTAGCTATCACTGAAACTGAACTATAAACTCACTAAAATACTATGTTTGGTCAGTAGTTTGGGACTCTCACCCCTTGCTTTGCAGTAGGAAAAGAGGAGAATAATCTGGTGCTTGCAGACTAAGTGACTGCTCTCAATCCAATCAGAGAAACGTTAACAATATTAAATCGCTACGACCATAGAGCCTCATTCATGTATTTTTTACCACTCCAACTCTAATTCCACCATGTACAGTTTTGGAGATAAATTACTATTATTATTATTTTTTAACAAAATATGAACGTATATAACAAACTTAATAAAAACAACATACAGTTTTTACATTGAGTGCAGTGGCTGGTCTAAGTATGTGTGTGGGGGGGTGATGTGCATGTTTGAAAGAGAAATTGTGTGGTATTGCTATGATAGTAATTTTGGAGATAAATTAGACCTAAATGCAGGGCTACAAGAGGGAGACAGTGAGCAGTGGTGTACTGGTTGTGAAAATCACATTTTCTTTTGTTATTTTTGATCAAATCACTGACAGTAAAACAGAATGGTGGGAGGAAACCTGAATCTGGTGATGGTGATGCTATTTCAAATGGTATTACAGGAAATTCTATATAATTCATGTATGTCATGCATTTGTATTTTTCAGGTAATTTAAGAGAATTTTATATTTTAACCATTAAAGTTGCAGACTTGCAGACATGAATCTAAATTCCATTGTATTCTGAGTGTTCAGTGCTTCCCCTACCAAGGAACTGTCATGTTGTTCTTTTCACACAAATTATAGTCAAAAATATCATTAAAATGCACAGTTTTATGTAAACAGCATTAAAAATTTTCGCCGGCCTTATGGCCGGCTATGCAGGGGCCCAGCAATATTTCTTTTCATGGGACCCAAAATCCTTGGCAGCGCCCCTGTCTGTAATATGAGAACAGACTTGGGGGGAGTCATGAGATTTGATGATTGCTCTGCATGATCATATTACGCCCTGAGACGACGAGGTCATTTTACAGCGTTTACTCCCTATGGTGTGAACACTGTTTCAATGTTCCAGTGGTGACGATAACATTATAGTGCCCCATGCCAATTGAAGGAATAACCAGAAAAAAAAAAAAATAAAAAAAAAAAAAAATATATGTATATATATATGTACATACATACATACATATATATACATACATACATATATATACATACATACATACATACATACATACATACATATATATATACATATATATATATATATAAATATAAACTGCCTATTCTAATCAGCCAACAAACACATTCTACCTTCTAAATAAGCATATCCAAATGTCACTGAACCATTATGAGCTCTAGGTTTAAAGTTCCATCGTGCCACAGAGAACTGCCAAGCTTTCTTTTAGAGAGACCAATGAGTGGATGTAATTAAACTAATTAAACACACTGGAATAAAAGGTATTATTGTATCAAAAAACAAGTCTGGCGCAAAAGTCAAAGAACTGTTTATGCTTGTTAGTCAGTTTTTAAAGCGTACTTGATTAAACCTGCGACAAACACAGTTAAACATTATTCTTTGGATGAACTGGCTCATTCTGAGTGATATGGAATGAGACACAGTGAGGGAAACTTAAACGCCCCCTTCTGTGCATCGGGGTGCTAAATGGGGGAAAGCACAACATTGACCATGCAAAATCTCTTTTTTTGTCCAGCGGTGGATGCGGGTGAGGGTTGGGAATTCAAGAAACTGCCTGGGTGCTAAAGTGGTGTGAATCAGTGGTGCAAAAGAGAAAAATACCCGCTGTCGAATAGGGTATGGGAGTACCGTGCTGTGAAATACGGTGCACAGTCTATATTCCATGTGGATTGAGGCTTACAAATGCACAATTGAGCATAGCTGAGTCAGGAATACAGACAGAACGTCTGAGGCAGTTAGACTTACCCATAGAAAATATATAATTTAAATATAAGGAATTTAGCAGCATTAAGTGTGCTTAATTTGGGTAAGGGTATGTTGTGCATTTCAATTAGATCAGAACACTCGCTCACCATGTGCTGGTGGACTTAGTCTAAAAATCCTACTCTGCAGTCGTGACAGAGTATTTGTCTAGAAATAACTCTAAAGTTTTGCCAAAAATTATCGTGTCTGATGAAGTTTTACCAGATGACAGTTGACAGCGCAATTTCCAATATTAGATTGGTCACCTGTATTGCACAAATACTGCAGCGCATTAAAAAAAAAGCACACCGTCGTTCATTCAAATGAGTGAGAAATAAAATTCCAAACAACAGGGTGCTAAATAGAGCACATTAAACTGATTGTTCAGGATGTCAAATAAATGTCCAGTATACTTGTACGAGAGGCCATCAGATGCAAAATTGCCCTCCTGGACAAAGTTCAGAGGCAGCAGCTCAAAGAGACAGAGTGTGGTTTTATCCGTCCATCCGTCCTTATCAGCAGTGGCAGCAGGCGAGGCACAGTCTTTCTCCCCAGCCACGTCCTCTAGCTCCGCCTGGGGGATCCTGAGGATTTCCCTGGCCAGATAGGATATGTAATCCCTCCAGTGTGTTCTGGCTTGGCTCAGGGGTCTCCTCCTAGTTGAGAGTTCAAACAATACTCCCAGAGGGAGATGTCTGGGAGACAACCTAATCGGGGTCCAAATCACCTCAACTGACTCCTTTCAACATGGAGTAATGGTCGTCCCTCCCAGGTTGTCCGAGGTCCTCGGTCCTTGTGCAAACAAAGATGCAAAAAACTATTCCAGGCCCGTAGGTGGCGATAAAGTCTATGTCAGTGATACATCAAACATACATAGTATCTGTGCTTGTGCAGAGACCAAAAGATACTAAAGAAATCACCCACCGCAGCCATGACCTGTTCACTCCGCTATCATCTGACAAGCTATACATAAGTATCTGCTGCCATACCAATGCACTGCAGAGCATTTCCCCCCTTCTTTCTTAATCTTATACCGGATCCCTAACTACAGAAAACTACAACTTCAGTCATACATTTGTAATTAGACTGAGCGGTGATGGCAAAGTACATTAATGCTAAAGAAACGGCGGCAGTGGTCAAGAAACAAAACAACAATGGGCAGTGCGAAAACTGAGGTGGAGAGAAACATGTTTTCTTTTGTGAATTACCTTTACACATTTGGATAAGGCTCAAGATAACACATGGTGAATGTGTGCTTCACTTTGAGGCGAAGCTCTCGTTCGCCATGACTTGACTACTGCGGACTAATCCTCCATCAGACTCATTGTTTATCTTATCCCTTCAAGGTCAAACATGTACAAAAGTTGATTTTTGTGTCTAATTCATAAGTCGTCACTTACTGAAGCTTTGGAATTAGGTGAGGTTGGTCAACATCCCAAAGCATCAAGATTTGACGAGGAGGGAATGAGACACACAATTCAGCTTTCTTGTTTTATAAAACTAAGGTCTAGCCTCTTACAGAATCACTGCAGATTGAGCATAATTATTCATTTCTTACTGGTAGACATCGTGCAAGAAATGATGTGAAATTGCCCACTGGAAAGATCCGTCATACCCAACTTGACATTTACTAATACAATCGGAAAGCTCCGATATATCTTATTTAGCACTTAATAATATGGAAGTACCTGGGAAAGATAACAAATACGGAGAACTTGCATCAGCTTAAGATCCTTGAAGATGGGAATTAAACCTAAATTGAATGTCATGTGTAGCATTTTAGTCCTTTAACTCTGATAATGCCATGCTCCCAAGTGGTTAACTTCAGGATCCATTAAAAAGGACATAAATGCTGCATTACTTCTTGTAATAAAACGTATTGTAAAAAATGAAGAAAGAAAAACAAAAATTGATGTCTGCACTCAGAACACAAGACGCACCATACAGCAATCGGCTAACTCAGGTCAGTATGAAGGCATGGCAGCTCGAACAGCATGGGGTTTACAGTCTGAGAGCATTTCTCATGAATCGCCTCTTCTACTTAAACGTATTGCCATGTTACTTTAAAAAAGACTCTTGAGAGCTCGATTATGCAATTCGCCAATGTGCCTGAACATAAAAACAACACATCTCTCATTTTGCAAAATGCAGGTCGACACAGGTTATTACTCTGTAAGGGCTGTAAAAGCTACATCAATTCGACCACCCACTCAACATGTCCATGTGAGGTATACAGGTAAATTATTGATGCTCTTTAAAGCTGCCGCCTCGCCTTGAGCACAAAAACTATATCCGATCAATATTAAAAACCCTTGCTGCCAATCTGTATGTTTATGACCCAGAAATATTACTCCCTTAATTATAAGTAAAGTCAGGAGCTATGGGCATCCTCCCCCCCTTGCACACACACACACACACACATCTCACAGGTTGCAGCCTTTCATAATGCGTTTAATACCAGAGCTTTCACTCCTGGGTAATCAATCTGTAATTCATCATTATTTATCAAGTGCACAAAAAGCCCCACAGGACTCTGGCACACGCACACAAATTTAAAAACACACACACAAACACACACACAGCTCAACTCACATGGGAATGGGCAGGCGCATACACACACATACACACTCACAGACACCCTGGAGGTGTCTTTGCCCACTTGGAGGTATTAAGGGATCATGGTGGAGAGGTAATTACAAGCACATAGGAGGAGTGTGAGGGACAAACACAGGACAACACGGCAGTCTATGCAACTCTAAGGCCTGCAGACAAGACAGATAGGGAGCCAAAAAGGGGGATTTGCGACCTCTTTAGCACAGCACAGGTCAAGATATAATCAAATGTGGTACACTAAAAAGGACCAGTGTGTAGGATTTAATGGCATCTAGTGGTAAGGTTGCAGATTGCAATCAGCTAAACACCCAAAATCTCACCCTCTCCTGTAGTTGCAGGCTAAAAACATAGTTTGGTTCGTCTGCTCTGGGGTACGGCAGGAGAATTGTTGGGGCAACATGGCTGAATAGATATTAAAGGCTCATTCAAAGGTAACAAAAAAAAAACCCACACAATGATTCTTAGTTTCAGATGACTATACAATATATTGCAATGATGAATAGGCGACCCTGAAAGGAGCACCAAGTGGTTGGTGTGTTTGCCTGGAAAACTACAGCTCATACTCTGCCTTATTAGAACGGCAAAAAGGAAAAGAAAAAAACAGACATTACAGCCATTGTGATTAGTTCACTTGAAAATAACAATGGTGGTTCCTAGACAGGCAAGGACATATGCTCCTATAGCATCAGTTATATCAGAAATGGAGAGTATAATTCATTGAAACAGTAGCAAAAACAGCACTGACGGCTTTTCCACAAGATTTCGATTTACTAATTGGGCTCTGCTGGTGGTAGTGCTCTACTTGTGTAAATTTGATGTGGTTAAAATTAACCATGATAGACAGATGATTGGTCCAGTCATCTGCCAAGATTTTTTCGTTTTCTTTTAAAAAAGTGCCTGCCCTTTTTCCATTTTCGAGCGGGACCTTTCCAGATGGTTCTGTCTAATCAACCATCTGGCAACAGAATCCCGATGGCATAATTAAGCGTCACTTTCTTCGGGGTCTTTATTCTGCAGACATGCTTCCCCAGTCAAACAGTTTATCAAGGAATGTTGTAGCTTCTGGCATCGAGCAGTTTTGCCTTATATATCCACATACAAGCCGGTGGCAGCCTAAACACCCTGTCAAGGATATATTTTATGATACTGCAAGCTGCCAAAATTCTCAAGTGCCTTAGTCTGGTTGCATCTGAAAACCAGACTGCAAAAGAGCATGTATAAATACAAAAGATAATCAGGGAGCACGATGACTCAGTGCTGGTGTTAATTTTGTTGGTGAAAAAAGAAAAATTTAATCTCGCCAATGAAAGAGGAGATTTTTAAATAACTATACTCCATGCTAACTCGAGGATAGAGAACAAAAACATTTAACTGATATGTCTTGCTGACATTAGCATATGAAATATTTACATAAGTTATAATGCAATTAGCACTTTAATTAGAAAGGGCCAGTTGAGTTGTGTCTGATAATTCATACTGGAATGCCTCCACAGCTCTGAACTGAGTTCACATCATGCAACTTCCTTTCGCATAGCGCATCCGCAAAAAGAGCAGCCTAAGCTCTCAAAACACACAAGTCTGCCACAAAAATACACTGGAGATCAAGAAGCGTCCACTTTAAGTTCATCATAGCACAACCAAGGCATCAAAAACATTTCTGTTCCATGAATTAACCAGTCTGGCCTGACAGAACACTACTGCTCTGGATAATTTAAAAAGCCAAATAAAGAAACATTAGGGGATTAAACATGAGCCCGTAGAGAGAAAAAGATGGAGAGAACTTTAACTGTGGTTCTAACTTGAATGAGCCATGCATGCAGTTAGCCATTAACTACAGTGTCATAATACAGCTCCACTTGGCCTAATAAAATGCCATTAGCGGCTCAATCGCTCACCATTACATATCCCCCGCCATGAAAGGGTTCATTTTGCTATGACACGATGTACAAAAGCAGTGAGGCAAACACCGACTTCATAGTTAAAAGACGGCTCGATGACAGCGAGGTCAGTGAGCCGCTTATTTATTGACCAAGGTCGTTCCTAATTAAAGAATGAGAAAGAAGGTGAATGAGATGGAGAAGTTGTTTCGTTAAAGCGGCACATCACTCTCGCCGCCCAGCAGCCATGCCAGCATAACTGACAGGAACAGGCCCACTGCACAGTCTGCCACTGTCCACTGTGATTATTGATTCCCTCGGGGTCTCTGTCTCACCACTTTCCCCAGAACAGCCTTTTTTTCCCCTCTTCCTTCTCTCTTTTACCAGGCTGGGAGCTACTGTGTATCCTACTGGCTGTTCTAAACTGCAACCCTGCAAACTCCAGCTGGTTTCTGCTCATCTCCCCCCCCCCCCCCCCCGTTAGAACTAGCATTTTTTGGTTACTCAACCCACGAAGCGAAAGATTTAAATCAGATTTATATTCCCCCTAATTAGAAATTATCAGGCTGAGCATGACGCTGCAAAACTCAACATAGTGCACTGGCTTTGTAGAGCAAAGTTGCCGTATCTTCAGATCTCAGCGGTAAGGCGTGTAAAGTGGATTGTGTGTTGATAATGAAATAAAACTACAAGGCATTTATCATCGTTAATGGGAAAAAAGTTTGTTTTTTTCTGTTAACTTGGTTTAACAATGCCAATTTTAATTAAGCCTTCGCTGATACATTTCCAGAAACATTCATGAACTGGAATGACACTTCGTAGAGCACATACCTCCACCAAGGCCCGGCATTACCCTTTAATTCAACCAATCCCAATACCAAACCTAATAGCTCTGTATCACTGTAAATTTCAACCACCCACAACTGCGTAACCATATTTTAAGCTCACCAGTTCTCGGATCAGTATCAAATTGTACATGACTGCATATTAATGACTTCAAAAAGCTGGTCAATGATTGTTTTATCTTCATTGGTATCATGTGGCATTTGTGTTTTGTGAGCGATTGAAAGTCTTTGTAGTAACTTTTGTTGGGAAAAAAAATGGCTCAATTTAACAGTGACATTTGCCAGCTAGTGTAAACAACATTAACATTAGCTAGCATTAGCGACGTTTACATAAGCTGGTGTTAGCAATGTTTACATTAGCTAGCAAGTGTTAGCAGCCTTAGATAGGCCACCAAACTGACAACTACTTGAGGGGGCAGATGATTCGGTGTTGTGACATTAATGCAACGGAAGGGGGGAGATGGAATATTGCATATAGCGGCTGAATGTTATCAATAACACCTTTTAAGAAAGTGAGAATGAAAAATCCTGGATCTGTTCCTTTATCTGGATCCTACAAAAATGTTAATAGGGTCTATTCTGGGCTGATCAATTAACATTTGCATGCAGATTACATTGATGTATACCTTTCAGATTTGACCATTTTAATACTCTCATAAGTCTCTACTTGACATTCATAAGTGGATGTTTCAATATAAATCGGTTAGAAACAATTTGTCATTATCAGTCATTATTTCCTTTATCAAACATTCTGTCAAATTTGAGTAAGAAAAATGAATATTCTAGTTTCTTTAAGGCCGACATGACTTATTCAAAAAGCTTTTTTTGGTTTAGGTTTCATCACTCCATTACACAATAGTGGTGCCTTCTTATTTGCCTGTGTTGCTCAGCCGCTAACCTCTGTTCATGCTTTTCAAAAGTGCTGTGTAGCATTATATCCAGAGATTGCCAAAATCAGAGAGGAATCACCAGTATATGCTCTCAGTCATTCGGTAAATTTCCATCCTCCAAATATCGTGCTGTTTTATTGAGATGCAAGCCCCGTGTGCAAGCAGTTACAGTACACAGCCCCCTCCAAACCCACCCCACCCCACCCTCCCAAACAGAGTGCTATATTTTTAGATGAGTTCTCCGGGCTGCCATCCATCATTCACTCAAATTACGACAGACTGATTATTACAGGGGACTTCAAGCTCCATTTTGACAATCCTGCTGACGCAAAAAGCAATGGATTTCAGAAATGTTGCATGCTGTATGGATTTAACGCATGTCGAATGGGGCTCC
This sequence comes from Sparus aurata, assembly GCF_900880675.1. Lineage (NCBI taxonomy): Eukaryota > Metazoa > Chordata > Actinopteri > Spariformes > Sparidae > Sparus > Sparus aurata. The sequence continues at coordinate 7,360,376 of NC_044210.1, read as the reverse complement.
TACACACTGTATATGGTTGTAATGCATTACATCTGATTTGCGGTTTCCATGACGGCAATGGTTTCCGTGACAGGCCTATTATGGCTTCAATTAGGAGTTTCTCACTGATATTCCCATTCAAGTTTCAGATAAACCATTATAAATGTACACAACAAACTTTTTTTCTTGCTCTCTGTTGGGGCTGTGACGATACTCAGAGCAGAGATGTATGCAGTCTACCTGACAAATACTTATGACCACAGTGCCCTGGTGAACCGAGCAGTGCACTCACTGTTGCGTAAACCAACAAATGAAGTGTAAAAAGAATGGGTTTTCTTATGACGGAGATAAAAATGGAGAACGGCTGCCGCGCAGACCCCCTCCGTCTCTCAACGCCATCCATCAGCCTTGAGATGAAGACTTTCGAGAGATGCATCGTTCTCTGCCAGCTGTTGTCAACAACCCTCTCTATCCACTTCCTCTCGTCTTTTGAAAATCTTTGCCTCTCCATTTTCTAATCTCTCGGGAAAGGCTCTACACTGTTAAGTGAATGCATATACCATACATGTTGTACACCGCAATGTTCCAAATTAAAGAATGTGTGATCCCAGTGACCGTTTTCTAATCTGCATCCTGCCAACAGGATGACACTGTCTTCCCCAACTGTTTTAAATAACAGTTCATTGGTTAAACTGGCCAGATAACTTTTTTCCTTTAACCTACTCTGAAGAAAATACTGATTGCGCAGTGGAATGGCTGTAGAAAAATAACACCAAGCATGTATAGATTGGTTCCCTATACATCTTGCTTTCAGTATGCTATTCGGGTTGCCATCAGCAAAGCTTTTTCAAAATAAAAGCATAGGCTGGTCATTGCACAAAGCTTTTTTTTTTTTTTTTTCCACCCGGGCCGCTATGCCCAGGTAGCATCAGAAATGTAATTACTGTGGGAAGTGTACGCTGCAAAAGAAAAAAGAACACACTGATGGAGGAGGCAAAGAAGACAAAGAGGGAGAGTGATAAAAACCAAGGTAAAACAACCAAATGGATGGGTATTCAAAACTAGCATTCTTTCGACTCGATCTGTAGACAATAACACCTGCCTACTTATCATTACAACCAGGTGATCTACTGCCTTTTGAGAGCACCGAGATCATGGTTTCTGGGTCAAATTGGGATTATTATGGTTGTTTTTTGCTTTGGACAGTTGCCAGGCTGCCTGTGTTATTGGTAACACTGTCTTTGCAACAGCCTCCTCAACAGTAGCACGTCAGGGAAACACTTAGAGAAGAATAGCTGTCCATTTCTACTTTGTGGTTCGATTAAGTTAATGCAAACAATCGTCTCAGTTAAAGTAAGTTTGATCACATTTTGGGTTAAAAGGGTTAGGGTCACTTGAACCAAGATAAAAGTGAAAAATGGATGTGGCCGCCAGAATTCCTTCAAATGCTTAAATGAAGAGTCTGAACAATCAACTTATGCCGTCTTTACTTTTGTGAGAGCCCTTGCCTTAATTAAAAAAAAAAGTTTTTTTTAAAAAAAGGTTGGAAATGGATTTTCCAGTCAAGGTTGAGCGAGTTCTCAGAGAAGCCACTTTTCTGACGAGGATGTAATTTCAATCGCATGTAAACATCTCTTCGGAGTGTCTTGATCCTTGCCAACCCTTTTTTTCCTGAGAGAAAATGTGTGTTTGTTGAGATCATAAAAGGCTCTAAAATTAGTGTGATGTGGTTTTCACATCCTCCAAGAAAATGATTAGGCATAACATCAGAAGATTGCGCTGCACGCAAAGACGCCCGCTCGAAAAAACATCTCGCATTGAACTGGAGAAACTGGTATTCAGGAGGGGTCATGATTCAGATGGAGGGCAGGGCAAAGAACATGTAAACATGCTTTCTATGCTTGCGATCAAAGCCGGAAAAAGTTTGACTAATTATGGGTCAACACAGATTCTCTATTCACATGCATTAAGGAGTCATGATAGAATTAAACATATGGGACTGAACATGAGGATAAAAAGAGAAGAAAACACTTACAGGTTCACCTACAGGGAGAAAATATCTAACAAATGTAGGTGCCAATATTGCTTTTTTCTTCTTTTTTAGAGTGTAGCTAATAGGTTCAAATGTGCCTCAGAGGATGTGGAAAAGAGCCTGCACTGCGTTTGGCGCGGCACACAGAGGGTTCTGAAAGGAGCAAAACTAAATTTAGACAGGTTGAATTTGACACAGACACACGCGATTGCGCATGCGCCCACAGACACAGTCATTAGGCTTTCAACAAACATCATCTGGGTGGAATGATGAGTCTTTAGTGAGACGCATTTGTTTCCTTCACATTACTGGAGACAGGAAAAGTGGGGGTGGAGGGACATGGGAGGGGGGGAGGGGGGCTGGTGATGGTGGAGGGAGGGCTGCTATTGATATGCCCCATGCGGTGCCAACACCTGACTAATTTTCGTGCAGCCATTCAAATGGCTGCCTCCCTTTGGCTCATCTGTGCTTCCTGCCGACTCCCCGCTGAGCACACTCACAGAGGAACAGGTCAATGCAAATGAGCTGCGGACCTTTAAAGGGACATTTGGCTCTAAATCATGCGTATTCGGGGGTGAATTCTGCTTTCTATGGTAACCCTGCTTAACTGAATACCACATATTGAGGTTGCATTAAAAAATATTTTCAAAGTAACTGCAGAAAAATGTAAATTGCAGCATAACAAACAATTTTGCTGTTGTCGACTGGGTTTCGTGATCCAAAAAACACTTGATATAGTAAGTACACCATTTTGTTGGGTCAAAAAAGAACCTGTGATTTCTGTGTGACAGCCGCGCAAGGAATCTCAATCAAACCAAAGCTACAAGAATCATGTCGCTAACTGTATGGAATTGTTTTTAATGGCATGAATCAAAATGGTAAGGTTAGACATTTATTTAAATGGGAAAGGAAAATGGGTGGCAGTTTGACAAGGGGGACATTCTTTCAAAAATGGTCAAAAAGTATACCCCTAAATTGCACCCTGGAAGTACCCAGGCCTGTGGCACACATACAATGGCCACTTTTCAAATGGCACAATAGAGAAGTACTTCTACTTTCCTGTTCTAATTTACCATTCAAGTGGACTTACTGGAGCAAAAATAGAGCTCCAAGATTAAAAACCACCCGCTTGTGACGAGGGCCAGTCATTATTGTGAAACAGGAGAATGTATTATACTTGTGGTATGGAGTGCCAGCACATGTGCGCATGCATACTCCCGTCACCCCCCCCACTCCATTAAATACACAAGCTGTATCATGCCAGTGAGATGCGTTAATTGCTCTGATTGAACAAATCCTACAGCGGCGGACGAGCGCACATTCTGGTTTAATATTGGCTCGCCGAGAATTGAATTAAAAAGTAATTTAGCCAATAAAGACTTTGCTCGTTTGGATGAGTTAGACAGGCGATATCTGATGCATGACAATAAAAGCACAGGCAGGCAGAGGCTGACCAAATTGTTCAAAACAACAACCGGCCCATTTGTATGCAGAATGTGACGCCCAAATGGGAAACAGGAACCAAGACATTATTCTTATTTTTATGTATCAGTCTCACCACAGCCTGTCCAGTGTGTCCTTAAGGGGAAATAGAACTTGATAAAAGTACATTGCATATAGCTGTAATTGAGCTGTGCGGGATTTTACCTGTCAAGTTGTTAAATCCCATGAAATGAATTGGGATAGAATGGTTTACACTTCCTCCTGATATTTATGTACTTTCTAAAAAACCTTCGCGAGATTTCACTCCAAACCTCCAATATTGAACTTCATCAGGCGCTATTGTCTGGGAAACAGTGATGTTTTGCACCAACCCATTTGATGTAGAAGACATTTCACTTGCTAACATGGATGGATGAAGGCTAATGAGCTGGTATATTGAAGCCTACTAGAGAGTTGATGAGGGAATTGGGAGCAGGTGTGCAGGTGGGTGTGGAGATCAGGTGACACTGATGCTGGGGAACCTTGCTGGACAGTGAGGGAATAACAGGCTCTAGGGATAAGTAGTACACCATTATCTGAGGTCAACCAACAACAACTTATATCTGTATTCATACATTATCCTGTTCAGAACAATATTTGTAGAGGATTTTCTATACTTGGACGACACTTGAAAAAAAGTACATGATTTGAACCCTGTTGTGATGAGAAGATGAAAGACAAAAGCAATAACTCCATTAAATACATTATAATTATGCACATTTTATAACAGAATTAAATTCAGTCTGTTTGCATTCACACCAGTTTAGGAGCAAGACTTTATATTCAGTGAAACTCCAGGTAGGCATAAATATGTATTTTGGAAGACACAGCGCTGAAAACTGCTCCTCTACCAACCCCCTGCCACTTAGTTTGCCAGACAGCAAAGTTGGCCCCAGCACTTTTTCGTGCTGTCGTTTCATAATGAAATTCTGAAAAAAAAAAATATGAGGTATGAAGAAGTGAGAGTTTGTTTTCAGGATTTATGGATCCCGGAGCCACTACAACGCAATAAATCCAAGCGCTGAATGACTTAAAAGGTAAACCTATGATCGATTAAGATGTACGTCATACTAAATACAGAGTATTCAAAATTCTCGAGACAGTGCTCGAATGCCAAATACAAAGGCCTTTTCTCGCCTGACATTTTCAGCTTTTAAAAAAGGAAACTAAACCTGTCCGTGAGTTTGAGTTACGCCCTCTCAGAAAAGTTGACTCAATCAGCTCAGCGGTGCAGTCATGTTTGACGCACTGTTACGACAAGACCGAGGCTGATTTTTCAGAAGCTGACTGACGGACACGCCGAGCCGTGATGGAGAAGCTCTGGCTTTGGAATTTCCTGCCATTTGCTCGCAAGAACACACAGAATATCTAATGTTCTGCATTAAAAGTCTTGCATTCGTTCTCATCTTGAGATGCTCAACGCCACCATAAGAACAACCCATGCATCATTACGTAAGTGCTCACTAAATTCTGGAGTTTAAGAAATTACCTTTTTTTTTGTCGCAGCCACAATATCACAAACGCACACAGAGCCTTGCCTTTTTTTTCTCTTCAGACACGGTTAAGTTGAGGCAAGCGAAGTGACTTGACCCTCTACCCTTCCAAACAAGAATCCTCGGCTGCGAATCATTTTGTGTGGATAACATTAAGAATGAGCCTCTCACTTACTCATCTCATCCTCCTTTCAGACAGGAGAATAGATCATCAGCGCGAGTGCACGGGGGTACAAAGACAGCTGGCTCCTCAGATTAATTTCACCATCTCCTTTTTCTCCCCTCCACGGAAAAATAATTCATTTACTTGATATTCAATGCAGGTGAATCGCGCCCACTTTTCCGTGACTCCGGTCTCGCCACACAATCCCTCCCTCGCATAGACACACACACACACACACACTGACGCACAATGTCAGGGACAATTGCCTTGACCAGGCACAGGGCCAAGGGCTGTGTAAGAACCGTAATTTCATCCCATTGCTTAGCCATGTCACCTTATGCTTGACCTACCCATTGGTGTGTGTGTGTGTGTGTGTGTGTGGGTGGGTGTTTGTGTATCGCTTAGATAAGAATGTATCCACTGGCAAGGAACCATATGAGCTTTAATGGAAAGGGAAAACACTGCTGGCTTCCGTGGGGGTAAGGTGGACGCCACACATCGGTGACATTATGGGCTTTTAACCTGCTGTTGCTCGTCGTCTCTTCCTTTTATCATCTCACACGGCAAAACACATATCGCTAAAGAACTAGAGCTCCGGCATAGTCGCACAATGAAATCAGCAGTAATTGTGGACATATTGTTTTCGTTTGCATTCAGAAAACTCGCCATTGTGTACATGGCCAATTCAAGTGACGGCTGTTTGCTATTCATCCACTTCCAACACTTTCAAGATTAAGAACTGCACAGTAAAAGCCACAATTGTGTTAATTTGGACTAACTGATATGATTTTGGTGGTCCAGGGTCAAAGGTGAAAGTTTGCTGTGACCTCAAGGCAAACGCCATACCTCAAAACTGCATCAGCAACTTGATTCCGATGCAAAGGCATGCAACCGCAAGGCGCCAATTCCAGTTTTTCAAATTTGTTATAACCTCCACCGAGGAGGCTATGTTCTCTCCTGTGTCCAATTGTGGGTCGGTTGGTTTGTAAACAAGATAATGCAAAAAATGCCGAAAGGATTACAACGGAACTTGGATGGAGGATACGCCTCAGTTGATAAAAAGACACCATTAACTCAGGCGACGGTGTGTTATTGGCTTCTGCATATTAATGGTTTTCCTGTAAAAAAGAAAGGTCGGTTAGGGAAGGGACTTTGAAGATATTGATTAGCGTGTATTGTAGCCAATGGCTGTTACAGCAGAAGGTCAGTTACGCCCCCTCCCCGTCACGCTGCTACAAATCAACATATACTGTCTGGAGAGGGTTCCAGGGAACTCCCCAATACATGGCGGATTAAACGATGAGAGGGCCGGCCAAATGTGAGCAGAACCCAAGGCAGTATTCAAGACTGACAGTTGCCAGTTTGACAACAGGAAATACAGTTATGTATTACGGTCAGGCAATCAGACATGAGGCTCAGTGCATTGAAGCAGTCAATCATGTTCATTTGACTTAACACAAGCAAAGCAATACTAAAAAGTTCATATGGTTTGGTTTCAAACTACCCAAACTCATCCCAAAGAGCAGTGTGCTTATGTCACGACCCTCTCTGATGAATCTTATGAAGTCCTTTTCTCATGATAAATAATCTTATCCCAATACGTTCTTGAGATATTAAATCTAAGCCAAATTACCCAATTATCACAAGAAAACACGCTTTTTAATCAAGGGGAAATGCAATAATTAACTCATGATCTCTAAGCAAGGGCATTAAAAAAAATAAAATAAAATTGCACCCAAGGCCATTGTCTTGCTTCTGTGGTTTCATAACCTTTACAGCGTTTGTTATTAAAGAGCATTTTTTAAAAAAAGGACATTTAGCAGAGTTTTCTGTATATATCAAATGTGTTCTATAACAAACTGGGCTTTCCTTTATCTTGCATCTTTACGGAGAGTAATTACTTAGTTCATTTTCCTATCTACTTCTGTGGGAGAGGTGATGAGCGGCAAAAATGGCTTTCCTCGACACAATAGCTCCATTTAAGAAACATTTCCTTGGCATTTATGGAATGCTTTCAAAGCACCTGCGGTTACATTCAAACCACATTTCCCTCCTATATCATACAGACATGAGGGCTCGTACGTTCTATTGTGACCCGTTTGAATTGCTCAGCGGGGGAGCGTGATCTGAATTTAAAAGACATTTCCTGGATTGACGCATTCAGCGCATTGACCTCCTTCCATGACCACTTTTGCGAGGAACACACACACAAAAGAGTCATCTGAGATTCGGATGGCGACAGTAATAGTAGGGCATAAACATTACTGAAAACTGTTTAATATCATGGCTGGACTGTCACCCAGCAGTGCTGGACCTCAAATGTGACTTTCCCACGTACAGTAACATCAGATGAAACACTTATCAATCTGATACTCAATTTAAATCAAAGGTCAAACAACTTTTAAACAGGGCTTCCAATATATGTGCTGCAGCTGTAAGTTGTAAAGACTGGACAAAGCTTTCTTTCCATACATCCTCATACAAAAACTACCCAAAACATCATGACCATTGCAGCAACTGGCGTACCAGACCTTCAACATACACTCGTAGTTTGGTTAGGTTTAGGCAAGAAAAACTTCTTAGTTATGTTTAGGCAAGAAAACTACTGGGTTAGGTTTAGGCACAAAAGCTAATTGGTTAGGTTAAGTCAAAAACATTGCATTTTTACATTTTAGGGCATTTAGCAGATGCTTTTGTCCAAAGCGACTGACAGTAATTCCTACATACATTCATACACTGGTGGTGGCTGCCATGCAAGGTGCCGACCAGCACATCAGGAGACGCTGGTTCTACCCCTCAGCCGCTCATAACTACATTACTTCTGTAATCTCAGCTGCAAATTTTGAAAGAATTCACCGTTGACTTCAGGTTAGGGTTAGTTAAGAACAGCTGCCTCCTGAGTTCCTGAAGTCCTGTGCTTGTTTAACCCAAGCATCCATCCTCACCCTCTTCCCAATCCAGACTTGGCACTCTGTAAACTACTTCTCCTCACTTTTTCCTATGTATGTATGCATGTATGCATGTATGTATGCATGCATGTATATATGTTTGTAGGAAAACTTAGCATGCTTTATGTTAAATCATATCAAATTAAATAACTTTTCTGGCTATCTAACAATATAAGTTATCATTTATGGTCAGTAATTGCAGCTCAAATATATACATGTTTTTTATGAAATACTTGATATTGCCAGTGATCAAAAATGCATAATTTCTGCCTCTAGGGTTTCCTCATTAAAGTTGATGAAAGATTTAGTTTGATGATGTCATAAACCAGCAATGAATTGTGGAATTGAGTTGTTATCTTAATTGTTCAACAATCACCTTGGCTGATTAAACTTTAAGTGATGAGATTTAGGCAGAAATATCTTCAGAAGAGATAATTATGAATATTCAAATCCACCATTATCAACAACTAAACAATCTGTATATCTGTATGTTACTGAAACTGGAAGTAGGCAGAATTAATCACAAGTTGTTATTCTAAGCTTGACATTGATTTGGGTTTATACAGAAGTTGAGGTACTGTGTTAAAGTTGTATTGGGTTTATAATCAATCACTCACTTTCTTGCCTTCTCACTCCCATATCACCTGACATTTCCCCAGAAGTTATAGTGACAGGCAACCTATACCGTCGGTTATAGATTTCACTTTCTTTCCAGAGACCAGGGTTTGCACCCCGTTTGTGACCAACAGTCGAGAGAGATTTGTTCTTAAGTTATGTTACATAACTAAAACATGCATAAATGGCATCACTTGCGTTATGTGATCGAATGGAGTTAATTTTACCCAAAGTGTGGTCTTTTCCTAAACCTAACCAAGTAGTTTTTGTGCCTAAACCAAACTGTGATTGTATTGACATCACAATCATCCAAAAGGTGCAAAATGCCATAATATGTGAGCTGTTGGTCAACTAACTTGACCATTGACTGCTGGACATGCAAAACTGCTGGTAAAGAGGTAAGTAAAGCATCACAGTCTGAAGCGTCAGGCCATTGACCAAGCTGCCATGTTTAATGAGCTGGGAGTGAGAACGTGTTGTCATAACATAAGTTGTTATTAAGACGTGTTGTGCAACTATGACTGCCTCTCCCTCTCTGCAGGATTACACAGATAATTAATCATATGTTATTATTTCCGCGGAATAAGATAGCTATTTGGAGTGAAAAGACAGGCGACATACAAAAACTTAGTGCCTTCATATAACAGTGTCACAATGATTTCACATTTCAGGCACAGTTACGAGTGTACGGACAACAGCTTGAAGGGCACCGCTGATTTGTATGCAAGACTTGCCCACATACTGGTCCAAAAAATAACACAAAAGGTGATAACAGGGAAACAAAACTGACATTAAACTGACATCGTTTTAAATCGAACAAATTAGCTTTTTGGGTAATTCAACTCTGCAGGAACATAAAAGGGCAAATGATAATAAGAAGCCAATAATCCATTTTTGAAATGTTTTGCCTCATCCTCAACTCAGCAAGATGGTATTTTGCTAAACTGTAATGGGGCAATACATCACTGATTCAAACCATTTTTACAAAAACAAAAAAAAAAGACATTGAGCACAAGCCCTAGAAATACATTGAGTAAAGGAGAAAGAAATGGTGCTGCCACGTGTAATTTCAGAGATAAATTTAACCCAGGAATTCCCGGGATAATTTTGTCCGGGGAATTACTCATGGTTCACACACACCGACTCACACACAAACGGATAAATAAACACAACAAATCTCATTCCATCTGCAATCCCAACTGTGCACGAGCAATAACAGTCAATGTTCGTAATGCATCCACAGAATCTTTCCAATTTGCATAGCACACAGGCATCAGCTTCCGACTCTGACGCTAAAATAATCAGCGTACGCTCACATTATCAGCAAGTACATTCATTAGTAATTGTTTCCACATGACTTTCAATCATGCCACTGTCATTCTTCTCAGAGAGAATATGCTGCCTTCTACTGCATGTGGAAAATAACCCGCAAAAATAGAGCCCCAAACAATAACTGACAATTGGATCCCAAATTCAGAGGCCTACATCTTTGATGGTTTCAACTCACGAAACTGGTGCCTGGAGAGGTACAAAGGTCTCCAGGCATTTTTTGCATCCACATAGATGAAGGGGCTTGCGCAACATAAATTTGTCATCTGCCCAGTTCCACTAGGGTCTGTGTGGACCGTCTGCCCTTAAAACCTGCACCCCCAACACGAGAGGAGAAAAAAAATTCAGGGATAACAAAAGTCATCAAAAGTTGTCAAACATGCCAGCCCCCATGCGCAGCGATTTGAGTGTATGCATGTTAATATGTGCCAATTAGCACAAAACACAAAGTACAGCTGAGGGTAATGCTAACAGCCAATTGGATCACAAGCCAAAATTTATGGGGCAATTTTGGTTCAAGCAATCCCCAAAGCTGTTTCAATCAATGCAATTTCATAGTGACATTTAAATAAAAAAACAAGAGATGTCAACTCCTGCTGTCATTAGAGGTAAGATAATTTGAAAGCTAAAGCATTGTCAACCCATTGTTATGCATTCAGACTTGAAATGAAATCTTCAAGATGTAGTCCCTGAATTGGAACAAAGCTTAACACTGTTCTGTTTATTACCTTTTGAAAGTATATCCCAGTCAAAGTACCATACTGCTGTTGGGAATATCTACTGCCCACATGTTCTAATAACACTGTTGCATGGTTAATACAATTATTGATCGCCATCATCTTTTATAGTTCTTTCCCTGTCCGCCGACTGACATTTGGAAGCTTTCTTGCTGTTATGGTGAATGTACTACCCGCAACTGTTATATATTTCAGCTACCAAGGCCAGAAGACTAGATCTCATGCGAAAACAGCTGTACTCAGCATAACCACTGTCTGGAAAATAACAGAAATAAAACATTTGCAGTGGAAGTACAGGATGTGACTTGATCGGCGACCCAGAAGAAGTTGTTTGTCTTTAGAAACAACATTTCCTCATAAACATCAGCCATTATTCCCTATATTTTGGGCCAATGACAGCTCCAATTCTGGGGCTCAGGCAATCACAGCAAGGCCCTATTGGAACCAAACCAGGCATTGCAGGAACAACACCAGCCCTGCATGCAATCCATTAAAGTAAGGGGGTGCTGAAAAAAGAAATGCAGCCAGCTGCAGCCAAAAAGTTGACACGGAATCAACTTTGGTGAACACACCCAACGCCATGTTGTGGTGGTCAATCACGTTCAACGTGGATGCAATGAATGACCAAAAACGAAAGCAACTGTTATGCTATGTTTCAATAGTATTCACTGATTCTGGTCTTGTGCAGTTGTATACAACCCATCACTGACACCCCGTTATGTTCCTATGTGCTGATGTTGGCAAGCAATTACTAGGGGACCAGCAGGCTAGTAGCAGAGCAACACAGCAGCTTCTGAGGTGCATTTAGAGTTCACAACATCACGTCACACAAATTGGCCACGGAATGACCCACACTCACACATTGATGTGCAACCCTGCAGCTTCTGTCTAAGTGAGCCCTAAGGTTGAGCAGGCTTCGAGTATTCGAGTCTCAACATCGACTTCAGTGGAAGTTTTTTTGGGGCTGCCTGTTTTTCTTTTAAATTAATCACCCCCTGGAAGCTCTCTGACACACACACACACACACACATACACTTTATAAATTATCCATGAGATTTAGTTGTCACCTTGTGGCACTAATGGGGAAGCATGTTCAAACAGATGTTCCAGATATCTTTACAGGGAGTAAAAAAAAAAAAAAAACGGCAGCAGAAATGTACTTATCTCGCCATCTGCAAAGGAAAAAGGATTACCAAAATTTCACCACAGTGTAGGTGGGAAGAAAAGCAACAACATTTTCGAAATGCAGTGTTGATGTACCCCCGACACATTCTTGAAGTTAAGCTGGGGAACAGCAGAAAGATAGACGGGAGAGTAAATGCTCATAAATGAAATTCAAAGAAAAACTCAAAGATGAGGACAAGATTGCATTTATATTGAACAGTTTTGATTGCGCCGGAGTCTATTAAGATAATGACAAAATATGAAAGAGGGCATACTTTTTTTGCTCAGGGATAATTTGGTGTGTGTCTAATTTCTACAGTTACGCCGCCAAAGTTCAAATTAGCCATTACCACTGTCAGAAGTAGAACAGAATGGTTGCAAAGAAACCACATGTAGCGGATAGAAAATCATCTTGTAACATTTGAGTAGACCTTTGAGGACCCTTATCTCATTATATTCATCCATTTTACATCTCCCAAGCATCTAAAATTACCTCTTGCTTGCCAACACTTCCAGAAGGAGAATACTAAGCATCAAGCGAAGCCACTTTGCTTATGGCAAACCTTCAGGGAACAAAAAAATGCACTGAGGAAGTTTACCATAAAAAAGCACAAAGGGGGTTCAGACAAGATAGCCGGAGGAAAGAGATTGCGTAATCTCACTTTAAAATAAAAACCTGACATTACACCTGAGGGTGTTAATTCTGCTTTCAGGGTCCACGTTGCAGCTGACTGTAACCACCAGCTCATTGTATTACACTGTCACCACTGTGCAGTTGTCATGGAAGCAGTTTTAGAGAACGTGGTGCAGATGAATGTGTATTTGATTTTTCTTTGTTGACAACATTGTTTACTACTTATTACATACTATAGATAATCTCATTTTGTGCATATATATGTTTTATTCCAGACAGATGTATGGGTGTCACGACAGACTGACTGGTGTAGTGTTGATTTTCATTATATTCGATGCAGCAAAAGGCAGTTATTTGCACAGTTGCAATGACATTGCTCAGACAGACTAATGCTGTTTAATAATAACAAAAGTGCCTGCAGAGCCTTCATAGTGGAAAATCACAATGGAGACTTTTTCTAATCAGTTCTATTTCATTTCCCGCTGCTTCACTTGTCCTTGAATGAGCACATGTCAGATAAAAAAAAAAAAAAACGGTTTTGGTATCTTCGTGGAATGATTGTGTGTTCACAACAAACATGACGTCATTTTTCAAGTCAAGTCAAATTAAGCTACTCAGCCTGTCCGCAGCAGCAAATGCGATGCTGCTGATCCCTCCGCTGTCGGGTGTATTAATGTTCTGTAATTAGTCCCTTTGGAAATGTACCTTACTACAGGAATCTATGGAGATGACTGGGAACAAACAAGAGGAAGAACCAGAGTCTGGTGAGTGCCAAGTTTAGTCAGAGGCTTAATTGAATCCATCACGAAACACAGCAGCATCTTGCCAACATCGACCAAATGCCAATGTCTCGCCGACACCTTCCCATTGAGCAAATGCTCCCCATACTATGTCTTTCCTATGTATCTTCTATTCATTGGGCCAAAATCTGCAGGATGTTTATGCGCTGGTTGGGTTGTAAATTATGGCGTCATGTACAGCAGCGTACAAGTCGCACAAATAACAGCAATTACTGCAAATGACTATGCTGTAAAACTCATGCATTTCAACGCAAGGTGAACATTTGCTTTGTTGTTGTGCATAAATTCAAACAATGATTGTTAAATACAATGTCTGGAACATGTAGTGTTTTGTATTGCATTTGACAGTCTTTCAATCCATCAGTGCATTTTTTAGCTATGGCAACTGATTGTAATGTCAGACAAAGTCTATTTTAGTTTCAGACTTGAAAACCAAAGCAGCGTAGAGCAAGTTATCTCTTAATCTTGCACCTAATTCAGCTGACACCTCCTTAAATTTTGATTTATTAGCTACTGATTTTACAGCGTCTTTGCTGATTTTTTTTTTAAACGGGACACATTACTCAGGAAGAAAACCCTGCCCAGTATCTTTGAATCATACCGATTGATTTATTAACGAATAAACTTGAAATCTTGAGTGGTGCAAAGCTAAACAAAATGAAGTTTTTATCATTCTGAAGATGGACTTTTACGTGAAAGCTTTAGAGCCACAGTTCTTGGCAGTGTGATAAACATCTAATTTCCCCGTAGTAGCTCTGGAAATAGTTTCCATGGTGAGAGTTATTTGCCCCTAACCTTTAAACAAGCGCAATCCACGAAAGAGCAACTTTTTCCAACTTCCCCGAACAACCTGAAATGGCTTCATTCATTGCCCGATGTTAATCCAGTCGTTGTAAAAGGCACGCGTGGATAATGAACCATATCAACCAGTGAGGGACCAGTTGCTCCGGCCCAGTCATTACCACTACTACCGCCAATCTGCAGCCATGCAAAGACGACATGGACATTGTTGCCGTCAGCGTGGAGCCAAGGACATGAAGCGGCGGGGGTGACACAGTTTCCAGACAGCTATTGTTCTCACTCACGCAGCGCGGCCAACACAGGTAGGGGAATGGCGAGGCCTGAATGTGCTAACCGGCAAAGCCTTGGAGGGCACTCTGAGAGGGAGGGCGTGAGCGTGCCAAGAGCCACTCGCTTTGTCTCCTTCACTCAAGTGAGGAGCGAGCATTAAATACAACACAATCACACCTGTGAGCTTTTTTTTTTTTTCAAATCTCTGGCAGCTTAAGGCCTCTCTAGAAATCAGCGCTGAAACAACCAGGATTTCTTCTGGTAAAAAGCGCGGTGTCTCTGCCGACAGCTGATAGGCAGCGGTTTGGAATGGATGACTTGAGCAATTAAACACATTTCTTTCCGAATGAATGTGGTCTGCTTGGAAGGGAGAATTTACTCATCGGTACAGTCGTCTCACCTTCATGGTTAGCTGTGTTTATCAAAAGGGAAATGTGCATCTTTTTCTGCTTACTTGTCTGAATTGTTTCTAAAGTATCCAGCAATGCGTAACCGCCGTGAGCTACAATGACTCAGCTTTGCACCCAAATCTTGAGCTTTTTCCTGAAAAGCTCGAAAAAGGTAGTATGTCACTTCTTGTTCCTTTAAGTGTTAAAATAAAGCAGTTAGCATCTGTTTGTTAGCAATTGACAACTATTTGTTACCAGTAAAATGCAGGTAATTTTATTTCATATGTACAGGCATTCAGACAATGTGGAAAATATATTATTTATATGTCAGAAATATACATAAAGCAACTTTAATGACTCATTTTTGTGATTATAGAAAGTTGCATGAATCACATTTTCTTTGTAGCATGGCCTCTTAATTTCTTCTGAGTGATTCCGAATGAGAGCAGCTGTTGACTTTTCTCGGTCCATTTCAATAGGACATATTTGATACAGCCATCAGACTCAGCTACAAACACTCCAATGGGAAAGTCTAAGGAGCTTAGCATCGATCTGAAAGAACGGACTATTGATTTAAAGTCAGGAAAGTCTCTTGGGGCCATTTCAAAGCAGCTACAGGTCCCAAGATCAACTGTGCAAACAACTGTTTGTACGTATACATTGCATGGCACAGTTGTGTCACTGCCCCGATCAGGAAGTAAATGCAAACTGTCATCTGCTGCTAAGAGAAAACTGGTCAGGATGGTCAAGTGTGAACCAAAACCACCAAAAAGGAAGTCTGCGATGGACTAGAAGCTGCTGGAAGACAGGTGTCAGTGTTCACAATCGAGTGGTTTTACAGTAACTTGAGCCGAGAGGCTGCCTTGCGAGATAGAAGCTCCACCTTAAAGACCCCGACTGAAGTTTGTTACTGATCACGTGGACAAAGGAAAAAACCTCCTGGAGGAAACCTCTGTGGTCAGATTAAAAACAAAAATTGAGTTGTTTGAACACAGTGAGCAGCAATATGTTTGGAAGAGAGAAGGGGAGGCATCTCACCCCAAGAACACCATACCTACTGTCAAGCATGGTGGTACTATTACACTGTGGGTAAAGTAAATGGAATAATCAACCAGAAGATTGGGTCTTGGGTGGAGTGGGGTGTTCCAACGAGACAATGATACCAAAAACACATCAAAAGTGGTAAAGGAAGGGCTAAATCAGGCTAGAACGGAAGTTTTCCGAATGGCCTTCCTGAAGTCCTGACTTGAACCCCATCGAGAACATGCAGACTGTTCTGAAGAAGCTTGTGGATGCCTATCAAAAGCACCGAACTGAGGTAAAAATGGTGAAAGGACATTTAACCAAATATCAGATTTACTGTATGTATATTTTCGAGCCAGCAGATTTGGTCACATTTTCAGAGGACTGCAAGGGAAGCATCGTAACACAAGCCAGCTTGAGCCGAGTATCTTGCTGTCGTGCCCTCACTCTGTAGCTAGAAGCAGTAGAAAGTTTGAGAAAGCAGTCAGCAGTCAAACTCACTGCAGCATGGTTTCCAGTTGGCTTACCTGTTAGCTCCCAGCAGCTACATCTTTATGGTCCCCACTGAAGCAAACTTTATTATTCTGGCCAGCAGTCTTGAAGGTGGTGATAAACCTGCGGGTTTACGTCCTCCTCTTTCACTGTTAAGGCCGTCTTAAAGGCTGTGTTGGTGCCGACTTGGTGGCCTCTTGCATTTTCCTGGTCAGAGTGTTTGGTCTTGTATCTGAAAAAAAAAAAGAAGAAAAATTGACACAAAGTATGTCATCAGTATAGACATTTCATACATTTTCTCTCAAACCATTGTCTCCAGGGTTTCTCTTCAAAAGCAAACACAGACAGGGATCTTCCAACCAATGACTGTGGCCAGAAAATAGGGTAAGGATTGTAACGGAAAACTAAAATAAGGCCTCAAAGATTGTCACAATAGAACCACGGTCCTCTTCAGGCATAAGAGGATGCATTCCTGCTTCTTCATTTTGCTCAAGGCTAACACTGTTCCACATGACTCTATTCGATTGCAGATCTTTAGGTTTCTACAGGTCAATTCATAATTAAAAATCATCCTCTGGCATTCCAAAGAATGACGCTTGCCGAAGTGCTGTCGGTGGCATTTTGATATCCGCGGGGCCAACCTTTGGCGACTAGAACCCGGAGGGGGTTACATATGAATGGGAGAGAATGCCCCTTTGCAGCGGGAATGTCCTTTTCAAGTCTACCACTGTTATAAATGTGAAAAGACTTTCATCATACTGGGATGATGGCTCGATGATGAATATAGGAATCAAATGTCAACCAGTATCCAAGAATAACCATAAAGCTGCTAATTTACCGTCCAGGGATTACTTCACAGATTGCGAGAGACCTTTTACCGTGCTGTCAAAAACAATTAATCACTTGACAGTTTAGCAGCAGTGAATGGCACTATGAGGAAGAGGCAACGGTAAATGTTAACTGTGCTCAGTGATCAGGTGTTGGAGGATGCAAGTGAGAGATAATACAAAAAAATTATTCCACCTACAAGTATTATAATACATGTTGGCCCTCTCAATGGAGTGTTTCAAGGTGTCCGAAACGCTCGGATCCTGCAAATATGAAGCTGGCAGGAATGATCACAGTTTTTGACACATGGTGCAAAAGGATCAAATCCAACATCGGTTTAGGGCCAGGCGCCATTAAATTGTCTTTTGACTGGTGTAAAATTTAATGGATAGGCATGAACTTGCGAGCTCTTATGCCATCGCAGTGTTGGTCATTATGTCTTGAGGTAATTAAGTCATCATGAAATAATTAATCATTGTCTCTGGGAAGATAAAAAATGTGATAGCCACATTAGATCTCACGGAATTCATGACACTAAGTGGGAGAATAAATCGTCAGTATGTGGCAATTAGCTGCTTTTTTTTCCCCACCTGAATAAATGCGTTTTTGAAACTTTGGACATTTTAGTGGTGCAGTGCAAAGGGGTGCAGATAGAGATCTTGTTAAAACAAATGCATTAATGCTTAAAAAAAACAAACATACATGCATACCTCCAATCCGTAACCAGTTTGTCTGCTGTAATTCTGCATATGAGCCGTTGTACTTGAGACCCATTAAACCCTGTTCCACTCGGATGCTAGACCAAATTAGTCGAGGTCGCGAACTTCACTGCGAGTAACGTGTTACCATTTACTCGCTCGATTAGTATTCCGTTTGAATGTAGATGCAATAATCAGAAAGAGCGGGGGCATTAAAGGGCGAGAATGAGGGAGAGAGTCCATGAGCGAGCAACCTCTCGCTCATGGACTCTCTCGTCGTGTGTGTGTGTGTGTGCACAGAAAAAAATCTCGGCGGCAGTGTTATAGAGGGGAGAGATAAATCTCAGCAGAAGCCCCTCTCCAGCTCTCCAATAATGCTCACCCTCTCTCTCCAGTTCTGTTCTTTCTAAATAGAGCGATTCAATGAAATCCCACTGAGACATGGGATAAATCAATTTTCTAACACTGTATCTAACACATCTTTGCTCTTTTCTGCCACAAGCCTTTTATTGCTTTTAAAGTTGTATCTAATTTTTCCAGCGTCTATAGTGAGGATGAATTGGCCTTGTAATTAAAAGAAGGTGCGAACATTTTGTAATGGTATATAATTGAACTTTTTTTTTTGAGAAAGTAGAGTTACAGAGAGAATGGGCCAATCCCAATACACCCTTACCCGTAACATTTCCACCCCTCCATTTTGTGTGTTTACAGTAGGGTGTCCTAATACTTGTCGAGATACAGGATGAAGTGTTAAGGCTATGAGGGTTATGAAAATGCGTTTTTTCCAATATATTATAGTCCTTTTCTCTATAACAAGCACTAAATAATCCCTACTAGATTGCTCATGTCTCAGCAGCTAACTAGCTCGTTAGCGAGCTAATGTAACATTGTTAGCGCTGATTTGCAATAACAACAACAATAACAACAACAACATTTTGACGCATTTCAATCTTGCATTCCCCCCTTTTGATCAGGTCAGATTGCAGGCTGGGAATGTCCATTTGAGTTTGTCTACATAAATGCCATCACAGACTGCTGATGATGTATGACGGTCTTGAAGGGTTGAAGCTTTCAATCACGACCTCTTGTCACTGTTTTGAGGGACACTTGAAATGTGAGGGGTAGGGGTATAGAATTGGAAATGAAGCCAGCATGTCCCTACCTTCTCCCCATAGAAAATAACCACCATCATTGCACTACTGTCCTGTTCGCCCTCGCTCTGAGGCCACTCACAGAGTGCGATACAACAGAGAAAATGTACAGGTAGAAAATTATCGTGAGGACATGGTAAAAGCACAATCAGCCTTTCTGCGCCGTCAGATGTTATTTGGTTCTTATCATCAGAAGGCAATACAGCAATTTTGTTTCCCAGGCTGTCGAACGTCTGAGATCTGCTGTGAATGGGTGAGTGGACCTGCCAAAGAGTCTTTGGTGCCCTGTCAGTTACAGTGGCTGAGGCTGCCCCAAAAGCACACAGCCTGCTCGGAGCTTTTGATTAGCTCACCGCATCCGGCCAGCAATTCACATTCTCGACAAAAGAGAACTATACAGGTTCTAATCCAGTCAGTCGGTCCCGGATAAACTTTTAAGAAAGGAATATGTCATTAAAAATAAGAAAAAAATCCCAACTGCTTTGGCGACACATCTTAAGCCCTTCAGAAATTAATTCATAATTATAAAACCTGACTTGCCAAATGTTGATAATAGCAACCAGCAGGAGTTTCCATTTATGCGTGGGAGAAGTCCTTTTGAAGTCACCATGGCAGACAGTTGAGTTGTCCTTTGGATTTCAGGTTTGGGCTTCCTTGAACTCAGTCAAAGCCTTTTTTCTATTTTAAGAGGAGGGAAGTTTTTCAAAAGAGTTCAGTCAAAGTCAACAGAACAAGCAAGAGTCAATCAAATGAAACAGCAAAACTGATCTTTATAGATCTGTTTCTCCAATCTGTCTCCATTCCATATCTGTAATTGCAACGTTATATTCATATCGCGGCTCTCTCCCTCGCCAGCTATCAACAATCTCGTTTCCCTTTTCGGCGGCAGTGAGTTTATTGCAAGAATGAGTGTGCACTCTTTCCGATGACCTTATATCTCATTTCCCAACCTCTGCTTGCTCACCTGTAAAACAATCCGCGGATACCGAGGCCAAGACCTTAAAAATAACATTGGAGGAGGTATTGAATGAACATTTGCCTCCTTATATGGCACATTGTTCAGTTAACCTTTCCCACACTCAAGATCCTATAAAAGAAGATGGAGCGTATTGTTGTTTGCTTTGTCCTTATCCTAAGATCCACCATCTCTATTTTCCTCTCACTCAGTAAGATGACACTCCCTTTATTCAAGTGTGTTCTCTCATCCGTTTGCCCTCGGTCAAGGCCACCTTCTTCCGTTTCCCTCACTCTCTTCATCTGACTCTTTTCCCCTTGTACTCAGCCCTTGCCTGCTGTCGTCTTTTCTCTCTCTCTGACCCTCCTTCTCCATCGGCCAACCCTGACAATTTGTCATCGCCTCACTGGGCCCTGCCGCCTCTTGCATGGCTTACATGACCAGGAAGGCTGATACATGGCGCCAACCTGATGAAACGTATCGATTTTTGTCAGTAAGCACCGGCTATCAAATTGCCTCGATGACAGACTGAACAGCCGCATTCTTCCGACTTCCAACATGAGAGTGACAGGATGTCAATTGCATTCAAGATTTGATCATGGAAGGGAAAAAAAAAACAAAAAAAACTTCCTTCTATTCTCCATTCCATTGTCATATTTGTGCTACAGCTGCATTTATATTTTGTGAGGCATAATAAAATCAAGTACTTTTCTACATAAACTTTTTTGCCCTTGCCAATATTAAATTTATCTTGATTACCACTGATTTGAAGGCCACTACATCATCCGCCGTTGCTCAGTGTGAGTCACCTGGCAGGAGCGCAGCATTATCACCCCGTAGATGTCAGATCTGAACACCCGTTGAGGGTGAATATATTGAATGTCTCATACAAGTTCACACATGTGTTGCTTTGCAGAAAAACAACACTACATTTCCCACTTAGTGGGAGAACTCACAAAGCAGTGTTACAAGTCCTTTTAGGCAGGTCTTACCACCAAGAGGGCAGTCCTCTTGGCAAGACCCTAGAACAGAGACGAGTCGTGACCATTGGAATTCAAAACACTTGGTCATTTTGTGATTCACACATAATTAAGATACTTCCTGAACATCATAGTGCACAATTTAAATGAGTGAATACAGAGTAACTTGATGCTTTTCTGGTCTTAACTTTTAAAAATAGCATTCCAAACAGTCTATACGGCTGCAACTCTATTGGGCTGCTAGTATTTGCTTCTGACTTTCAAAAACTATTGAGAGGATCCGTGACCTGCCATTAATGTAAAAGGTCTATTGGTCCCCATCAACATGAATGAAGAGAGAGTGGCAACTTCACTATTCATGGTCACCGTAACGTAAATAAAACTACATTACACTGCTTAAAACCTTTGGTGACTTTTGCCCAGAATAAGGTATTAAAATCTTTTTGTCCGAGGTTATACTTTAATACTATGCATTGAACGGTTTCACAACACCAACTTCATTTGCGGCTCAATCCATCTTGCCATGACGTGACGGCATCAGCTCATTCCGCTCTTAAACAGATGCAAGTTTAATGTTTAATGCTTGGATTACCTCAACTTTCTAGGTTGTCCTGTGCATACGCATTCTATGCTTAATAGAACTCTGTCTCTGTTCACTGTACAGATTGTAAAACCAACGGAGGCAATGTGATTGTGATTTTGAGCCGTATAGATAAAATTGATTTGATTTTGATTTGAAAATTGAGTCTACAGCCCCACCAAATCAGTTTGAACTGTCATAAATCAGTGAAACAACACGATTGACTGATAAGTTTCCCTGTCCGCCTGTGATAAAGTCAGCAAATGGCTTGTAGAGGAAATGGAGGGTACCTTTTTTATTCGAAATGCCTCGGGTGGTTTGTCTTCTGTCTTATAACATCTCTGGTTAAATACACCCCCAAGTAATTGCTATTGATTAAAGAAATAATAATAACGCTTTATTTGGATTTACAGGTTTAAATTAAAATCACCAAACGGTGGAGAAGAAAATCATTATTGCCCTTCAGCCAAAAATTTTTCTTGAAATTGGATAAACTTTTGCAAGCATTTGACAAAATTAATTCTTTCAAGGCAAAGTAAATACTACAAGAAACAGACATTCAAGTAGTGTCAAAGAGTCTTCTGTTTAACGGTTAACAGAAATATGAATACAACAATTTTCTCCAATTGATCTTGAGCTTTTGAAATATATAAACAGAACCCAATGCATAAATTGTAAAATGTCAGGGTTAGGATTAAGGCAAAGTGTTGCATACTTAAGTGCTGTATGGTTGATACAACAATCAAACATCGTAGTAGCTTGCTCGCTAATTACATGGAATTATTGAATCAGTCGAGGTCACGTTGGTGCATTGAGATCAGAATCCATCTCCGGGGTATTATCTACATAAAAAGGAGACGTTCGCGCATTCAAGTCGCGCGACCCTTCAAGGCCTTGCTCCAGCTCGGAGCGTGGTAGAATAGTTTTGCCGCCCTGAAAGTTTTAATGGGACAATTATCGGGTGCACAATCAGCAGAACAGAGAGGCAGAATAGAGCAGCTCATTGCTTAAATGTTGCTGGTCCTAATCACTGATGGAAAGATTTGGACGCAAAAAAAAAAAAAAAAAGTATGATAAGGTGCTCGTCAGCAAGGCTGCTAACCCCTCTGCCTCTGAGAAGCTCGTACTCATTATGAATGATGTGAGTTCTGAGAGCGATATTGTCCCATCACATCACATTTGTCCTCTAATTTGAAGGGTTTGGGGGTAGAACATAAGTCATGGTTAGCATATAAACTCATTTAATCACAGTTGAACTATTACTTCTCTATTCTGTCCTTAATCTAAGAGTAGTTTACTTCCAATTGCAAAAAAAAAAAAGTTGTGCAGCTTGCTAAAGGGGGTCTGAGATGACAACATTCATGATGATGAAAGATCTCTCCAACATATAATTTTGCTTGACAGTCTTTCCCCTGGCTAGAGGAACTTTTAAAGTATTAGTCACTTTAGAGTCTGCATGTGCGATAGCAGAGACAGTGTGTGGGAGAGAAATGAAATGCGAAGATAGGCCGGGGGAGAGGAGGCTCCACTGGCTTGTATAGATGTTTCCATAAACGTGCATGTATGATAATGCCAGGGGAGCATACACCAATGTACACAGCATTTATTAAAATCACCCACACACTGATAAGACTTTAAAAATCCATGGCTGTAAGCCTGTGTACACAAACCTTCATTCATTTCTTTTGTTTTTTTTTTTTTTATCTTTTATGCTGCCCTATGTGAGCACAACTGATTTGAGTCTAATTCAGAAAAGCACTCCACCGCCAGAGTCAGTGTCACTCAATAAAACTGCTTGGGTTTGTTTCATTTTGACCTTCTCACCAATAATCCTGGATTTAGCGACTGCAGCGAGTCGAAGAATTTATCACCACGATTTACGGCTAAGAACAGAGACGTTGGCAGGGCTCTTTAAAGATGTAGCCACTTCTGCACCATCTCATCATTGTTCTCCTTAGATGTGAATTAATGTTGTATTATTTCCACTCCGTTGGCTCCCAGGATGCCAGCGTTGGTCTGTCTGTGGGTCAGTCCGCCACTTTGGTTCGGACGAGATACTCACGAACAACCGGATGAACTCGCATGAAAGTTTGCACAGACACTTTTTTCCCCCCCTTGAATCAAATCTGATGACTGTTGGATGGATTGGCAAAAATTTGGTGCGAGCATTAATGGTTCTCTGAGCATGATTATCAGTAATCTAGTTCAACCACAAAGTAAGATTTTGTTTTTAATAAATTAGCTTGACAACTATTGTATATATTGCCATGACATTCATCAGGGCGACTTGTAATCACTTTCATCTAGTTTCATCTAGATTTTCATCTAGCACACCATTAGGTCAAAATGTGACTAATTATATTCTGTATAGCATTAATTCTAGGTAGCAGTTGCTAGCTAACACTAAACTATTAGCATTCTAAAAAAATGTAATGTTAGCTTGTGATAACTAAACTGACTGAACATCGTATTACTTATATTCTTAAAAGCCCTAACTGCAATTTGTGTTTCGTGCCCGGTAGCAAATGTTAGCAAGCTAACAACTAAATGTTAGGAAGGGGGGTGGTGCCAAGTAGCCTGTTAAATCTAATAACATTCTCATAAGCCCCAGTTGAAATAATTTTTATTATTCTTTTATTGTCAAGTAGTAAATGTAAGCATGCAACAACTAAATGTTAGCTTGCTGACAACTTAACTAACAAAAATCAATTGAAAACACATAATGATGTCATGAAGTAGACTGGGATCGTGGGAGTTGTTGTCTTCATTGGTAATTTGACATTTTCCCATTGGTTATAGTGAGAAACACAAACTTACAGATTTGGTCTGGAGGTTACGTTTAATATAAGTGCACAACTCTTACAAATATGTAACTAGTCTAGTCATTTTTTTACATTTTAAAATGGAAATGTTACATATTATTTACTGCCAACATAGCCTATTGACATTGATTTTAGCTTGCTGACATTAGCATTTAGCTTAAAGCACTGCTTTGCCAAAGTACAGCCTCATGGATATAGTCTTTAATATTGTCTCTGTGGTGCACGTGAAACCCTCCAGCACTATCCTATAACTGTCTCTCATATTTGAATAAGCAGCCTGCTAATCAATGGGTGTTTAGAGGGAGAATAGCAACATGGCTCCTCCTTTATAACGCAGACTTGGCAAGATGTATGTTGAGGTTTTGTGGCTGGTTTGAATGGCTCGTGCTCCCTCTTCGTCTGGAGCACTGCAGCGTGCAGAAAGTACACCATCTATCTCCCCTCCCTTTAGAAAGCACAGCTCAATCACCCTCCTGACAGGCGCTGCCATCTTTCACTCGGACATCCGTGTTATCCAATTGGCAGTGCTCACATTACTGGCCTGCCTCTCCCTTCTCTGGCTGCTTGGCGCGAACCCGCTGACGCTGCACAATAGCAACTTTCTATGGGCCGCTGGACTCGTCTACAGGGGGATTTCAGCCGAGGTCCCCTCTAATCGGGCTAATTCTGAACCAGCCAGGACCATTCCAAAGGGTGTGTTCTTGGTGCCGTATTAATCTTTTGGTGAACTGATGCTGAACTCTTTATCAGCAAAGGGGAGGGAGTATAATTGCCTGCGAGAGAGGCCTGGGGAGGAAGGAAGAGGCAAGGCGATCCTACCTCCCTCATCTCACTCATGCTCAACAAATATCCTGCTGATGTATGCCAGCTCTACAGCTCTACAGTGCGGGGAAAAAAAAAAGAAAAAAAAAAAGGTTCTCTGGACAGCTACTTGTTATATTCAGCACCGTACGTCAACTCATCACCGTCATCACTGGCGTCAGTTTTGTCTGTATTATCAAAGCTCTATGCGAGCCTCACCTGAATGGGCTCTTTCTTTTCCTGTCCAATTCGAAAGATGCCAGTGACGGAGGCAAATTCAGATATTTGAGAAAATTGTGACGCAGTACATCTCTCCCTTACAGAACACATAACAGAGACATTCGATTCGGCTTTCATCACCTTGTGTTTGTTTAAGTTGTTTAATGTGTCTGCACGGTCACACATTTGTCCCTCAAACAAAACAGCGCTCTGCTAAATACATTTATCGCCGGCTGCCGTGTTTGGTTTGGTGGTGTGTCTCCTAAAAGCCTCGCTTCGGTGTAAGAGTGAAATAGTTGGGGGGAGGGATGGGGGGGATGGGGGGTTGATGCGGTGGAGGAGGTTCGGAGAGTTCTGTGGTAACCTAAATAATTACACGCCCTGTTCTCCCAGAGTGATTAATTATATCTGCGGAAAGGGATTTCTTATTTTAGAGCCCTCCACCGACAAGGGCTGGTGGGGAGAAAGACAAGGGAAAAGAAAAAAAAAAGAAAAAAAAAAGAGGGAAGACAAAATACAAGGAGGCCCTTATCAAACCTTTCTTGACAGATTTAGGCTGTATGCAAGACTTGCAGAGTAATATCTTTTTGCTTTCTGGTCAGCTTGCAAGAGCTGCACTGAGGACGTGAAGGATTTAAAGTGAATCAATGTTTCACAGTGGGCATAATTAACTGCATTTGAGGATCTTGACAGGATATTGGGAGACATTTTATAGCGCTGCATACAGCATTTGGGGAAGGATTAGTACTTCTCATGCCCATTACTTCACATAATTTCTTCATTTTCCTTATCTGTGTGGTCCAGAGTGGCCTTTTTCCTGGGAGGTTTTTGCGAACATACATGTCTGATTTGGCTGGAAGGGTATTCCCTTCTGGCCGACTCCATACCGTCTGATTGGCAACGTCGGAGACCCTGATTTAAAATTTGTTATGATACAGCTTAGCAGTGGGAGCAGTGGGTGGAAGGTCGTAGAAGGATGGTGAAAATCTCTTAAGACTGAATTCTCATTGGCTTAGTATGTTTTCCCATATGGGAAAAGCCAGATTTGGATCCAGCCATTATAAATAGTGTCAAATATAACATCCCCTTATATAAATGATGGCAAATGGACTCACACTTGTGTAGGGTTTCCCTGCCCATCAAACCACTCAAGTACTTTGAAACACTTGTGATGTATATACTGATGGCAGAGGCTACCATGCAAGGTGCCGGCTTGCTCATCGGGAGCGATACAGCGCTTCACAACCAAAACTACCCATGGTAATACCATCCTTAGCCCTCCAAACATCCACACACCAATGGAACAGCCATCAGGAGCAATATCTGGGGCTTTTCTACTGGCAGTTACGGCCATGCCAAGTCCAACCATTCTGCGCAAACCACAGTATGTTTGGGCCCCAATCTGGAGTGAGGCCAAAGCACTTCACACATCCACTCACACACCAATGGAGCCACCATTAGGGGTGAAATTTGGGGCTTTTACACTAGTAGTTACAGCCGCAGCAAGTCAAACCACGGCACCCAGAGTGGGGCCAAAGCACATCCTACCCAGCTCCAGTCAGGCTAGTTCAAAAAGCTTTTACCTGAATGTTCTGTGGTTTGAAGTTTCTCTCCTCCATCCCTGCTCGTACCTTCAAACATCTCCTTCATTTCACCGTTTCATCATTTTATTGGGAGCCCAACCAGAAAACCTAACACTGAAAGTTTTTACGAACCGAAATAACTTTATTATTAAGAATTAATACGAAATGACACTGAGTGGCTATTCTTCAATCATGCCGTGGGGGAGGACGATTATTTACAGCGGCTCCTTTAGACACGACTCAAGACGAGCACATTTCCAGATATAGATACACCTTCAATTGGGTTTTAATTGAAATGCAAATCCCTGACGTGCTGAATCGAAACCGAGTCAAGTCGAGCCTGCACGTGTGAGTGGAAAAATCCTCAGTGGGGTTCAGTATCTTGCCCAAGGACACTTCAGCACGCAGCGAGAGTTGGGGATCGAACCACCCACCCGCTAAACCTCTTGAGCAACAGGATGATGAAAGTGAGCGTTCAGGAAAAGATCCATATTTCGAAAGATTTTTCTAACGATTCTTATAACACCATGGTGTCTCTCCAGGTGGAGCCAATATGAACAGAAGACCTTGGTTTCTTTCTGACACAGAGAAGGTGAACACAGTTTAAATTTACTCGTGGTTAGAGGGTGAAAAACAAAGACACGGCCACTCCAGATGGGATTAAGTAAAAAATGAAATTACCTGGCCCTCCCTTAGAGAATTATATCCCTTCTAAAAATACTCGAAACCGAGACACAACTGCTGACGAATTCTACTCACTTATTCTCCACTTAGCTGCAACCGGCAAGAAGCATACTGATTAATTATATTTGCATAAAAAGCTGAGCCCCAGTGTTTCATTTTGTACCCTGCACATCTTGTGTTACTCCTTACTTTTAAATCTATAGAATGGGTCATCGGTAATATAATATGTATCAATATATTATTCAGGAACCTTTATTCTCATTCATCAAGGCGAGGTTAGGCCAGGGAGTGCAGATCACTGCTCAGTGGCATGAGCATAGATCTCCCTCCTCTGGCTCAGCACTGATCTGCCTGGCAAAGGCGAATTTAGCACCAGCCCTGCTCAGCTTTCCTAAATGGCACATAATCTCTGCAAGGCTCTTAACCTTTTTCATGGCTGTGGGGAGCACTGGTGACACAGTCAAAACCAGCCCCATTATGTTGTGAAGCTGTCAGTGCTTCTATAACTTTCTCCGCTCACTCACTAAAACCATATTCAGTATTGCGGGGTCTCTCCCGTATGCCAAACTGGCTCTCGGTACAGAACAATAGAAAGCTTCTCCTCCTGCCCGATGGGCTATTCTGGCTCAAAGAAGGCTTACTTGACTCTTTTCTTATGCATCTGTGCTGAGGGGATGAGGGGGCTGCTCATGCTGAATATGCAGCAAAACCAGGGCCCAGTGTGTCGCTTAAAGTATGAAAGCATTAGAAATTGTTCAACGCTTTTACATTGAGTCATAGTATGCATTGCCAAGAAAACACGCACGTTTGTTTTGACTCCCGGACACTTCCCTCACGCGCGAGTTCCCTGTCCTTCACACTCACTGTATCTTAATTCATACTGAAAACCCACAAAAAAATGCCACTTTTGATAAAAATGTCATGCTAACTTAAGAAGCTTTGCTCTGACAGGCTAAATTATGGCGCTTCTTGCTCAACTGTGCCATAGTTTAGACACTTCCTCCTGTGTTGCTTTTCCTCCACCGAGTCCCGACACCCCACAGGTCCAAATGACATTTATATCAAATCCAGAAATTACCATGGGGCTGGAAGGTTATTCATGTACACGTCAATGAAGTAGAAGAATAAAATGTCATCTCAATACATTCACACTGATGCAACTATTGCACTGGAGGTGAACGGTTGGTTATCTCAGAGGGGCAGTGCAACTTAAAGCAGCTATACCGAAGGAGAGCGAGTCAAGTCATGTCTTTGGTCAATTTAGGATGGTTGCTAAACACTATTAAGATTATCAGGTCATGTAGAGTGTGCAAATTGTTTATGCCAATCATCTTCCCTCAATGCTCCTCACTGCACTGCTTTTTGGATATTGTGAGGAGAGATTATTTGTCACTTAGGCCACACTCTCCAATAAATGAAAAGTGCTTTTGATTATCTTGCGTTGGCCCCGGCCAAGAACGCTCCATTTGGTCTTTGTGCGAGAATTAGACTGTGAAGATGCAAAGTTGCATTAGACCTCATTATCTGTGACGCATCTCAGGGCCTTAGCTAATAAAACGCCGTCATGCCCAAATTCTCCGGAAACAAACAAAAGACAAATTTGAGACTGAAGAGTCGTGAATGCTTCCAGTGGCGCAGCAAAATATAAAACCTGTGCTTTTTTAACTAATTTCCTGTTAAATTATTATGCGATGCAACCGGGGGTACAAGCAAACAAATCATCATTTAGAGCTAAGTCTCATCTGAGGTCATGTTAGTGTGCATTAGCTTTTCTATTGGGAGCAAGCAGCACCTGTACAAATTCGGATCTGCTTTGAAAGGGAGACCCTCATGGGGTAAATGGCATTTTTTTTAATACACTGTTCAATTTGGAGATTTTGGGCTTTTCTGCTTGAACATATCTTTGTCAAGTAAATATTGATTGCACAGTGTAATGGTCATAGAATAATGACACCATCTGTGATAGGACTGGTTCCCTATAAACCTCCCTTTCACCAAGCAATTTAATCTGCCACTGGGCACGAAATCTCCCGAATAATAAAGGCTGACTGGCAAGTGAGTCTGGCTGGCAGCCTGGCACCATTCCTATCTGCTTCCACATCTCCATTAAAAGACTAAATGAATGTCCTGTGCTGCTGATAGTTGCTCCTCTGAGTAAACAAATGATATGACTTGGAAAAAAGGTACAAGGTCAATGTACTGTCATTTTTTAAAACAACGGTGTAAGTACTGTAGTAATGATTGAGTCCTGCTACATGTATTTCAGACAATAAAGTGTTGAGAAGGAGTCCAGGAGTCACAAAGCCCTCGGGAGTGAAGCTGCTGTACAGTCTGGTGGCACAGCAACAGATACATTGATATCTTTTGTCAGCAGGGTGAACAGACTGTGGCTGTGACTGAGCGGCAACACAAAATGTAAAACTAAGCCAGCCAGCTAATATTAGTTAATGTTCAATAACAACAAGCCCAGCCATTTATTTAGCGAGGCGGTCACCAAAGCCTCTTTCTTGATCTTCTTAGCTTCCTACTTCAGCGTCACTCCCATGCCACAACGGTGCGCCGAGCAGAGTTAGCGAGCAGAGCTAATTCGCAGCTACAGCAGTTGCGGGTTGCTTTCAGGAAACTCTCCACGAAAATATCTTACAGTGTTGCCAAAATTACTGACAGTTGGTGGCATGTGTGTGATCCTACCCTCTCGCTAATGTTACATAATGCAGAAGCAAATGACCCTGTTACGAGAGACTGTGCCATGAAAAATTATTTTGAAGTAAAATAGTTGCTTTAAAAAGTTATATTATACTGCATGAAAATACTGTTTTAATGTTGGGTAATCAACCAGGAAAGTTTCATGGTTTTAAGTTTTAGTTATTGCCTAGTGCTTGACCTTTAATTTTACAACACAAATCTTTAAAGGTTGTTTTTCTCCACTAGACACTCCTAGACACACCAAACGTTCCAAGTTGTCTGCGTTCTGAAGGTTTATACTCTGGAGTTTGTTCATATATCATTCATAGCCTGATTTATGTGAAATTTATTTCCTAAAAAAACATGGTGAAAAGAGATTTCTTATGGAAAGAAATATAATAATAATAATAATAATAATAATAATAATAATAATAATAATAATAATAATAATGCATTTTATTTATAGGTGCCTTTCAGGACTCTCAAGGTGACCTTACAAAAAGAACACAATTACAGAACAACTACAATAATCAAAACAATTAAAAACAGTTAGAATACAAATAGGGAAACAATTCAATACAAAATGATAAGAGAAGAGAAAACAGCAACAATAAAATCAGATATATTATGAGGGTAAGACCAGTCTGAACAGGTGTGTTTTGAGATGTGACTTGAAGGTTGACAGTGTTGTTAAAGACCGGATGTCCTGAGGGAGTGTGTTCCAGAGCCAAGGGGCAGAGCAGCTAAAAGATTTTAGTCCCATTGTGGATAAATATGCAGAAGGGGTGAAGAGGAGCGAAGCAGAGGAGTCGATGCGGAGAAGGACCGGAAGCCAGTGAAGCTGTTTGAGGACAGGAGTGATGTGCTGTGTGGATGGCGTTCTGGAAATGACACGTGCAGCCGAATTTTGGACCAATTGGAGTTTATTGAGGGATTTCTGTGGTAGACCATGTAGAAGAGCATTGCAGTAATCAAGGCGGGATGTGACAAGGGCGTTAACCAGTATGGAAGTGCTATTAAGGGAGAGTGATGGACGAAGGCGATTGATATTGCGAAGATGAAAGTATGCAGACCGGGTGATGTTATTAATATGGGCAGTGAAGGAGAGGGTGCTGTCCAGGATGACACCCAGACTCTAAAATATTTAAAAATGCTCTCTGTAAAAACTTTTGACTCC
This sequence comes from Sparus aurata, assembly GCF_900880675.1. Taxonomy (NCBI): domain Eukaryota; kingdom Metazoa; phylum Chordata; class Actinopteri; order Spariformes; family Sparidae; genus Sparus; species Sparus aurata. The sequence continues at coordinate 7,328,862 of NC_044210.1, read as the reverse complement.
AGTAGGTCATCAAAATGGGGTACTCATTTTGACCCTGGTTTGTTATAGCGATCAGATTTCTGTTCTAGAAATTCATCAGTGATTATTTCATTAGACAATGAATTATTTGCATATTTAAACATAACATTTCAGAAATCTTAATACTAAATACCAAAAATCTTTGTCTTAATGCAAGTAATCAACAGTGTTGGGCACGTTACTTTTAAAAAGTAATTAGTTATAATTACTAGTTACTTCTCCCAAAAAGTAACTGAGTTAGTAACGGAATTACTCCACTATAAAAGTAACTAGTTACCGGGAAAAGTAACTATGGCGCTACTTTTATTTCTTCCCCCTTTTGAGTTCGGCAGTCATTTTAGCATACTCGGCATCTACATTAGAAAATGTCTTTCTGCATGGCAGACCGGCACCTTTTCTCCCTGATATTTTGCCAATGAATGCTCTGAAGGAGTCTGAGTCAACTGTTGATAACGGGAGCAAGTTCTCAACAACATACCTGTCCATCATTGCATTCACTTCAGTCTGTGTCACAAGTTTTTGTGAAGCTGTTAGCAGAGCTCGCGTTAGCCACACCTGGCCTGCTATCATCATCAACAGCGTCAGCAACAGAGTTTTTGACCAGTGTTAGTTTTGTAGAAGCGTGTGCCGCTGAGAGACGCTTCATTAGATCAGAGTTGCTTACAAAGGACGTGGACAAAAGAGATTAAAGTAGTGTCTGTACTTCCACTTTGAAAACGTTAACTTTCCCTCCGGACTCGCCATTGCTGCAGTTCACCTCTGCTAGTTTGTGTGTGTGAGGCTGCTGTGTGCGTGTGTGGCTTGTGTGTAAACCGAACATTGCCACTGATTGGCTTAAGAACTCTCACTCAACGTTAGAGAGCCAATCACCATCACTTATGCGGTTGTCTCGCCCCTCCCTCACCGGAGGGAAAAAAAAAAACAGCTCTGCAGCTCCGGTGGCTGAGAGCCGAGTCGGATGACAACACCTTCAATAATCAGCTTCAGTTTGTAACAAGCCACATTTAATAGTCGGTAACGGTAACGGCGTAATGATGGAAATAGTAACGCCGTTTATTTTAACGCCGTTATTCCCAACACTGGTAATCAACTGGTGAAGTTTCTTGTTGATGACTTTTTTACCTTTATTGACCCCAAAGTCTGCCAAAGTGAACAAGAATAAAGCAGCTGGATAGTCATTGTATGCAACTTTTAGGCAAAAACCCGAAGTACCATAATGACTGTCTTACACTTGCAATGCTTTGAATGATAAAATAATAGCGTCAGAAATCACTTTGTTCAGTTTTCAATGAGCAAGAGCGGAACCCGATAAGACCAATTATCTCACGGAAATAACTTCAACCAATCACTGAATAACGTCTTTAAGTTCCATAAAAGTACTTTCTCGCAATTTATATGTCAAAAGAGTGGTCATTCCGTCTTTTCAGGTCCATGTGATACAAAAAAAGGTTGTATTTTGGGGGAAATTATGCAGAGTTTCATTTGCCATAATCTAAGTGAATATAGCTCATTTTGGCCCTCAAGTCCTGGAAATGATAGGCTAGGTAGTGAGCAGGAAAGTGAAGGCAGAAATGATGTGAGTCTGTTTCACAAAGATATTCAATCCATTTTTTTGGGGGGAGAATGAAGGGTGATGAGGTTCAAGCAGGAGAGAAAAAACTGAGATGGCGCTCGTAAAAAAAGAAAAAGGGAAACGGAGAGAAGGCTTAGGGCTTGGATAGGGCAATGGGAAGATGAGGAAATATGATTTGTACATTTCAATGAAATGGAAGCTTAACCAGTTCAGAATTCATACTGAAGCACAAGATAGCCTCTAAAGGGGCTCTGAAGTGCTTAATAGTCAGTCTCTGCAACTGAAATCAAAACCAGAAAGTTAGATTGAATGATTTAATTTAATTTATAGAAACTTTATTAAACCCGAAACTAAGTTGATTCCCTGCGTTTAGTTTAAATAGTCGGCAGATATCTCAGATTGTGCAAAAAGTTTGGATGAAACAGCGGTCGCAAGATAAATATACACAGTAATGTAAACTTAAATATAAGATGCTATTCAAATAAGTCTGAAATAATAGCTGGAGAAAGAGAGGGGTGTGCTATTCAGGCTTCTGGGAGGGTTTTAATGTGAGACAGCTGTGTAGGAAGTGTTTCTTTGACGGTAGCTTAATAGTGATTGAATAAACAGCAAAGTGGGTGTGACTGGAAATGAATAATGAATGAGAACAGCATATATTTGACTAAGATAGTAAACAAAATGGTAAACATCAAGGAAGTTTTGTCTTTTACTCAAAAGGTTGTGCAGTAACGGCTAATGTGTAATTGGGATGATGTAATCAGATCACCAAGAAATAATTATAATAAGATCAGATAACATTTGATAAAATGTGTATCCGGTTATGTTAACGTTGTCAAGGATTATGGTTATATTTTTCATTACATCTTCAAAATAAGGAGAAAACACTATAATAACTATTAATGGTAAACGGCAATCTTATTACTACTTATTGTTTGTTAAATTTAAAATAACTATGAACTAAGGTTAAAATCTACCATTTATTAATGATGGTTATTAGAAAGTGTTAACATGGACATTCTGCTAGTTTTGTTGATAGTAAAAGGTGTGTCCAACATCCCATTGATCTTAATTCAAGCGAGAGAAACACCGTTCCACATCTTCTAGAATACACACAGCACACCTGCAGTTTGTGACAGTGGTCAATGTTGTTTTTTAAGGGTTTTTTGAATTGACCAACTGTAAAAGCTGACTATGTAATGTGAAAATATACATTTGTTTGCCTTAAAAATCTTTGATGTTAAGTGTATAGTGTAATATTGTTCCATGCTTGATTCTGAAGAAATCCAAAAGAAATTTAAGAGTATTCTGATTTTATTCCATTTATTTGGTAATGTAATGGGTTACGTTTTTAATAATAAATGACTGTATAACTTATATCTTGTAACTAACTCCATTTGAAATATTTCGGCTCCAACCCTATTTATATAATAAACTATAGAGATCATATGCACAGCCATAGACATATTTTAAGATTCACAATTCCACAGCTTTTGTCTCGTTAAGCCCCCTGACTCCAAAAAACACAGTCTCTTCTGATTAGTCTGCTAATACATGCCTGAGCAAGCACCGCTAACAGCAACAGAGCGGCTCTGCTAAAACAATTGTTAGATGCCAAACTAGCAGCTAGGCAAAGATTATGGAAAATGTGTGACTCTGTGCCATAGTGTGATGTCATAAAGACATGGAATTAAAGGCAGGACTACTGACGAGGTTTTTCAGGAGAGTTTTCGGTGGGAGAGAAGAGCATCTGTTGGTGTGGACATTAACCTTTTTGACTTTCAAGATCTTTTATACGCACAAGAATGTATATAAAAATACTGAAGGAGAGGGGAAAAAAACGATAAAGCATAATTTAAAATACCCTGATCCAAGTCTTGGTTTTCAAATGGAGACTTTAGAATGGCGATACAATAGTGATATTAAAAAAAATACTGCTATTGTGCAAAAATGATTTGGCTTCTTAGTAATAGACTAGACAGGAATATTGACCTTTTGAGAGTTTAAATCATGTTTGAGAGTCACAATTGTGGGGATAAATGCTTTTCTACTTCACTCCACTCTCAGTGGCTTTGTGATGCAACACCTCAGTCGGCTCAATGGAAAAAAAAAACTCTGAGTGAGTCAGACGTGTGCGCAGACTGCGAACCAGACCCTGGAGAGTGTTGCGAAATAAGTGTGCGAGATAAAACACGGAATTGAAATTTTACAATAACCGAGGGTCGAGCAGGGCACGCTTTGTTGGCAGAACCAAAAAAGAAAAGAGTATCTGAATTTAAAAAAGAACTTCCCTTTCACTCGCCCGCTCTCCTCCTCAGCTGATATGACTGAATGAAAACTGTCAGCGTCTCCTGGAACAAAACACACAGCTTCATTCGTGACATGAATGCGTAATAATTTGACTGTTATTTATTTATTTTCGTGCCCCCATTTAAGCTTTTTTTAAGTGCGCCTTTCTTCAAAATGGTGGTGGCCTTGAGATGCCATTGCCGTTAATGTTTTGTTAATATCGTCCATCACTTCTGGCACGCTGCAAAAAATAAAAAAATAAAGAATCACTGTTTAGCTCGACAAGTGCACTCCACGGAGCGACTCTTCCTCTCTCACTTCCTCAAAGAAAAAGATTTTTTTTTCTTTTTTTTTTATTCGCCTCCTGCCTTTTGAATCCCCCACCAAGGCCTCGAATGCCAAAGGAACACTTTTAATTCATCAGTGGGGGGATGCTGAAGGCTGTTCTGGATCATTGGACAGACAGCGTCTGAAGTCTGAAAGACGTAGAGAGAGAGAGAGGGGGTGAGGAGCGGGAGGCGGAGAAAGGGAGTGACTGGGTAATTTAAAAAGTCTCCCTCATAGAACGAATAAAGGACTTTGCAAACAGCGGAGTAGAAAGACCTCCTCCATTTAATTATCAAGTAATTGTAAAGTCCATAACAACAGAGACCTGAAAGCAGGAGGCAAGGGGAAGAGGGACGGCTCCATGAAAATGTAATTAGCCGAATATCATTTCTCCTCACTCTCAGCACTGTACAATTTAAAGAGGACAAAGAAAGAGAAACACAGGCAAGTTCCTTTTGAGATAAAACTAAACGCAGTGTCAAGTTTAGATCTTTGGTGACTCGGATCAATATGTAATTACCTCTGGGAGGAAGAAACACCTTCTCTCCCCATCTTTTCCCCTCTCTCTTTAACCCCTCTTTATTTCCTGGGGGAAGAAACAAAGCAGTGATAGAGGCTTTCAGCGAGCACAAACCAGGCGACGGATGTATTTTCCATTTTTTTTTTCTATTTCAATTAAGAATTCGGCATAGCTATGGAACAATTCATTTAGCTGCTTTACCGGCTGCACTCTCTCCTACCTGTGATAACTCAGGTGGATAACGGCGGTGGCCTGCAGGGTACGGTGAAAAATGAAGCTCGTGAATAGGGGTTGGGTGGGGGTCACTAGTCGTAGTTCAAACTGTTGGAACAGATAGAGGTGGAGGTGGAGGGACATGCACCCCTCCTCAACTATGGTAGCAGCAGTCGCTGCCCTGCAGCACATCACTTATCCTCTGACTGCTAGCAACGGATCGAGCTCAAGGAAGGGAATTTTTTGGAGCTGCAGGGGTAGAATTACTGCCATAGTCAATGTCGGGTACACATTCAGCTTATTAATATTGTAAGAAGTGCTTTTTCAATGCGAGTACAAATGTTTCAGAACTTTAAAAATATTTGATCATCATCAGTTTAATAATAGATGAAAAAATAGATGGGTCATTTAAATCTCCTTGTTTTCACTGACACTCTGAAGTTCTGTATATCTTACCTCTCTAGGGTCGACATCAACCGTGTCTATAACCCTGACATTTACGTATGAGTTGGGGGGTAACAGTAGTAGTAGTGCCTTGTAGTAGGAAACAACACATTCTCACTCCCAACTGCTCAAATTCAGCGGCTTGGTTAGTGGCACTTGGGAGACTTTGCGGTCAAATTGGTGATGGTGCCTAATACAACATGTTACCAACATTGTCAGGAAAACCCTACCTGGTTAGGGTTAGGTAAGATTGAACTTCTTGGTCAGGGTTAGGCAGATAAACGACTAAGTAAGGTTTAGAAAGCATTAAGTACTTAGGGTTAGGTAAAAAAATAAAATAAACCGGTTAGGTTGAGGCAGAATAAACTACTTTGTTACGTTTAGGTAGAATAAACTACTTGGTTACGTTTAGGTAGTATAAACTACTTGGTTAGGGTTAGGACAATAAACTACTTGGTTAGGGTTATGACAATAAACTACTTGGTTGGGTTAAGAACAAATAAATGACTTTGTTAGGTTTCAGCTAAATACAGAAACTTTGTCAGGGTTGGAAAGATCATACTTTGGGTCAAAATAACTCATGTCAGGTATGTAAATGGCATAACTCACATTACGGTGCACTCAAACCCACCACCTCTCTTGAATCTTTGCATGACAATTATGCAGAATTTGTAACATTTTTATAACTTTGAACAATCTTTTATTCTTTAGCATCTTTTTTGCACATTCCTGTACAGCTCTTCCGTCTTTATTTATCGATCATCTTGTCACTGTCTGTTTATACTGTATATATTGTAGTCACTGTTTGTTTGTTGTCTTCAATGTATGCACCTTCTTCATGAAGACAGATGCCTTGTTGGTGTAAAATCCTTCTTTGTAATCTGCTTCTGATTCTGATTATGACTCATGGAAAGTACAGTATGTAACATCAGTTACATAATTTACTTATGTTCAGTTACTTAAGTTACATAGATTAAAACATATGACTCTTGGCTACAAAAGGGACATGACCCATGGTCTCCAGAGAGAAAGCCTTGTGAATGTCCCATCTGCCCATCCCAGCCATAACCTGGCTTGGATTTTCATGCACTTTGTACTACTACAGTAAACTCTGCTCAAGGTAGGATTATTTAGAAGAACAACAGTGAGGCCCAACCCAGACTTTATACCCAGACTCCCTTTTGATTTTCGGTCTGTGGTCAAAGCTTTCCGAGTCAAACCGGCAGTTGCTGCAACTCTGACCATACTTTTGCTTAGAAGTTTAATACGCATGATCCCCTTTTTCCTGCCAAATAGCCGTCCCATCCAGGGGTCATTGTATTTTTCTCTTTGTCCGAACACACATTGTCTTTGACAGCAAACAGTCAAACCAGCTACTGGTCTTGGATCATCATGACAGCCCCGTCCTCCACCTAGCTTCCAGAATAAACAGCTGCTGTGGCCTGATTGTGTCCTGTCAACGGGGACTGAAAGCTACATACTTCGTCTATAGTGTGTCCAAGATGACGCTCTCCCCAATGGACATACACTGTGCATTCACTAATTCATTTTATTTGTTGCTTTCACTGAGAGAGAGAGCAGACATAGCGAGGGAGCACAAATAGAGAAGCTCAATAATGGATGAATGGTTTTTGGGAGATCCCAAATTAATAACGAGAAAGATACTTTTGGATTTATCAAATTTGGCCCTGGAGGGAGGATGTTCTTTGATGAGTTTTGCAGTTTGTAAACCATTAGAACCATTAGACAAACCCATTAACACTGATGTAGTCCCCTCAAATTAAAATGCTTATGAAAGACCGTACATGGTTGGTGTCTCTGTTCATTGTAGAAACCTGGTCTGTTGTTGATTTCATGGATTTTGGACTGAAGCCCATTTTCAAAGAAAATCACAGCTGTAAGTCAAACCATGGACATTTTATAATGCTTCTGTCAGTATAATATAACCTTTTTTCAGTCAGGCTGTCTTGACCGAGGTCAGGAACTGACGCAATCGACATTCAATTTCGACAGCCTTTTAAAGGCTATCGAAATTGGCCAAAATGACATTTGATAATTCCCTCTAAATAAAATAACACAGGACAAAATAATTTGAATATCTAATTTTGTTTTGCATTATGTCCATATGAGGGCAACCCAATCCATGTAAAAAGACATGTCTACAAATATAGGTATATCCATTTCAACATGAACATGTCTTTTAGAAAGATCTGCATATTCACACATTGCAAATTAGACGAATAACACAATGTCTTATACCATAAATCTTCATTTAAAGACCTCTCTATTTCTGTGCCACGGTTTGTGCTAGATTGAGAAGTGAGATGATGCCGTCTCTCCAAGGGAGATTGAGTGATGTTTACATAATTAATACATCATTCCATAGCCCGAGTTTTATCCAGGCTAGCCCCCAGGTTGCTAGTAGTGGAATGGGAGGCTAACTGTAACTGACATTGCTTGCATACAACTCTATCTCAGTGTCACAATTTTGCCATCTACTGATCATAATCTTAAGTATTTTCAGTCTGGGACTTTTGGCTTGGCCCTTTTCTTTTTCAATCAATGGAAGTGATGTTGGGTGGATGTCTCCTGTCCATCCTGCATGAAATTCAGTGCAGGCAGACAGAGAGAGAGTGTAGACAATCCAAGTCTAATTTTCAAAATAAAATGTCCTTTTTTATGTTAACAATTTGATTATATATTTGAAGTTTGATTTTTCGATGACAGCCCCCATTTTAGTATTTCTATTTTTCCATTTTTTGAGGGGGCTTTATACTTTATACTACTAAATGTATTACACAGTTATGGTTACTTGATTTTACATTTAGAAAAAAGAAAAGAAAACATAAGTATATGTATAAAATTGTATATATCTAACTAGAAAGCAAGGAATATTTGTCTGTCTGTCTGTTCTTTGCATATCTCAAGAACCGTCTGTCCAACCTACTTCACAATTAACAGGTTTGTTAATGAAGACCCAAGGGAGTGCAGTCTTGAACCATGTGGATGCATGAAGACATTCATAAAATAGAGATTAGTGTGGATCAACACATTGCTGTGACGATAATGAAACAAAAGCAGAAGGTTGAACTTGTTTGGATGAGTGGGGTGACACGGTAAACGGGAGTTCTCGAATCCTAAGCGAGAACTGGGGGTAAGATGCTTGAGTTTCTGTCAACAGCAGTATGCTAAGCTTACATTTTGCTCAAGTATCAAAAGTATCAGTGATCTAATCCTCCAGACTTTAAATTGTAAATATCAAGGACATTTGGAACATTCAGGATGGTGAACGACCTGACCTACAATCCCTGAGCTTCAGTATCTGATGATATATAATCGAGTGGAGAGCAATACTGAGGAGACCAAAGAGCCAAAGTTCAATGTAAAAACAGTTTGAAATTGTTTTACAACTGTTTGAATGTATACAGTTAAAATAGTCTCTCAAAAAAAACCTGCAGTCCAGTGTAGCATGTTAGTCTCCCTCTCACCACGTGCCTGGTACGCCCGGTCCTTGCAATGGACACCTTTTTGTCTCTCCACACCTGGTACACCAGCGTCATGGTTCTGTGTGTCTCTATGTCCCACTAAAGCCTCGGCCTTCCTGTCCATCTTTTTTTGTTTTTTTTTCATCTGTTATGTGCCAGTCTCCTCATCTTTAACCTTTCGGCCAGGTGGTTGGTCCCTACCGTCGAGCCACGCTACTGGTCCCTCACGCCACTCTCAGAAACCCAATAGGTTGATTGCCAGTGCCTGTGACAAAAATCAAGCAGGTCTCCAGGTGCGGGTAATTAGGGAATCAAGTGAGTAAGGGGGAGCTCGGACATCAAGCTGTGGCAAGTGCAGACAAACCAATTTGTAACAATAAAACCATGCAATAAAATAAAAACCCCACAGCACGCAACAATATAAACTACTTAAAAACAGTCACTTCTGCGCGTAAGCACCCTTTGGCTTAGGGGTTAGGATGCCAACTATTACCCAGAGACACCCCCTGGCTTGGGCCTGGCCGGGGAGTTTGACTGCACCTCTCTCTCTTATTTCTTATCTGTAACAGAGGCTGACATTCCCGCAGGATGGAAGTCCATTTCACTATCCATCACATGACTTTGACAGGACATGGGACAAAAAGTCAACAGGAGGGGTGGATGTGAATGATAAAACAATAGGTCAGTGTTATTGTAGAGATTTGTGAAATTCCTACATGTTGCACTTTTAAGTAAGGGATCTGAGCACATGCAGCCAAACTGCTGTGACATAATTAAAAGCCTCCATGACCCTAAAGAAGGATATGAACATGGGTGTCCATAAACATTTGGCCATATGTGTAAATAATAATGGTGTGGAATTAATTCTGTGTTTTAATTCCCATAATGTTTTATTTTTTTGCCCCCAATGACTTGAATTGCTTCACTGTTAAAATATGTAGAGCAAAGCAGTTTGTTTGTATCCTTCCAATGGTACGCAATCACTTTTGGGTGACCTTAATCTGGGTGACTTTTAATATTGCACACATCTGAGAAAATAAATCCTTTCGTGACAATAAATTTCCGTTTCGAATGAGGTTCCTGCAGACTTTGTGCTATAAATAATGCACAACTTTTATCAGCATTGTTTTGGTAGGGTCCCCCCGTCTCTTCCCTCTTGCTCTGTTTCCCCTCCACATGTCAAATAACATGACGTTCAAAACGCTCGACATGAACCGCAATCCCCCTTTAGATCCTCCCCTGAATGATCGGAGTTGACGTTGACTTATGAGGCACAATTCTCCTTTTGGTTTCATGAAGAGTCACTCTCGCGAAGTGAGACTGTGGAGGCATGAAAGGGAAGGAGAGAGTAATTTTATGCTAATGGTCTCTCTCTGGAAAAAAAAGAAAAAAGAAAAAATGGGGGATGATGGCGACCCTCACAATCGCAAAGAAAGGGAACGACAGCAGCTTCTCTCGCAAAAAAAAATCCCACAACACTATTTTTTCAACCCCCCTGAAACGGATGTTACCATCAAAAACACTAGTCTAAATATAAGTCATTGTTTGCTGAAGTGTATATCGGAGACACACAGTTATATATCTTGACAGTGCTTTATTAATAATTCATCATATTTGTCAAACAAACTGTTGCTGGAGAGCGGAGGATTCTCGTATATAAGGATGATCAGGCTTGAAGATTCCTTACTGTTTTTATTTATTTTTCTGGCAGGTTGGCTGAGTCTGCTGTCATTTACTGCGCTCGCATTTACTTAACAAAAAAGGGAAAGATTCAACTGATATTTATATTCTCTGCTGGGGAACCGACTCCGAGCTGACAGGATGTGGATTTCAAAGGGCTGCGGAGACACAGCTGCTCAACGGAGGTATTCCTCATGTCTTTCGCTCTGTTCATCAATTCTGTATTTGCTAATTGAATACATCATTATGGGCATACAGGTTCGACCAATACAAAGCTACAAAGCAGTCATTTTTGCCATTCGGTCATTATTTCCCTTTATTGTCATTATTTTCAATTTTCCTGACTGTTTCTGGCAATGTTTAAAGCCAGAGGTCATGAAAGAAATTTCATTTGGTTGCGTATTCCTACTTCCGGGCAAGGAAAGTCAGTGAACAACCTTAGATTTATTGTTAATAGCACTTAAAACATTACAAAGTTTATGTGCATTTGCGCCCGAGTCACATCAGATTTAATCAGCAATGGTGGTTTTTCCAATTGTGTTTACCACCATCATTAAACTGAAGTGTTTATTAGCCCAAAACAGCCAAATAACTTCACTGTACATTCGCCGTAACAAACCCAAGTTTGCCATGGCTGTGTTTTTACATTCTGGTCGACCTCTCACTCAACTCATCAAATACTCCAGTTTTCTCTCTTCTATTCCCCCCTTCTCCTCTCTGTAACGCCAATCCTGTCGTAAAGTAACAACGGCGGTCGCCATCCACGGATCGCTGCTGCAGTCAGGTTGATAAATGAGAGTGAGGATAGATCTACTTTTTAATCTCCAAAATCAAAAAGTAATCCCTGAGCTCTCCTCCCATCGATAAATGGCTCCAGTTCATGGCAGAAACCGTTGTGACTATGGGTGTTTATTCCTACAGAAGGACTGGCTCTGTAGTTATGTACATATTTTGTGTACGGGCCTTATTTTTTGTTTATTTCTTTTTATTCATAAAATAACCAGTCTGTAGGATTAGTTCCATGTTTTGCCAAATTGTTTTCTTGCAGAAATGAGAAAGCTGATGCTGATATCATCATCAATAAACATAAAGCTGAAGTAAAGGGAAATCAGGTTAGCTTTGTACAAAGGCTGGAAACAGGGGGAGGCAATTAAGTAGGTTAAATATAAAATGAAAATAAATCTTCTGCCAGCATGTCTAAAGCTCAGTAATAAACACATTTCATCTTTGTATGTGATCTTTTTTTGTAATTTATTTCTTGTTTGGGCCTGTGATGTCCTGGAGTCCATGCTGCTCATGTGGCAACCTCACAAAAACAACAAGTCTCCAGGTAGCTGCTTTACCATTCCAAACGTTTCCTAAAAATAAGCCAACAAAAACATCACACACGAAAAAACAAACCCAGCTGTGGCCCGCGAGCTAGACCGGTCCACATGTTGAAGTGTCCTCTGCAAAGAGGCCATACCTGAAATAGCTCCAGATGGTCAGGCCAGCACCTTGCATGGTAGCTCACTGTCATCCGTGTGTGAATGAGAGACTCAATTTCGTTTGAGTGCTTTAAAAAATGTAGGCATCTACCATTAAAGAGCCGTGAATCAGAAAACCAATTAAAGCACCCATTCGGTTTGAATATTAGAAGCAAAAAAATAATGGTCAGTTAGTGAATGTGATGCTGCATGTTAAGCAAAGTTTAATGTTTCATCACAATTTTATTTGACTATTTGTTTGTTTTTGCCAGCAAGTTTATAAAAAATTAAAGGAAACAGAATTTATTCAACAGCAAAACGACATATGGAGTAAAAGTTGGACAAAGTTTTGACACAGAAGTGTCAAAAACAGGTGAAGCTTATTGAGCAAACATGTCAGTCATGGAGCAATATTTGAAAAAGTAAGGCCTATCTTGTTCTCAAGTTTCCTGTCAATACAGCAGGAGAGACTTGTGTCTGTTGTGTGTGGAAAATCTGGCAGCTGTGGTGAAGAAAGAAACATGGTAACAATTAGTAATAACCATCATTGATAATGGTCATTTTAAAGTTTATTGTTAATTTATAAAACGTATTTAGCAGCTGTAAAGATTTGCAAAATAAGTTGCAATGTTAAAATTATAATCCCAAAAAAATTCTTAAATTAAACATACTGTTTATTAACCATTTACAACACATTATAAACGTATGAAAAGCTTTAATAACTATTAACTAAGGTATATTTAACTATTTAAAAACAACTTATCATTGATGGTTATGGTAAAGAAACAAGCATGAAAGAAATGTGAAATATATAATAAAACATTGCCAGGTTTGTGTACCATAACAACATTTCTATCGAATGTGTCCTATCACATTCACTTTACGTTTAGAGTTTACAGCCTCACTGCCATACTGTGACGTGGATGGGACGGTTGTCAAGTTAAGCTAGCAATGAAGCCAGTGACTACTGTTCAAGACTGTGTATTAACATTTGTAAGTGTGAAACCACTAGACTATTTCCAGCTGCGGTGACCAAAACAGGTATTTCAAGCCAAAACACAATCTTTTCCGAACCCTAATCTAGCGTCTTTGTGCCTTAACCTAACCGGCCCATAGGCACAGCGTTATCACAACATAAAATAGAAAGTTCAACCGAAAGAATTGTGAAGCTGCAACATATGCAAGGTTTGCAGAAATGTATTGTGGCATGTGGTAAAACAGTGAGGACCCCTTGCAAATGCATGATTGATGAACACAACACGGGGGGAAACCAACAAAAGCCCATGCAAGCGAAAAAAAAACACAACACATGAGGGCAGAACTTCAAAATAAAACAAGAAATCACAGAATCACAACTTCGAAAGATGGCACCCTGTGTTGATTACATTCATTCTGGTGACGGGGTTGACAATCCTAGTACTGCTTTGGTTCTTGATTATTATGATGCTCCGAAAAGGGGGCACATAATTGTTGCTGTACATAAAATATAGATTCATTATAAACAAGATACAGGACAATTCATGTCATCGCATCTCTGTCGCACTGTGTAAAATCTATTTTTCTAGGCCACGGGAGTCCTCGGCTTGTTTGGGCTCTCCATCTGGGCCATCAGGGAGTCCACCAGGGGCTAGACAAATCCTGATTCGAGATACATAGACAGACTGACACACACACACACACACACACATGCACGCACGCACGCTCGGTTCCAGTATGAAGCAAGTTGCTCTGTCAGTGCACCTAGGGGATAGCTTTAGCCACCAGCCGCCAGTCCCCAAATCCACTGACTGATCCAGTGCCCAGACTGTCAGGCCCTGCCCAGCCACTGCACAATCTTTCAACCTTCACTAGCCGCCGCCGAGCCTCCGGTACTTCACACTGTGTCTGCACACGGGTGAATTAAAAACAGAGGAAGGGGGAGGATCGCGCGCAATGAGAAACCTTTTAATGTGGCTCGAGAGGTCTAACCTGAAGGTAGAATGACTGACAAAGATGGCATTTGACGGAACATCAAGCTGTTTAATCATCAAAGCATGAGACGAATGGATTTTGGCACCTGAAGCTTCTTTGGATTAGAACAAAAAAAAAAAAAAAAAAAAAAGAAAAGAAAGAAAAATCGCTTTTGTTGTTGATGTCTAGCTGCTATATCGGATACGGGAGCATCTGAGCATTGCTAATTGCTGGGAAACATTGTTTCTGAGTTAGTGTCAGGAGGTTGGAGCCAACTGTTTCCTCTCTGCTGTCTCCCCGCTGGAGGAAACACCAGAGAGCCTCCTCCGTCACTTCATCTGACTTCTGAATCGAGACGTATAAAAGGAAACGGGCTAGCTGAATTGATTTGTACGTGCTGATATTCTCATTCGTATTTTTTGAATATACTGTAATTATCTTGACTATTTAAATAGAGGGCAAATGGTTCCTCCAGTGACTTGCAAATCCATTATTGCCTGCCTAATTGGCTTGGCAAGCCTCGCCCCCTCTTTCCCTCTCTTGTTCGCTCAAAGATTAAAATCCAGCAGTGATTCTTAATTTGAAATGGAAGAAAGCGCAGTCATAATGATTAGCCAGGACTAGAAAAAAATATATAACAATCTTATATAAGCGTTGCGCAGCATACAATGTGTGTCAATGAACTTTGCCCCAAAACACAAAACATCTCAGATCTGAGTCTTTTTTCAATTAATCTTCTCGCTCCTTCTTTCTCGATCAGTCACATGCGAAAAAGTTGTACGTATCAAAAGAGCTGTGACGTTCAAAAACAAACTTAAGATCGAGAGAAACTTGCGCAAAGAATGGCGTGCGAGTCAGAAAAATAGTATCCCATAGTAGAAAAAAAAAAGAAAAAAAGAGCCACCAGGTTCTTCACCCTGCATCCATGAGCTTCCTTCACCCGTTGTTGTTTTCTACCCTGGAGGACTTCCATGAAGATACAGTTACTGGCACTTGTTTGAGACTTTGTGGAAGCTCTTCAAAGGTAGTGCGTGATCGAGAGAATTGGAGAGAACGGATACAGCGGGTGCCTTTCATGAAAGTTCTTTCAAAGGAGCGTGCTTTTTCATTTTTTCTCTTAAGCGTTTTAGGCTCTCATACTTGTCAAAGGTCTTGAAAGTTTAACAAAGTTAGTGTGTGCATTCAGAGGCTTCTCTCTCCAACACAAAACACTGCTCCCAAAACGCCTCGTCAGTAGTCCCGCCTTTAATTCCGTGACTTTGTGACATCAGACTATGTCACCAGGTCACACATTTGCACAATTTAATACCTAGTGGCTAGTTTGGCACGGAAGAATGAATTTAGCACAGCTGCTTTGGTATTTGCATTGACAGTGTTAACCCAGAATAAAATTGGGAACCTGAAAATGAGCACAAGTTTGATACGATATTTTTTTCGGCGGTCTCTTCTTTTTCTTTATAACTGCAGAAAAACAACGCTCATAATTGAAGCCGTCATGTTATCTCACTCAAAACAAGGATGGACATAAAACCCCCTTGACGCTTCAACTAATGTTGTGCATCATACATCGACCTATTCTCAGAACACATATACACAGAAGAGGCTTCACACACCCCCTTCAGGATGAACTCAATAACTGAGTTCCTGTTATGTTAGTTTTCACAGAACACTATACCATATACCTATCCATTCACACCATGCAACCAGATGATTATTATCAGCCGCAACTCATGTCTGAAGCCAACAGGCACACGATTTCACTTCAACATAAGTAATTATGTTGTATCTATATTGTTAAGTTTCATATGTAAGAACAATATATCAAAATGATAAGGGACATTTGAAAATTTCCCTCACATATGTCTCGTTTACAGACATAGTAAGGGTACATCACGCTTTGTTTGTTTGGCCAGTACACTTAAATTAAAACTCAGAATGTTAATATTTACAAGCTAGAAAGGTGGCAGGGTCCGCCACATATAAACAAAGTTAAACTGTTTGAAACTGTGTTGACCTTTAAAGTCGTTTTTTTAATACAGTTAATTCAACAGAGTGTATTTATTATGTTTAATCAGTCAACGAGGATCCTTCTCTCTTCACAAAAAACTGGGGGCACCTTTAATGGCATAGTTCAACATTTTGAGAGATATGGGAGATAACACTTTCTTGTGTAAATACAATGAGAAAATTGATGCCAGTTCAGGGAACATGAAGGTACACCCAGCAGCTAATCAGCCTTGTTGTGGTTTTACAGGGTGTGATGTGCTCACACCATCTAATTTCCAGAATTTGTGGACTTTCTTCCTGGACCAAGAAATACTTCCAGCACGACACGGGGGACTTCGTTGTTCCGTTGCACTTTTCTGGTGCGTTAGACCTTTTCAGAACCCGTTACCTGCTGGTGTCTTGCCCTGGATGAAAGCAGCTCCTTCTCCGACGCCGTCTACGGCCTTACATAACATCCCGTAAAAGCAAACCAAAACATATCTCGTACAGCAGCTGTATGTGCAGATGTGTTGGATACCAGTTCGCCAGAAATCTCTCTCTGAGCCCTTTTGGAGTTTGTGTACATTTACGATTCTGGAACCACTATTTGAAAATATGCTCTGCCCACATTGGAACATCGCTGCCTGGCCGAGATAGAGAGCGTTCTCCCTGCACAGCATGGTACCTTTACTTTGCTATGATTCATATTTTATCCATATCCTAACCATTTACTTACACTGGCAGTGGAGGTATTTCCTTTCTCGCCTTGTTTGTCACTGTAACCTAACCTAATCCTACAAATGGCCTGGTCTGAGGTAGTTTCAGAGCAGAACACCACTGGGATGTGTTATATAGTAGATTGGGAGCTCTTTTATACAAATCATGTTCCTTGTATCCACCATTTCACTATATAATGAGCAAACCATCTTGAGAGCACTGATATGGATTTAGGTTGCTGATGATTGATTTCTTGACAGGATGATGAACAGACGGACTAGTCCGTTAAACTTACAAAAGCACACTTTGTTGCCGGTGCATCAAGCCCTAAAGTGCTCTCATAACCTTAAAAGCCTTCATGCTCGCTGACTACAGTCAAATAAATGGACTTGACTTGGTTATGGTTCACTGCTTTTGTTCCTCGGCGCAGGGAGCTAATAAGTCAATCCCATCCACTCCCTGATACAGTGAGGATGCACTTATCGCATTGTCAGCAGCTCGTTTCATTAAAGCCCCTGGTTAAGTCTGCATGTTACCGATTCAACATTTTTAAATTGCCTCGCTCGCGCCGTCTCGAGCCAAGTCGTGGCGGAAAAACAAAGAGAGGGGCTCCCTGTGCAACCCCTCGTCGCGCTTTGACCATCAATCACGGCTGTCAAGGCAGCTGCGCTCCCGCTCTTCGGCGGGGGGAACTCACACCAGAGCTCTACATCATCCAGAGCTGTGATGAATGCGCAGGGCTTTGGCTCAGGTGCTTTTGATTAGAGGCCGCGCCGTCGGCAGGTAGCATCGTGACAACAGCGAACGCAGTGGAGATCGAGAGTCACGATGGGAGTGGTGCAACCAGAAGCTGGAAATGTAGAGATCCGGGGAAATGGTTTTGTTACTTCATTAATGAGATAGGACAGCATAGATTCGATCACAAGGCAAGATGGTAGTTTTCTGTACAAGTCATGACATGAAAGCAACAATTACCTCAGGTCACAAGGGTGCATCAGGGTGCAGTTTTCCGTTTACCAGTGACTGGAAAAGCTTACTACATGATGGTAACACCTGGCTGTCCTCTGCGTAGGAGCTCAATATCTCAATTTGTTATGCAGGAAATCTTAATTTTCTCTTAAATTGTTCATCTTTAGATTTATTATTAGTCATATTTTTGACTAAAGGTGCATGCTGCTACAGGATAATAGGCTGGGCCGTTGATAACAGTTTTTGGAGCCATTAAAAAGTGTGTACGTTTTATGGAGAGATTGATTGGTGTGAGCTTCAACATATCTTTAGGGTGTCAAAGATTTGAGGTAGACTTCACAGTAGACTACAGGATAACATGCGGACGGAGGCGTTGCCAAAAGCCAGAGGTATTATGAGCAAAAGTTACCCAAACGCATGATACTAAGGTAGGCAGGAAGACATAACAGAAAGTGAGCTTTGTTGGGGCGAAAGCTAAGGTGAAAAATAATCTAAAGTAGGTCAAAAACTAAACCAAGTACTAATTAGGATAAAACACTAGACAAACTGACCAAGAGAAAAGAAAAGGATCAGACTTAGAGTCACAACAAAGGAAACTTATAAAAGGCAAATGAAATCAATATGGCAATAAAAAAAGGGCGCAAAAAAGAAGAAGACGGGATGACTTGGCACATGAGGATGAATTTACAAAATAAAACAGGAAACCATAACTGTTCCTCCACATTATCACAAGGGAGACAACATATCGGTACACATATGCCACAAAACCTCAACGCAAAAAAGTCTCCAAGTCGTCGACAGATAAGACGGATCAGGAATGAGCACATTTCATGACTATCACATATACGTATGGCTACCCTATAGTCCACCTCACTATTTGTGTTCAACATTTAGTTAAAGTTGGGCAGATTTGACTGACGAGTAACATTTTATTCTGGCGGGTGTTCTGTGCGGTTCCAGAGGCTGCTCGGAGACTGTTCGTCGCCTCTCCCATTTTTCTTCTCAACTGTAACGTCTAGACAATGTGTGCCCATCCAGAAGAACCTCTTCTCTTCTCTGTTACGCTTGGGAAAGAAAAAAGTTTCTCCTCACTTTGTTCAGTGAATTTTAATGATAGAGCTCCACTCGGTTCAACCTCTAATTACCTGTAACTACTATCGACTGCTCTTTCTGCTGCGGTGAATATAAAATGCGTCAAGCTTTGGTGGAATCTGAACAAGTTCGAGGACTGTCCGTGGTGTCGCTACAGAGAGATTCTTAGTCGTAATTTATTGGCGTTTATATTTATTTGTTTTTGTTAAATATAGTTGTCAAAATGAAATACAGCTAATAAAGGTTTATTGTATTTGCCTTTATGGCAGTTGCATTAAATATGGCACTGCGAGGGCCGAATCAATTTAGAGGCATGATTGGTGGAGTGACACCGGCACAGAGCAGCAGAACGCTTTCACTTCCCCCGTCCTATCCATCCTTGGTTGTCTCATTAGGCTTCATTCCATTACAAGGCCAAACAGGGCTTCCAGGGTTTAGTCATTGTTTATGTAAAGCAATTTCTCCCAGAGAAATGCTCTGTAATTCTTGCTATCACCGCCGAAGATGTGCCAGTTGGATTATGCTGTCAAACTAAAAATTGTTTTCTAATTCCATATTATCAGCATTTTGAATGGATCCTGGCCCCGGCGACCTGTTTCTAGACCTACCGGGTTGTGACGGAAATTGCTAGCAGCACCAATTGGCCTCTGGACACACAAGCCAGATGAGACCTCCCCAAGTTAATCATAGCACAATGCATGTCAGGCTCTCGGCTGACAAAAGGATTGGCCTCTTGTTATGGCGCACGGTCAAAAAAATTTCAGTACCTCTCCTGCATGATGATGGCTCCAAATTCGAAGATTCACATGCAACATTTAGTAAAATAGTTGTGGTGGCTAAGACCTGTGAAGTATAACTGTCATAAATATACAGTAAAATTCAGTAATATAGCACATATACAGTGTAATTCAACTGATAGAAATACATTCACTAAGTATTTCAGTTTTCTGCTAGTTTATACTTTCACCATATTCTGGAGACAAATATTGTACTTTGTAATCCACTACATTCATTTGACAACTTTGCAGATCAAGTACATCGTTGGGCTTCAACCTGGGGTTGTCGACGCCCAAGGGGGTCACGGGTTAATTTCTAGGGGTCACCAAATGGTTGAGGAGAAACACATGACAAGAAAAACATATTTCTGCCTGGGGAATTATTTTTCACATTACATTGTACCTACCTGTGATATGAATTGACTTAGAATGACCTGCATCTTATTGAGTGTGTTGACAAAAGTCAGAATGTGTGTGCACTTAAGGTTTCCACAAAGTGTATACTCTATATTTACATGTTTTTTAATGATACGTCTACCTTCATGTTCTTTTGTAGCACTTTGGGACAGGCCAACGGAAAATTTCCACTGGTGGATAATAAAGTTAATCTAATCTAAATATGTTCAGTTTTGTTACATACAGTATTACTATATTTCCACAAAATGTGCAATGTCACGTTCATATTACATGTTTATAAGAGGCATCAAGAGGTTTTGCCATCAAGACTACCAAGCCAGAAACCACAGTTCGAGTCCGCGTTTCAACATGTGTCAACGTGACACCACTGGATATTTTCAAGGCAAGCTTCTGGACAATTTTTAGTTGTGTTTGTGGCAACAAAAAAATTATATTTTTGATGGAGGGTTGAGCCATCTGCAGTAATGCTCAGTGACAATACTAGGCCTTTTTTAAAAACGAGATCTCAGGGCAGTTGTGTTTGTGGGGACGAAAGCAAGTGTTTTAAGATAGAAAATATTATTTTCCTTAAACCTAACCACAGCATTAGTAAAGCATTGTGACAATCAATAAAAGAAAACATTTGAACGCATAGGCATTTGGCACCAAGCAACACCAAAAAGTTTGATGATCATATGGGTTTTTCACTTACAAAAGTAATATTTTACTTGTACATATGTATGACTTGTGGGTACTTTTTAACCACAGTGATTGAAACAATGGTACCACCTACTGCTAACATAATTGAAAATCAGGTTCCATGTCTAACAAGACAAGTAAATGTGGCTAAAGACTGAGCAGAAGAAATCATGCCTACTGAAGGCATGTTTATCCACTCGTTCTAACCACGTCAACACAAAGCCCCATCATGCTCATCAAGCAGAACTGTAAAATTAAATATCATTTCTTGAAGAAGTGTTCTAAATATACCATTGTCAAATAAATTACAAAAGCAAGCCACGGTGCGCTGCTGTATTGTACATCCCTGCTGTGATGTTTTCCTTTAGACACATTTCCTTATTTCCCTGCCCACTGCTGCTGGCTCATCTACCAGGAGGCTTTTTTAATCCTGCGGTATCAAAGGCAACCGAGTCCACAACTCCCAACTTGGATCACCGCTAATTTAACATCACCATATTGAGACTAAAGTGGTTATGTGTTGATGAAAGCTTGTATGCATGGTGTGCAAACCAGCTTTGAATAACTTTTTTTTCCGGTCATTTCAAAGCACATTAGCAGCGGAAAAAGTTCTGTCTTGATTCCTGGAAAGCACATTGTGTTAATGCGGCACCTGGACACAACCTTTGCTCTGATTCATAGTGCTCGTCTGGCACGGTCACACCAGTGCTTGCTGTGCCAACAGTGCCAAACCATGCCAGGTTAGCCAGCAAGTTTATGCCAAATATAACACAAAATCAAGCAGTCACACTTTATTTTACTTAAATTTCATACTCTGAGCTCTCAGTGTTTTGTTCTGGCTGTTGTGGATATGGCGTTACGTTTTTCTTAAAGCCCCCTTTCAATCAGTTCTTGTTCCTGTTGACTTCCATGTTTGAGCTTGGGGTTAGGTTTAGGGTTTGGTTTGGGTCCCTGTGTAGAATCATTTAATGTGTAGAGTCCAGGTTGTAAGTGTACATTTTCTCCTCGCTCATTGATATCTGATTTTTAAGAGGCAGGGCTACAAGCCTGATTTGTAACATCACAAACAGTTTGGAAGCCAATCCTGGTCCAGTAATGTAAAGTGGAAACTTGAAGCATGGGGCCTTGTTAATAAAAATAAACATAGTGTCTAAATATTGCGTTATTTGGTATAGTATGGCATATTTTGAGTGTAATATGGCATTATATGTGGTTTCTTTATTATCTTATATATAAGATGTATTTTCAAAAAAAATGTTTGTGACTTAACTTCCTTTGTGGATGGTCTTTAAACTAGCATAGGGCCATGTAAGTAACATTAAATATGGTGTCTAAATATAGCGTTAATTTGTAGTATGGGTAAAACAGCATCCAGCTAATATGATTTGGATCTGATATGGTGCTATATTTGATTCCAACTGGAATAGAATTTAGCAAAATACTCTCTAAAGATAGTACATGCTGGGTCTAATATTGTATTATATGGGGTTTCTTTATTATTTTACACATTGTACATAAATAGTCTATTTATTATTCTCTTTATTTTTGTGATTTTATTATATATCCTTTAGATTTTATAGTTGTTTTGTGTGTGTGTGTGTGTGTGTATGGTTGTACCTTAGTGAACTAAAACTGGAAGTTTGTCATACAGTCAATTCCGTGAATCTTGAATCTTTTTAATGAA
The DNA here is from genome assembly GCF_900880675.1 of Sparus aurata. Classification (NCBI taxonomy): domain Eukaryota; kingdom Metazoa; phylum Chordata; class Actinopteri; order Spariformes; family Sparidae; genus Sparus; species Sparus aurata. Next base: position 7,306,581 of record NC_044210.1, on the reverse strand, counting down.
AGCATAACTTAGCTATATTGTCTTACATTAAATATTATATGTATTTTTTTTTATTCTTTTGACTTTATGTTAAGATTTCGATTTGTATGTGTGTGTTGCTTGGCGGAATGTCACCATACAGTCATGACAATTCCATTAATCTATTCAATCAGAGCATTACATGGCGTCTAATGAGGGTGTCATTGTGTTTATTACTGTCTAATAAAGAGCATATTAATTTGAAGTTTCCCTAATTTGATACAAAGTACAGTTTATTATGTCTGATTAGCGTCCCATGAAAATAAAGCGCTGCCAATAAAGCTAATGTGACTTTGAACATCGGGTGCGTTTTTAACTTTTTGACCTTAACTCAGGTACAGTATGATTTGCATGACTTAATAGCTATTATGCTAATGTTGATGAGCTTTTAAGAGGGGGGAAAAAAATGGTCAAAAACATCAAGCCAGGTTCGTGCGAAAGATACATGTTCGACCCGTTACAGCGTGAACTTTCATTTGCATTAATTACTTAGTCGTTTGTCCCGGACCTGATTATAATGCTGTGCGTTTTATGCAGCTGATCTATGATAATAGCTTCCGTGTTTCTCTGAACCCATTAGCCCTTTTTTTGATGCAGAGACTCGCGCTACATCGTTTTTAAGCGTGTGGATGCACATGGATTCATTTCTGACACAAGGCGAACTCTGAGCCAACAAAGTTATATCTATAAAACTTGGGACAGTCACACCATCCGCCGCCATCACCCAGGCACTACTTTATCAAGGGTATCTTCCTCTGCCATCGGCGGTACACAAAGTCGTTTAAGGCAAAAGAAAAAAAAAAAAAAAAAAAAAAAAAACAGATTTAGGACAGCTCCACTCTTCTCTTTGATGCCGCGATGCCTCTCAGGGGAGCCAGCCACAGTCCCCCTTCCAGAGGGAGGGAGCGCACACCCTGCTGCATTAGTTGCTCCATCTCTGTATTCCAGCCGGGGCTCCGGAGATACCGATTTGTCCATCCCCCACAGGATAGACCACTGTTAATACGATTACAGAGCTCGAGACTTTAAGATAATTCAATGCATCTCCACGGCTAATTTCAGTAAGGCGGCATGGATGCCACATCCGCTTATTGTCGCTCCTCGCATGCTAAAGAGAGCATAAGAGTTGACTTATTACCACACAATGCCGACTAAGTGGGAAATCTCTTTGGACATGGCGGCCCACCATATGCTAGATTTAATTCGATTTTCTGTTCGGGGCTTTAGTTAAGTGCTTCTAAAGTTTTTCTCTCGTCCCACAAGCAAGAGGCGAAGAGGGCAGCTGTGGCTTTGACTCGATTTGCTCTTTCAACAAGGGGCAAATAAGCCACGATTTGGTGAAACGCGGAGCGCTTGCAGCGACGCGGCGGCATTAGGAGGCCCGAGTATTTGGTGCAAAACTGGATTAAGCCTAATCCTACAGTACATTCATTTTCTTTCAATGCAGATCTCTTGTAAATGTGTGTGTTTTTGCCGGGGACTATAGGCTTAATCCTGCCGAGGTTTGGGAGCGCCCATAAAGAGATTCGAGGTGTACGAGCGAGTGTTTGCTTGACCGCTTTCGCCTGATGCAACTTTAATACCCAACTCTGATGAGTTTAACGTAGATTAAAGGTGTGCTACGTAGTTCTGGGATTCTGAACAGAACAGAAAAATCTTTTTTGTTCTTAACTGTTTGTTTTCACGGCTGAATAGACAAATTGACCTTAAAGGACAACACCATTTCACATTTTGTTTACATTCGGCGGACCCTGCCACCTTCCCTAGCCCGACCTTCACCTTTCCTTCATCCGGGAACAGCTTGTTTACTCCGATATGGAAAAGAGTTTGTGTTATTACCTTGTCGACACTGTAAATATTAATATTCCGAGTTTAAATCCCCCAAAAACTACACTGTGCCCCTTGAAAAGGTTGTTTTCATGAGGGAGATGCAGCATTATAAGCGGATACAGACCAAAGCTGTCAATTCTAGGAGGCTGCAAATGAAAAGATTCTTTTGTTTTGGGGCTAAAGCAACACCTCACCGACAAGACGGTGTGCCAAACAACGTGCCGCTAATAACTAAATGTATTCAGGCGTTCTGCAATCATAAAGGGATCTCTTCCCAGAACTGAATAATGATGAGACGCGTTGAATCCAGGATGAGTGTCAGGCCAATATCAGCTTTTCCGACTTCTCTCTCCGAGGAAATCAAAAAAAAAAGAAAAAAAGGGGGCTTGTAGAGGGAAGGATCTAAAGTCTGATGGCATTATAATATTAAAAGAAAGAAGAGAAGAGAGGGAGGAAAAACAAGACGATGTCCGGATGTGACTTTCAAAAGCATGGAAATGAGATGGTAGGAAAAACAGCCGAGGCTGTGAGTGACAAATCAAATGCTTGTTGCCGCTGAATTGAAAATACACTGACTTCCAAAGTCCAGCCTGGAAAATGCAAACGCCTTTGCCAAGATGCCTTTTTCATCATTGTGCTGCCCTCTACGGGTCTTCTTCCATCCTCCCTTCTCCCTCCCTCCCTCCCTCCAACCACCCACCCCCTCTCTCCTCCTCCTCCTCCTCCTCCTCCTCCTCTTACATTACCATACCCCCTTAAAGAGTATTGCGCGCATTAAATTGCTTTTCATTTCCGCGCTGTGACAGTCCTGAGATTGGGGGATTTATGCATTTTTACGCGTGATTCCCGCCCCGCCACGGCGACGGTAATTGTTTCATAATATGTCCGTTGCTGTAGGGGATGCGCTGCTTTGCACCAACCCGAGATCAAGTTCCACTAGTTGAAACGTCGGTGGGGAAGATAAAGCCCGTGCATATACAGAGGATATCGTGTGGCCGGGGAGAAGCGGGGTCGGATTCTCCTGGAGGACGCTGATCCCCGCTCGATTTCTTTCTTTCTTTCTTTCTTTCTTTCTTTCTATCTTTTCTTTTCTTTTCTTTTTTTTCTGGACGATCTGGCCACTGAAATAAAGAGACCTTGGGCAGCAGGCAGATCTATACATAAACTGGCACAAGCCGCACCACTGGCGGCAGACGAGGAGGGGAATCCGTGCCTCCTCTTCTACCTCCGCTCCCGCCAGTGCGCATGGATGAAAGTCACAGTTGAAATGCACGCGGCGGGTCTCGTCTGATGTGGGATTACCGACTCTTCCTTCGCCCCCCGTCCTCCACCATGTTCGAACTTTGGTTCTGGCTCTTTTTCCGAGACGATGCCGCCGATCGCAGCCGCCGCTGGAGGAACGCAGGACCCGCCGCGCTGGCTGTCACGTTACCGGCCTGAATGAAGACTGCGTGCGCGCCTTCTCCGATGCCCGCTTCATGGAGCTAAACGCCGCGACTTGACTTTTAAGGATTCTTTTTTTTTTCCTCCCTTTTCTTTTTGTCATTTTCTTATTATTGTTTATCCTTTTCCTCCCTCTCCACCTTTTTTTTGTCAACCTCTCTCTCTTTCTCTCTCTCTCGCTCTCTCTCTCTTTTTTTTTTTGGTACTGAAAACGGGAAGGGCGGACGGTGAAATCACGAAATCCCGTGTTTTTTCCACTGAGGTTGGAGGAGAAAAAAAAAAAGAAAGAGGGGGGCACAGCCGTGATTTTTTCTTTTTTGTTTTCTTTCGGGATGCTTTGGCGTTCACCGGGATCAGAACGGTAAGAGGACAATGCTTTTATTCTCCTCTATCCCTCTTCTCTCTCCTTTTTTTTTTTTTTTTACTGCTGAGGCTTTAACATTTTTTTTGGGGGGCTGGTGGAGAGGTGGTGGTGGTGGAGGGGATCTGTCCGTGGTGCTGAAATCTCTGCCTCTGTTGCTTGAAGTTGATCCGGATTTTTAAAGACGCCTTATTCCTCCTTCAAAAAGCGAGGTGTCTGCGGCTGCTTGCACGGCAGAAACGCGCAACTGAGCAGCCTGCACATTTTATTTTTTAAAAAAATAAGAAACACCTCTGCACAGCCAGGGCTTCACAAGTTATCTTTATTATACCCAGAAGCAAAGGCGGGGGGGGGGGGGGGAGACACACGTCTTGAGGTTATTGCGAATAAACTCGAATGTAAAGAGGAACGAGACGGCGCGTCCTTGGCGCATCATCATCATCATCATCATCATTATTATGAACATTATTATTATTATTATCACTGATATTATTATTTCCGTGGGGGTGGCAGATTTGCTGGCTGGATGTGTAGGCTTTTTGTGGTTCTTTTCGAGGAGCGCACACAGAGCGAACGAGTGTGTGTGTGTGTGTGTGTGTGTGTGTGATTGTGTGTGTGTGTGTGATTGTGCACGCGTCTGTGGAGGAGAGAGAGAAAGAGAGGGAGAGGAATATAGAGAGAGAGAGGGAGACGGGAGAGAGAGAATCTGTAACCTTCTATATAGCAGATGCCATACAGAATACTTGATTACAGATTTATTTACTCCCCCCCTCCCCGTCAAAATGCAGTTTCGATCAGAGATCCGCCATGAGATCAACGCCGCTCGCTCATTCGCCTCTGATCAACTCCTCTCATTTCTTTTTTTCGCCCGTGGGCAGAAGAAGGGCTGCGACTGTCGCCGCGCATAGGCTGATTCTCACATTTTCCAACGCAGGCCGGATTTTAAGACGTGCGCCGACTGCTCCCCTCAGCCGATCCGTCCGTGAGATCGGGCTTTATTGCGCACCCAGGATCGTTTCTGATCACCCCCCCCCCTTCTCTCTCTCTCTCTCTCTCTCTCCCTCTGTCCCCCCAACAACACAACAGTCCTCATGTTGTTCGGACCGAGGCGGAGGAGAGGGATCCGACAGTTTCCCCAAGTCGTCGGGTATGCGGGGTGAGTGAGACAATCTTCTAGGCGATAGGAGTTTTTTTTTTTTTTTTTTTTTTTTTTCAAATGTTAGTTTGGGTGAAGATTGAGGAAGGTGTCACCTCGTCCGTCAATCCAAGAAGCGATGTCGCTCGAGAGATCTTAACAGTGAGGGTGTTTTTTTTTGTTGTTGTTGTTGCTGCTGCTGTGTGCGTTAAAATGCTCAAGGGATTGAATTAGTAAATGACCAGATCTATCAGTCTGCACACGGTAGATGGCGATGGAAAGGGTTTTCTTTTCTTTCTTTTTTTTTTTTTTTCCTCCCCCCCCCTCTCCCAAGATGGATTGGAATTCAGGCGAGCTATCAAAAATGCGCAGTGGCCATCCACCGCGGGTAGTTGTGTTATCAACTTGATTATACATTATCGCTCAAGTATGCAGTCATCAAATATTCATCCCGGTCGCTTGTTTCCTGACAGCCTCCAAACCGAACCGATGCCGACACAACACATCTGCATAATGAACAAACATTAATAGGCCTACTTGTCTCTGCCTGTGTGTGTGTCTGTGTGAGTGTGTGTGTTTGTTGTGAATGTCTAATGCTTGTTCAACGGGGGTGGTGGTGGTTGGGGGGGGATCGTCTATCTCTTCCAGGGCATGCATTTTGTGTCACATATGTGTTTTTCCATGCAGTATAAAACAGACCCCGTCCTTTTTCTTTTCCCTCCTTAGATGACACCTCATACTGGTACCACGCTTGAGTGAGCTGGGGCACCCTCTCCCAGGAAAAATGCATATCTGGATCCTAAAAATAATCCTTCTGATTGCATCATCTCTGAGGCTGGTCGAGATGTATGACAATTATGGGGAGATCTGTCGAAACCTGTGCACGTGCGAGGAGAAGGAAGGGATCCTGACGGTGAGCTGCGAGAACCGGGGGATCATCAGACTGACGGAGGTCAGCCCGGTCCACTTCTCCATGTACCACCTCCTGCTGACAGGGAACCTCCTGAAGAAGCTGTCAGTCAATGATTTCATCAATTACACCGGGGTGACCATCCTGCACTTGGGGAACAATGATATCTCTGAGATAGAGTCGGGTGCCTTCAATGGACTCCAGGGATTAAAAAGGTTGCACCTGAACAACAACAAGATTGAAGTTCTGAGGGATGACACCTTTGCAGGACTGGAGAGTTTGGAATACCTACAGATTGATTATAATTACATCACCAATATAGAGCCCAACGCCTTGAGCAAACTACACCAACTGACGGTGATGATTTTGAACGACAACCTGCTCTCTGCCATGCCCCCGAATATCTTCCGGAATGTTCCCCTTACGCACTTGGACCTGAGGGGGAACCGGTTAAAAATGTTCCCCTACATCGGCCTCCTGGAGCACATGGACAAAGTCGTGGAATTACAACTCGAGGAGAATCCGTGGAATTGCTCCTGCGAGCTCATCGCTCTGAAGGCTTGGCTGGAGAGTATAGCCTACACGGCTCTGGTGGGAGAAGTGGTGTGCGAGACACCGTTCAGGCTCCACGGGAGGGACCTGGATGAGGTGTCCAAGCAGGAACTCTGCCCAAGAAGACCCCTAGAAGACACGGTCAGGCCTGCCGCCCCTAGCAGCACTAATGGATATTACCAGACCACACCTGCTGCTGTGACAGCCTCCGCCACCTCCTCGGCTGTTTTTAGGTCCTCCTCCAGGCCTACTAAGGGCACACGGCAATTTAACAGAACTAGGTTAAAGCCCACTTCCCGGTTTCCAGGCGCTAACCCTTACAACTATGGCCCCATCATTGCTTTTCAGACCAAATCTCCTGTGCCTTTGGACTGTCCCACTGACTGCACATGCAACCTGCAGATATCTGAAATCGGGTTAAATGTCAACTGTCAAGAGAGAAAGATTGAAAGCATTTCTGATCTGAAACCCAAGCCATACAATCCTAAAAAGATGTATCTCACTGGAAATTACATCCCTGTGGTGCGGAGATCAGATTTTGTCGATGCCACTGGATTGGATTTGCTTCACTTGGGAAACAACAGGATAAGTCTGATCCACGACCGCGCTTTTGGGGATTTAACCAACCTGCGTAGGCTGTATTTGAATGGTAATCTCATGGACAGGCTTACAGGAGAGATGTTTTATGGTTTGCAGAACTTGCAGTACCTCTATTTAGAGTACAACAAAATCAAAGAGGTTGATGCGGGCACGTTCCGCTACCTCCCTAATCTCCAGCTGCTTTTCCTCAACAATAACCTCCTGAAAACCTTACCTGTGGGCATCTTTTCCAGCCTCTCCCTGTCTAGGCTTAATCTGCGCAACAACTACTTCCAAAACCTGCCTGTGAGTGGTGTTTTGGATCAGCTGAAGCTGCTTGTGCAGATAGATCTGTTTGAAAACCCCTGGGACTGCTCCTGCGACATAGTGGGGATGAAGATATGGCTCGAGCAACTCAGCGCAGGCACTGTGGTTAACGAGGTAGTGTGCCAGACGCCCAGACGCCACACAGGGATGGACGTGCGCTCGATTGAGTCGGAGCTGCTCTGCCCTGACTACTCTGATGCCTCCGTCTCTCCAACCACCCCTACGGAGGAGCCCATGGACGACAGGGTCGTCACCACAGACGCCCCGCAGAAGTTCAACACCCCCAGCAGCACCGTCCCCCTCTCCGTCCTCATCCTCAGCCTCCTGCTTGTTTTCATCATGTCTGTCTTTGTGGCCGCAGGGCTGTTTGTTGTAGTGATGAAAAAGCGCAAAAAGTCCCAGAGTGACCGCACTAGCACCAACAACTCAGACGTCAGCTCTTTCAACCTGCAGTACAGCCTCTACAGCAACCGCTCTGGCCCCAAAGTGAAAGCCCCAGCCGGTCACGTCTATGAGTATATCCCCCACCCCATGGGCCACATGTGCAAAAACCCCATTTACAGGTCACGAGAAGGAAACACAGTGGAGGATTACCGTGACCTCCATGAGCTCAAGGTCACGTACAGGAGTGCTCCGGATGACGAGAGGGATAGCAGTACGATGAGGAGCCCCGCATACAGTGTCAGCACCATCGAGCCACGTGACAACCCCTCCCCTGTCCAGGATGCCGACCATTTCTTCAGAGGCATCCTTGAGCCCGATAAGCAGCCCCATCAGTCCATGGCATCCATCCCAGCAGGTGCTAATTTAGAGTACAAGTACACAGGGCCTGTGTCGTACACGTACAACCCAAATTTTGATGTCAGACGTCAGTTCTTGCACCCGGAGAGGATAAGAGAAACAGTGCTCTACGGCACAGCACCCAGTACTGTTTATGTTGAGCCCAACAGGAATGAGTATTTGGAGCTTAAAGCTAAACTTCAGTCTGAGCCCGATTACCTCGAAGTTCTTGAGAAACAGACCACCTTTAGCCAGTTCTGAGCAACAGAATCATTAATGTAATGAAGCATTTTGTCTCTTGACCCTCCTTGCAACGGTGGCTCAGTTTATAGGGTGCCTTGGCACGACACAAACAACAGCAAAAGGAGTCTCAAAACGGGGTGTGCCGAACAATCTTATTCTTCTTTCTGAAACATGACATTACAGGAATGGATACAGCTTTCTGAAAACTCGGATGAACAACAATTGCTCTACTTAACTGATGATGCAAAATCTATTTTTCTATGGTGAAGATCGAATAACACACAAAAATGTAAGTGTACAGGTAAATCTTACCCAACTTTCATTTTCAGGAATATAACCATACATAAGGTATATTGTGAATCAGAAAAGAAATGTTTATAAAAAAATCACTCCTGGACAAAAAACACTGTACAGCAGATCATCAAAACTGTGTAGGACTATTTTCTGCTGTAGTCTGTAAGTAAGTATTTATTGATATAATCTGCCATGTCTTTTCAAAACTTTTGATTCTACATCAATATTACCTGTGTCATCATACTCCATGATCCTCTGGAAAGGCTTATGTTTGTAGTTTCATTTACTGTAGCTCTGCATTGTAAAAGTGGCTTTTTTTGGAAGTGGCACACCCCCAAATGTTCAACAAAGACTGCGTCATTTGAAGAAGATGAAAAAAAAAAAAAAAAAGTGTCTTTGTATGCTTTCTGCACTTTTTGGAATTGGAAGGCAAGTTAGCCTTCAATGAGCTCTCATAAAGGAGATTATTATATTAAAAATGAATATGGGTATTCATTCTTAATATGTAGAATTGAAATGTTATCAAAACAAAAATTCATAAATGATATTTGAAGTATTAATTATGTTGTGTAATACTGATATTTTAATCAATGTAACACCTATTTTTATACAAGCATTCGCAGATTCTCTATCCCTTATCGATTTTATTTGTTCTGATTGCTTTGCACTTAATGCACTATATTGACCAAACTATGTTATTGTCATCAAATAAACATGATGTCAGGTTCATATAATGTGCTTATGAGGAAATTAAGGCGGGTTGGTGGTAATATGAAGGAGGCCATTTTAGGTTTGGTCCAATTTCTGACTTTGAGATTCAGACAACATGAATCAAAACAGTGGGAATCACTGAAGGAGAGCTTGAAAAAAGTGTTCCAGGGCTAAAAGCTATTTTATTTTTAAATCAATCACAATATATTGGATGATAAGAGCTGAGACCATAAAGATACAGTATATTTGCCTCACTCCAAGGGGCAGCGAGTAACTCAGTGAGGATTAGAATCAATGGGTTTCAATCAATGAGCATTATCTGAGGCTGTCTCTTTCACAATTATACCATGACAACAGCAACCACATCGCCGCCTGGCAAGCGATGACTTGGTCATTTAAATAAACCTCATTGGAGTTGACTTGAAATTAAAATGCCATTTGAGCGATCTGACATTGCCAATGGGTGTAAACGTTGACACTGATTGAGACGTACAGCTGCTGGATTCGGGCTTTGATGTCTCAACTATTTCTTAATCTATCATGTTTGATTGGATTGTTTCATGAATGAACACCTTTTTAGATATCTTTCAGATATTAAGGAAATATGTTGAAAATGCTGCTTGGTTTTTTTAGATCTTTGAAGCGCTTGTTTGGATTTTTTTGGTTAAAGTCCAACTGAAATCACATTTAGTCATCCCCTTTTCTAGGAGAAAAATATGTCAATGTGTTTTTAAAATGTATTGTTGATAGTTTATTGTTATTAAAAAGGAAGAAAAAAGAAGGTCTGGGGAAATATCAGAAATGCTCCTTTTTATATCAGCCAGCTGAAAGGGCGTGTCTCTGTCTGTGTTTGATTGACAGCGGCTGGCAGGTTGAGTACCTGCAAGAGGCTAAAAAAAACAAGTAAACAAACATGCACTGTAGCCCTACAGGTCACATGTAGACAGCAAGTACAGACCACCATCTAAGGACCAGAAGTGAAATTTACAGTAGGGATGCAACAAACTATTATTGTCATTATCGGCAGATAATTTTCGCAGTCACTCGTTTAGTACATAAAATATCAACCTTTAAATGAAAATGAAAAAAAAAAAAAAAGAAAGCTTTTTGGCACTACAATTTAACATATGATAACATTTGAGAAAACTGGAACTTGTAAAGGTTTGACATCTTTGTGTAAAAATAGTAACAACTTAAAATAACCATCAGTCATAAATGGTCATTTAAAGTTAATTACTATTTAATTAATAATTACTTAACTGTTAATGAACAATGACATGTTTTATAAACTATTTATTAAGCAATTGTTAATGTTTAAAGACATTAGTATCTACTACAATGGTACCAACTAATGTTTATGGATCAACTCTACGGTATTTATTAAGTATAATAAACATCAGTCGCAACTTTACAATAAGCAGTTGCTTAATAAAGCATGTCATTGTTTGGTAACAGTGAAATAACAATTAACTAATGCTTGATCAACTATACATTTACCATTTATTAATGATAAAAACTCAGATGATTCAGCGATTATCACAGTAGATGACAATTAATGTTCTTTGGATCAACTCGTCAGTTAATAACTAATGAACACATTTAAAATTTCCAGTGTTCTGCAGGCAATTGGCTGTGTAGCCCACAAGCTGACCCTGGAAATGCACTTTTTTCCACGGTGAATGTTTGTTTAGCTGCTCGTTCATCAAGGTGCAGTACAAGTCATTCAGTCCGCCGCTCTCGTGTTGTGTAGCAGGCCAGAGTCTGCCTCGGTGTGGCCATCTGCCTATGACCAAACACTGATGATGTCACTGATTGGCTGTATTGAAACAAGAAAAGGTATTTTGTCAAATTAAGCCATAAGTAAGTCAAATATGAATTTCTCAAAGGCGAGCATGTGGTGTACAGAGCAGATATGTGTGCTGTAGCAGACAAATAACATATGCAAGTTAATTTCAGTTGGACTTTAAGTTACTCTTCACCTGACCCACTTAAATCCGGAATGCAAAGTAGGCCTATAAAAATGCAAAGGATGCACAGTGCCACCATTTTCAGAGCGCTGCGAGCGTCACCATTTAAGAATGCAATGTTCCCTAACTCGACAGGCAGAAATCTCTCTGGAGAGGGAGGCAGGAGAAAAAAAAAAAAAAAAGAAAAAAAAAGCCTGTCCATGTCAGCCACCTTAATCTGTCACTTAATTTTCTCATTTGGGTTTTTGTGAATTTATAATTAGCAGAACAAATTGCACTTCTGTCAGCGAAGATCTGCTGAAATAAATGTATTTTCCAGCCATTCTCGCTTAATTTCACCGAGGTGCCAGCTGCCTTTTCTCAATGACAAAAAGCCTGAAAAATGAAACTGGGCCTTGCTCGGGGTCCGTCTTTTGTTGGATCTTTTCATAGAGGCCCAGAATGGGAACAGAAGGCACCATTTGGGAGATGAGGAGTCCTGGAACCGAGTGTAACTGTGGATGTGTCATACGTGTAGCAGGGGATGTGAATCATAGCCAGGAAGTGTGTGCAGCCGCCCCAGCATTGGTGGCCTATGGGATGGCGCGGTGGTTGTCAGTTTCTGACATGGGTTTCTGTTTATTTTACTGATGCCAATATGAGAGGAAAAAAAAAAACAAAACAGTCACAGTTATTGAAATGCAACAAGAAAAGGGATTCTAAAGCAACCTGGCCAGTGAGCGGAGTGACAAAATGTTTAAAATGCAGCCCAGATGGCATATCCACTGTTCTTTTTTTTATTTTACTTACTAGAATATTGTATTTTTCAGAATGATTTGGCTAAACTCACAGAACACCAGAGTATAGTGAAGGAAAAAAAAAAAAAAATCAGAGCACAATTACATAATCACTGAATCATGCATTCCAAATTGCTTGTTATATTACTGTATGTGTGTGTGTGTGTGTGTGTGTGTATGTACATCCCTCCCACCTTAACTCCCAGCACAGAGGCTTATCGCTGTTATGACCCAGCACCCTGTCCCAGAGTAATGGGTGCATGAGGCGTCCCACTGCAGGAGGCAATAGAATGTGTTTGTGTGTGTGTGTGTGTGTGTGTGTGTGTGTGTGTGTGTGTGTGTGTGTAAATGTGTGCAGAGAGAGAGAGAGAGAAAGAGAAGGGGGGAGGACTCTTGCCAGTTGAAATAATGCTTTTAATCAGCCAATGGGTCTTAACACAAATGGAAGCATCAAAGGAAAGGCGAAGAGTTTATTACGCCTTCATGGATTATTCCATTTATAGCCTTTTTGTGTGACTATGTTGCTCTTATGTTCGCTCAGTCGGTCATGATGCTGCGGAGCCGGGTTGCTATGCAGTTGCAAAGCTGCTCAAAAAAAGGAAAGAGCTTTTTTTTTTTTAAATGCATTAAAACTCTTAATTACTTATGGCTTATGGCTACGACTTATGGCTAAACCCTATCGCGCGGGATCTGACGTGCGGCTGATACAACACTATGCGCGATGTGCGTGCAGATGTAGCCGTCACGGGAGCTTCACTCCTTGCATCGACGCAAATTTCAGGTGTTTGCTCAGAGCAAACACACATTCCAACTTCTCTGAGATGAAGAGGTGGGAGAGACAGTGATGGGCAGCCTGCGTTCCAATATTCTTACACTTCTCCCGCTTTCGCACCATTTGAGAGGTAATCAATGCGGAATGGTTTCGGCGCATGAAACCCGTCCAAGCTTCGAGTGTTGGCGCCACACTCAGCTATTTTCAGCACACTGAGTTTAACTTGGAAGTGACTGTTTTCCAACACTGTGCTGGAGGCTAATTAAACGTTTTCTGGATTTGATGTAGCAGCTCCTCGCTATAAATCGTGTCGCATCGCTTATCAGATGGTGTTGGCAGGACTTTGTGTTTATGGTAAATAAAATCAGCTTGATGCTACACATGCACAGGGACGGGTGGATTTATTACGCACTGTTCCTCCCACTCTCTGTGTGTTGTCCATTCCTGTCGCAAGTGCAGCTGGAATATTAACCGCTCTGGTGGTTTTTGCTAATTTGATGAAAGACGAAAGCATCTAGGACTCGTATAAACTGAAACATTTAAGGGAATTCAAGCCATTGTGCAAAACAAGGCCCATTGATAAGGTCAAAATGGAGGTTCCACCTTAAAGACCTTCCAGTTTATAGTGGGATTAGGTGCAGCACATGACCAAACAAATTTGCAATTCATAACATTATCATAAATTAATTGCCAAACTAAATCTTTTGGCCTGTCACATATGCCTAATTGTCTAGATCCCTGGACGGTTCCCTGCTTTGCCAAGTTGATAATCCAGCCTCGCACATGCTCAGCGTTTGGTCTTCAAAATACTTTGACAAGATGTTTTATACGCTGCTATGTGCCACAGTAGAAAAAAAAAAAAAAAAGGATTTGGTTTGCATAATTCACTAAAAGAATGCTGTTAATGTCAAATATTTGGTATTTTCTTATCCAATTTGTTTCCTATTTCCTTTATGGGTAAAGGTAGTACAAAGAACTGTGACTGGCAATGAAGTGTCTCCATGTAAAGGTGCAACATGTTACTAAAATCATCAACAGGATGAAATAAGAGTTTTGATGCATTTGAAAGAAATCTACTTATTGTTTCTAAGTGACATTTACTGAACCAGACAGTCCCGTTTCTTGTATTGAAACTCTAGGCTCCCAGTCCGGAACACTAGCTGCTAAGCTAACTGAGCTAACATCAGCCAGAATAATGCATTTCAATTTAATTATTTTATATTTTCTTTAATTTTTTCCCTGTATTTTCTTCTAAGGTTCAGAATACTACAACAATCTTTACCAGCTTATGATTTGAAGGTGCAATATGGAGGAACTGCAGTTTAAAAGATTTTAAAAAATTGCAAAATTGTATGAACAGAATGTGAAAAAATAAGAGTTTTAATGCATTTCAAAAAAATCTATTTATTGTGTTTAGGAAATATCTACTAAAGCAGGCATGCTTAACCAGCTAGTTCTGGACTGTCCTTTCTCTAACTCTGGTAAAATGCTGCCCCCTAGGTCGCCAATTCTTACATTTTGCACCTTTAATAGTGATGCCTTTCTATAACCTACATAGGCAAATGAGACCGTCAGTGAGCCGATGGGAACTGAATCTGTTCATGGGAACAGATTCTGACTTATCAAGGTTGAATAACAAAACGTTTTTTGGGGGCGGAGTACTGAGGATGAACTGAGGAGAAGAGGTTGCTCTGTAGTCTGGTGGTACGGCATTAAAACAGAGGTTGCCTTGTTTCACGACCTCAACAGGGGCCGTTAAAGTCATTTTAAGTCAGATTGGTGTTAAATCCGGGTCGAAAAGGTAGACTGCAACAGGATGGGATTAGTTTAACATCAAATTGTTCTCAATAGTGCTGAAATGAAACAAAATTGGAAGTAACTAAAAAATCTACCAGATGGTAAATCAATGAAAACAATTGTTATTTGCAGCTCTAACGCCAGTCCAGCCTTCAACTCATGCTGATTGACAACGTAACTGACACTATGTGTGGTCTCCACTGATGGGACTGACCTCAACCATCTGGCAAAGTGCAAAATAGTCACTGTAATTTTTTTTTTTTTTTTTTTCAAACCTGTGCCACCCGGCATGGCAGCAATATGCACAAATTATAATTAGGCGAATACGTGGCCACCTTCTGCATGCCGAGACAGATAGAGGGGGTGGACATTTTCCATATGCTCCCCCCCCTCCCTCGCCACCCCTCGCTGGAGATGCCTGGTCCTCAGCGCAGCTTCCCTTCTCGCCTGCCATCCAGTCCCCACAATGATGCGTGCAATTGAGTTCAAGGAGATCTGGGTAATTGAGAGGGCAGGGATGGCATCTGACAGGCACCGATGGCTCCAATGATTACTTTAATCAGAGTGGTTAATGGAATTCCTTCAGGCATGTAGAAATGCTCAAATGTTCATCAGCACTCAACCATTTTTTTTTTTTGTACCCCCACCGACACCTCATCTCTTACCCCCGCGTCGACATAATTACTGATCACTTCTCTTTTCCCTTTTTTAAGCTTTCAGTTTTCTGCGTAACACTCGGCTAATGTGTTTGCTCCTGTCGGCTTGTTTAAATCCAAAGTGTGAATCGCGGCGTGGGGATTTGCTTTACAGTCAAACTGCATTATGTATAAAGTGTTTTTTTTTTTTAAACATGAAATGTCACGGCAAAGCTGTTAACACGTAAACGGACAGTCAAGGACTCATATAAAATCAAGCACATGCTCACATAAACAGAAAGCACTATAGGTTTATGAATAATGGATGCATTTCCAATCAAGACTAAGGACAGACTGACGTGTTTAGATGGTATTTATTCGGTGAAATGATTAATTATAGAGGGTAACGTCTCCGCCATCACTCGTTCCCCGTTCTCTACTATTCATCATCAGCTGTGAATTTAACACTCCCACTGTCCAGCCTGTGCCGAAAAATCGGCTGCATTTAAAAGCGCAGTCTGGATCGAGACTCTAATGCCATCTGCCGAATAAACATGCCCACTGTGGCCAGCTTTTATTCCATTTACTGAATTGGCCTGAGGACATTTATGTATCTTCTTTTTTTTTACCACTTGTGCCACACATGGTGACAGAATCTGACAACTGAAAACTATTTTGAATTGATTCACGGGTTTCTTGTTGGTACAGAGAGAAAAAAAAATGCCCTAAAAAAATCCTTTTAGAGTGTGTAATGGTAAAACTAATTTCAGTGGACCACTAAATAGTGATATGTGAAATGTGTTTGCCCCTTGAATCCAGTTTCTCATCATATTTGTACATGTATTCCATTCCCCTGGGTTGTTTTGATGAAAAAACTACATTTTTTTTTTTTCATTTTTAGAGAGACAATGGTAAAATATGATAAACACCAGATGATCACTATGTTGAACTGTGTCGTGATGTGTGGATGTGGACGACTGACTCAAAAAAAAAAAAGTAAAAACAGAAATGCAATGAATTACAAATTCTTTTGCACGTATATTCTAATTAAAAAAAAAAACGGTACAAATACAAGATATTTCATTTCAAACTTGGAAAATTATATTAGAGTGCAGATAAACAGTCATTCCGAAATTGGTCCACATTATCTCAACTTGTTTTTGGATTGGTGTGTTGTTTCTGGATATCCCCTTTGACCAGTCGCAGACATAGGATGTTTGAGGTGCAGGGGCCAAAAATAAATGAAAAGGGCACCAGCTGCATGCACTGGGGAATCCTAGGGGGCACTTTATCATATTTAATCTACCATAGGGGCATCCAATAGGGCACTTTTGTTGCATCTTTTTTGAACATGGGGCGATGGTCCCCCCTGCAACCCCCCTTAGTCCACCAGTGCCTTTAACAAACAATGACAATGGCGAAACAAAGTTTGTTTTAGCACCGTCCTACCAGACTACAGACTGTATCATGTTCGTAAAGACATACAAATGAGTTTCCCTTTGGTTGTGTTGTGGTAAAATCATATTATTTTTTCCCTATGGACCTTTGCTTGTTATGCACATCAAGCCAACGAAAGGGTAAGCTTAATAGCATTGTAGGAAATATTTTGTCTCTACATGTTTTTCGGAAATTTGGGTTGCCTTTAAGGACGAAAATCCATTTTTTTTTTCTTGTCACTAGACAATCAAATGTTGAAATGTGTCTTGATGTGTGGATATGGACAACGCTGACTCAAAAAATGTGGTGTAAATTACACATAAAAGACAGAATGCAGTGATTTGCAATTCATTTTGGATCTATATTCAATTGTATAGGGCACAAAGACAAGATGTTTAATGTTACACTTATTGAATCGTTTCAGGGGGGCCCCGATGGTTGATTGGCGAGGCATACCCATGCCCATGTGCAGCGGCCGTGTATTCACCACAACAGCCCAGGGTTCGAGTCAAAAGACAAAATAGTTTTAAATAAGAGTGGAAATATACCGTTTTTTTTTAGGCCTGTAAGAAGAACCACAAGCGTCCGTGCTTCTTGGAATCCGGGTTGTACTAAATTAGTTCATCTTTCATCATTTGATACCAAAAAAACAGTCATACAAAAAATTTCTTTTTGCATTTAAATACGGTATTATGTTATTATGTTATTTTGCCATTGGCGCTGGACATTCAGTCCAGTCTGAATGGGAGGTAATGAAGCTAATATGGAGATGGGAATCTTTAATACAAAACAGATGGCAATTATTCTGTCAGCTAAGGCTCTTATATGTACAATACTCCATTTATGGCAACGTGCTTCCATTCTATGTAAAAAGGGAAAAAAAAAGAAGAAAAAACAAGGTATAAGCTGACATGTGTGCATGTGTTGGATACCCACCGGGGGATATATGTGATCAAAGCTTTTGAAGACATTTCTTTATGCCAGCGCCGCTGTGCACGTGGAGGAAGAGATAGACGCTCCAGTATGTTTCATGTTTTATTTAGTCTTTTTTTGTCAGGGTTTGCTTTCTGTCTTGCAGCATGCTCACCGTCTCCCGCACTCCCCCCTGCCTTTATCCTGCTCTCCGTTTCGGCTCCCACTGGGCAGCCGGGTTGTATTCATCAGGCCCTCCCGTTTTGTTTGTTTGTTTATGGCGGCTGCACCCGTTGATCCGGAGCCGCAGTAACCCTGTCGTTTGATAAATGGCAACCATAGCATTACTGACTCCCCAGCCGAGCCTGGCAAAGCCCGGCCAAGAAAAAAACAACAGGTTGATGTATGGCTTCCTTCACAGTGTCAAGTCATCTAACTAGAGCCCGTCCAGGCACAGTGCTGCTATAAGTATGTCTGTGTGTGCTTGGAATCCTGCCCCGTCCCGCTCCGGCCTCATGTGCGTCATCAGACTGCAGACTGAACGAGACAAAGCGGGCAAAGCGATTGGGCTGCAATGCGTGAAAGATGCAAGTTTTGCAGGTTATTGTCAGAGAAATCTCTCCCGCTAGTGCAAGTGAGAGAACCAAGGTCGAGCCGGGGAGCGTCACTGTCAGGATTTAAGACATTCGGGCCGAGGAAGATATCTCTATTTCCAGTTTGGAGGTTGCTTGAGATGTTTCAGATATCAAAGCGGCATTGTAGAGATTTAATGTGGCACCTCCATAACGTTGCAGGACTTGAGAGGGATAGATTTTAAACAAGAATAAGGTCAGAACTAAGGCAGAGATATGGCAAATTACAGCCACATTTCATTGGACCTCACCTTTGTCTTTAAAACTTTGTGGTCAGTGTCAGAGTTTGTAGTGTGCATATTGCAGTGCTACATTTCATATGTTGGAGATCTTTATGTTGCAACTTTATGTTTCTTTAGGTTCAGTTTTAATGTTTATGTAGTGACAACTCTGTGCGCATGCTTATGGTTGTTCAAGTACAAGTCACATCTTGGTTAGGGTCAGGGTTAAAAAAGCAGCCCAGTTACCAGGATAAAATGTTGGCAGTTAACTGATGCGTTCATAAGTGCCCTACTTACCTTAACACCTTACATTCAACTTGTCAGGTCACATTAACTCAACATCGCATGTTTGTTACCAGACTGTCGTATCAAGAGGTGGAGGGAATTGTGGTGGAGTTAGGGTCGAGCAAGCGAGTGACCGAAGTTCAAGACTGCGATTCAACACCTCTCAGCTCGACACCGCTGGATATTTTTTAGGGCACCTCGGGGCAATTTCCAGTCGTTGTGGTGTCGACAAAAAAACTAATACTTTGAACAATAAGTCATGAGCCTAAACCTAACCACACTGCAAGCACAGTGTTGTTACAACATCAAATTAAAAAACTGAACAGAAAGACATGAACAGTTTCAACATATCCAAAAAGGTACATGGCCAACATTTACTCCGGCGAATGGGTTGGAAAAAGATTATGTTTTGGCTTGCTTGGTTCTGTCGCCCCAAACATGGCCGAAAATGTCCTGACGCCTCGGCGAACATATCTGTATTTGTCGCTACAAACACGGTTGGAAAATGTCCTGATGGCTTAAAAATGACCAGCGGTTTCACGCTCACAAATGTTGAAACATAGTCTCCAACAGTGGTCCCATGCTAAAAATGTCCAGTGTTTCCATGCTCACAAACGTATTCATGATCTTAAACAGTGCTCCGTCGTCTTAAATAACCAGTGGTTTCATTCTCACAAATGTTGAAATAGGTCTTGAACAGTGGCCCGGCATTAAGAAATATCCAGTGGTTTCTTGTTCACGTTCACTGTATCGAACAGCGGTCTCTCTCTTCACAACTGTCATGCCTAGCTGCACCACCACCTCCACCTCCAGCTCATATACCCTCCTAAGACATGACACATGGAGAATGTACACATTTGTATCACCTATCTGTGGTTTGGCAACTGAGCGGGTAAAGTCCCCCCCCCTTTAGTTAGCTCTAGTTTTGTCTGATTATATTGAGGTGAGAGATATACATAATACGTATCGCATCTTCTGTCATTTCTGCATGGCTTTCTCCTCCACTGCGGCCCAAACTTGTTTACCTCGCGCTCTTGGAATAGATCCGTGCTGTCCGATTGCATTTAAATGCACCGTATAGATTATTGTTTGGCCTAAAGGTTCACTCATTCCTTTTCAGAAACAAAATGGATTTGCTTAGTATGAGTTGGGATCGCAATTAGAAGCTCTATTGTTATTGATAAAAATTGGCCTCTCTAGAGGTGTGTGTGTGTGTGTGTCTGTGCGCTTCCAAGACGGATTGTTTGAAAAAGGCTAGATAAGGCTTGCGCGTGGGCGGCTCGTGCACGTCTTTGTGGGTCCGTGTCTCCGGTGCACCCGTGCGCCTGTGCATGCACTTTTTAACAGGGTTCCGATTTACTGTAAAATTCCACTCATTAGCTCTCTTTTCTTTCTTCTCTCTCTCTCTCTCTCTCTCTCTCTCTCTCTCTCTCTCTCTCTCTCTCTCTCTCTCTCTGTATCTCCTGCTCCTCCTCTTCTCTCCTGTCCCCATTTTGTTTCCATCGCCGCCGCGTTCAAAGCGCGCACGGAGAGGTGTCTGCAGAAACCGGGGGCCTCTGCTAAAGGAATTAGACTGCGCGCTGGGAGATCGCTCAGATAATGAAATGGTGGGAGGTAGAGAAACTCATTTTCTCACTTGCGAGGGGGAAACATACTAATGCGGCTATTGAAAATAGCACTGAATCGTACTGACAAGGAAATAAAGATTCCGAAAATCCGACAGCGTTATTTGATTTCGGGCCCGGGAGATATGGACTCACTAAAGGGATAAAGTTCGGCGCTCGGTTTAACCATCCAAAATGGACTTGTCATGACAGGGGGGGGAAACTATTGTTTTCCAACTGTCCTCCTCCCGGAGCGCGGTGACTGACAGTTTGCTTGTGTTTGGACAATAGCAAGGCTGAAGTTGGCAGAGTGTGGGTGTGCTTGTTAAAAAATGGCTCCTGTGGAGGGGCTCTCAGAGCTCTTACAGCAGTATTGACGTCAGCTACTTGTGATGTTCTCTCTGCTGTACCTGCAACTGTGTGTGTGTGTGTGTGTGTGTGTGTGTGTGTGTGTGTGTGTGTAGGCTACATGTGTGAAGAATAGAGAGTTAGAGTACTGTAATGAAATTCACAGGGGTTGAATGGTGAGACACAAAAACAAACAGCAAAAAATGAGAAGTGATGCAGAGCAGAGCAGCAAGTTAGCCAGCTAACGCCGTGCAGGAAGACCTTGTGCCTTTAATACCCTGGAAATCTTTTAATATGCCTCCTTTGCGCATGAGGTCAGTCTTTTCGCCACAGCTGGCATTGATCCACACACGGTGGGAGAAAACCAAATAACTGCAGCGAGGTGGAAACCTTTCATGAACGGAGAGAAACGTCTTGGTTTCTTTCTCCTCCTTCAGCGACCTTCAGTGGTCCAGACCTTTATTTCATGTGGCTTTCCCTCATGGACAGCAAGGTTACACCATAAGTATGGAGCCCCA
Source organism: Sparus aurata (assembly GCF_900880675.1). Lineage (NCBI taxonomy): Eukaryota > Metazoa > Chordata > Actinopteri > Spariformes > Sparidae > Sparus > Sparus aurata. The sequence continues at coordinate 7,285,494 of NC_044210.1, read as the reverse complement.
AAATGAAAATATATATATACAGATTTCCTCCTCTATGCAGGGCTATTTATCCATATGGTATGTTTTGGTTGGAGTTGCACTACTTCTGGTGCTGAAAGTGCCAAAAATAAGCTAGCTAATCTATTCAGCTGCACTTCTCCCTCTGGAAAATGCCTCACAATACACTATTCCATGATTAAATGGCGCCAAAAGACTCATTTCAAAGCAGAGGCCATTATCCCTTCACACCAGCTAGATCCTAAGATGGCAGCCCTTTGATTCAGAGCTTCTATGTCCGTCCTATAGCCTACAACAGCCAATGGTCGATCCCGTAGACCAGTGACTCGCTGTCTCCTTTCTCCTCTCTCCTGACCTGCTTACACACCAGCCTCTGGATGATTGATGGATCGTGTAGCCACCTAAATTTCAAATCCAGGAATACACATTTTATATTGGCCTTTTAAGCCCTAACCTTGGACATTTTGCAAGATTAGGTAGTTAGGTCTGTAGTAGCTATTTGAATAGTTTCTGTTACTTTCGCACAGGGGTATTTTAAAATAAATACATCTAAAAAGGGGCTGTTCTTTGCAATAGACCTCAGGACATCTACAGCGGTGTTTGTGGCATAAACAATGAGGTAATTTAAATCAAAACACTGTTTTTCGAACCCAAACCAAGCCTTTTTTTTCGTGTTTAAACCTAAACCTTTGTGACAAGACAAAAATAGCAAGTTCTTCTCAACTTAACTTCAACAAAACATCTACTTACTATGGCTGGGAGACGTTCCACAGAGACAGGTGCCTGAGGTGGTAGTGGGCCGACCAACTTTGAGGCATATTGAAGAGGGGAACCAAAGTCTTTTCATTGCCTATTATTATATACTTTCAAATGGTATTTGGGCTTTTATCGATAAAAGGTTATACAGGATTAATTTTACATTGAAAAATGAAGACCAGAAAATAACTTATTGTATGTTTTTGGAACTTTAAGCACCATAAGCTGAGTGCCGTCTAGTTCCATCGCATTGGAGAGAAGGCAGAACTGTCCCTTTAACAAAAACGTTTTGCATGAATTCGAGCATTTTGGTTTGAGCTCCAAATGCGTAATGTTCATCATCCAGTCCTTAACAGTCCAGCAGTGCATTACAAGTTTTTTTAAGAGGGAGTAGTTGCCCCCGATCAATGATCGATCGATGATTGTTTTTGAAACCTCTCAGCTTTATTTACTCCAATTCATAACCATGTTTTTCACAGGCTCATGGAACCAGGTTCCAATTTTTTTTAAGCACTTCCCTACTTTCATTTCACACTATCGAGCACTACCTATCACCAATCTGAGCTGTTACCATGCAATTTTACCCAACAAAACCCCATATTTAATTCAACATCTTGACATTAACAACCATGGCTTTCTACCCTGCAATCCCCATGTGGACCCCATTTTCTTTAAACACCTGGTCCAAAGCAAGGCACGGTGCAAGTATGAAGAAGCCGGCGCCGCGTAACTCATTTGCCATGTTAAAGTATGTTAACAGGAAGGAATTAGCGCCGAAATTAAAACCACCAGAGATTCCCGAACTCATCTAACTGCCAAGACGTTATTATAGACTCCATATAAATGTGTAAGGCGTCTTGGGAGAAGGCGGTTATTGAATTATGCCAAAATTAAACCATTAGCAGGGAGGAATCAATCTAACCAACTGGAAACAGCAATGTGACTCCGCTCAGCGAGGAAGTACGAGCTCTTATTCCGTCGCAGGCATCTTGAAGGGCACTTTAAAGTCTCTGTCATTTTCTTGTGCATGACACTCTGTAGTCATATTCGATGAAAAATGCCTTGGAAAGCAATATAAGTTGGTTTACACGTTGACCTGTGGTAAAAATACATTCCACGGGTGCAAACAATTCCCCCTTCTGTAGATATAACCTTAGCAGGGACTTTTTCCACATAAAAAGATCCTCTGTAGAAAAAGAGGGATTTAATTGGCCAGCAGTAAAAGGTCTGTCCATTCGTGCACTTGAGGCTGACATTCTCATTTTTATACTGCCTCTGCTGCTAGCAAATGTTAAAGGCTGAGAATCTGACTCTGTCAGCACAGGCAGCATGGAGCCCAGTGCTAAAATGGAGATAAAGTCAACACATGATATGAAAACCTACGTAGCAAAATCGGTCTGTGGCACAGTGGTGGGCCACTCGCACTCTGCTGAAATACAGCAGTGAATAAGCCAGGACACCTGTGACAGAGGCCTAGGGCAAACTACAGTCATGAGTTGGCTCAGTTATTACTATGTCATAGGCACTTGTGTTCTGGCTACCAGATCTGGACCACATTTGTGTTGAGCGTAAGTGGGCCGTTTGTTCCGTCCCCGGGCCAGAGCGATTTTTGCCACGTGGGAGTAAGCACAGGTTTCTGAATGCTTAAAAACTGTATTTAATTGCATAAATTAACAAGACAGAAAGCTGCAGAGATCATTTTGGTACGATTTCTTTCTTTTTTTTCCTTCTTTAGTTTAAATGAAGTGCATGACTAAAGTAAACCCAAATTACTCTTCTCCTTTCTGCTGACTGAATGTTAACTGCTAATGGCTCCACAATTGGCCAGTTTACAGATGGCCGGTTTCTAATGTGATGATACGACCTCTGTGCTCTGTAAAGGATCCAATTTAGAAACAGAGCAAGAGCAATATTTCAGTCAATGTATACTTGAGCTAAAAATAAAAAAAGCTGGGCCCAGGAAAGTGAGGTGGTGCATGGAAACAGTTGCAACTTAAAAAAAAAACATTGATACAACTGTTTATATTTTAACATACTGTTTATATGAAGAAAATCATGAATTAACAACAATAATAGATATATTTGAAACAGTACAAATACAATTAACACTTTACAATACATTTTGTTGATAAATGGCTTATAGTTAAACTTTAATTGATGATAGATAACTTCATATTTCTTGACAATGTGTAAAGTTGCAACTAATGTCTTTAATACCTGCACATGTAATACAGAATATAATATATACATACACACACACACATATTATTAATGGTATATTAATTATTGCATTGTTTGTCAACAGTGAAATAATCAATAACTTAGGTTTAATTAATGATGATTGATGATCGTTATTACCATCTTACCCAAATGTCAAACATCGGTGTCATCCCCTTCCCTCTTTCCACTCTTACAAAATGTATAATCAAGGCCCTTAACTCAAACGATTGCATTTATCCAGTTGCACCATGATGAAATTAATAATTCATATCAAGATAATTACATACGACTGTGCCTTAAACATCCGTTTGTGTGTTTCGAAACCTGGTAATGGCTTTTAAATGAAAACTTGATTTCAAAAGAGGATAATATTCAAATGCCGTGGGGTCCCTGTAGGTTCCAACTTAATGTGAAAAATTCAAATAATCAATTTGTGCCTCTGAGATTACTTACGTGGTAATAATTAAAGCCAGGAAGGCTTTAACAAAACACAAGGCCCGAGATCGCTGGAGTGTTATATCCGAGACCTAGTTCTAGATTTCTGGTCTTCAATACTTGTCTCGTGTTTCTTTTTTTTTTTTTTTGTAATTATTCTTTTCATATATATGAGATTTTCTTTTTCGAGTTGTTTTGAAGCCACAGCTCATCAACGGACCTCATCGCGTTGTACCTCCAGGAAGAAGTGTTGATGATGAAAATCCTTTTCATAAGGGAGCAACAAAAGGGACACTCGCTGTCTGGACTGGTGGGATTCATCAGGAAGGAGACCGAAGAACGACTATTCAAAGGTGCCGATCATCCCCACTCCTCTTTATTCAAGACCTCTGCGCGTGTTATTGAGTTTTCCATGTTGGCTCTTTGCTTGTAAATTCCGGGTAAGTGTTACCGTCATAAACGCAGATCTGCCTGGTTGGGAATGCATTTAACCTTTATTTCATAGATTTCCCCCCTCGCTCGAGAATACATTTGATTTTTGAGAAAAAAAAACGTGCTTTGCATTCTGAGCGTTTTCCCAGTGTAAGCGCACTTTTTTGCTCAAGGGCATCGCACAACAGCAGTTGTTGTTCACATCCGCTGCCAAGAACTGTCATGCCAGAGCCGATGGATCTATAAATGCGTCCTGATCTCCTGCCTGTTTGGTGTACCTCTGCCCTTGTTGCAATCATGCCCGGAATGCTTTGAAAGAAATGTGTCTCGTCTCTCGGATCAACACCAGAATGAAAACACATCCCGTCTTAAGATATTCAGAAGGGTTTCTCAAACGTGCCTTTTAAAAAGCAATGTCTTCTGAGTGAAGCTACCAATAGGTGATATTTCACGCTGGCGCGATGCTTTGAGCATGTTGACTTTTGACCATTTTCATGCTGGAAATTACACACATTCACAGTCGCCCCATGTTGATAAGGATTCTCTCCCAGCAAGTGTGGAAGAGCTCCTAAAACTGCATGTAGATTATGATTGCACACTAAAACTCCCCTTCTGAATCTCACTACACAAATTCTTCCTCTGCTTTTCAGCTGCTTCACCCTTAGATGCATTGGAACTGACAAGTCTTCCATAAGTGGGTGAAAAATTACCCGTATTAAAGTGTTTTTCTGCTATCTGTTCACGATTTTGCACAAAATTTGAATTTTGCTGAGGAAGTGTTAAAGGGGAACAAGTAAGAAACCTGTTCATTTTAGACAAGTACCTGTTTCTGGCAATTTTCAAGAGAACTATTCCTCAAAAATTAACCTGGGAGCCTTAAAAAAATAAGTTAAATGTGAACCAGTTCAAGTGTGGTTTATAGCAATATACCTGATGGCAAGGGCGGATATTTCCCTTCACTGTTGGGGGGGTGGGGACAATAAACCGACAACAATCTCAAGAGCAATTCCTAAAGGGACATCCCTGAGCATTTTTAAGGACAACCCAGGACAATTACTAGTCCTAAACCTGTTGTATCTACCAAGACCTCAGGACAGCTACAGCGGTATTTGTGCCGACTGAAATGGGGAGCTTATTTAAGCCAAAACACTTTTTTTTTTAACCCAAACCAATGTTTTGTTTCATTTTTTATGTTTTTGAGCTTAAACCTAAACCTTTGTGACAAGAGAAAAATAGCACCTTTCTTCCAAAGTTAACTTTTGCAATATATCTACTTACTATGGTCCACTAGAACCAGTCTGATAGACGCTCCACAGAGACATGTCTGATTGGTTTCTCCCCTCCTTTGGTCCACTACCAAAGTGTTTTCAATGCATAATATTATATACTTATATTATATATATTATATACTGTTTTCATCGATAAATGTTATTGAGAGGAGGTAAATAAAGATTTTTTAATTTTTATTTTTTACGATAAAAGGTGAGGATAGTAACATCTATCATCTTTTAGGTTAGGGTTAGGGTTCGGGCTAATTGGGTCACTCATAAAAAACTCTTAATACATATATGATGATGGAACACAAATTGATAAAAATATCAAATTTGTAAAAGGTAACGTATTCCAATGAAACTTTATTATTAGAAACTTCATCTGTGAAATTGTGGACAGGAAATAGGTCTGTATTTGATCAGCATTTCCACGAAAGTACAGTCAGGACACCCCCTTGAGGAAAACCATATTTCCCAATAAAAAGAGTTCCATCAAATTGATATTTTTATGCAAACATTTGTTATGTAAAAAAGAGCAGTGCTACAGGAAAAGGACGAGAGAGGACTATGCTGACTCTCAGACCAAGGTCAGTGAAAATCATCACGTAATGTGGCTTAAACTCTGCAACATTTGACTATGACACAACAGCTCAACAAAATATCAGGCACAATGTTGGCACAATGACTGATGATCCAAACAAGTGTACCTATATGTACTATAGAGTATAACACAAACAGTGCAGAAGGGAACATGGCTTCAAAGCTTTGTTAACTGACCTGTAGCTTAACCAAGGACGCTATGCTTAGTCTTGTCCTTTTATAAGAATGTGTAGGGTAAGGTAAGAACACTAAGGTGAGGCGAGGCCAATCCAGTCTAAGGAAACAAAGGCCACTGAACTCCATTGTATCTGGATGATGGCAGTATGTTGTGTTGTGCACATACAAGTGCTGAGGATACAATGAAGTCATATAACCAATCGCTTTTTTTTTTCTTTTCCAAGGAGGTCCTGTTTTCGCTTGTGCACATTTTAAGGTTGCTTGGTTTGTCAACAGAATTACACAAAAACTGCTGCACGGATTTCCATGAAACTTGGAAAGATGATGGGTCTGGTCCCAGTTTAGACCCCGAATCCAGACTAAGAGACGGATCCAAGACTTTTGTCTCACATAAATCGGGTGAGTTTACATTATAGTTAAGTTGTTATAGGTGGTTCAAAATTGGGAGTGATGCAAGGCTATTGTGTTATTCAACTTTAGGGCCTTGGCGGAGCACCATAATCAGTGCCATTTTAGTCTTTAACTGGATTGGGTCTCAAATTTGTCTCGGGCGTCTTAGACGATTTGCAAAATGTATTATTTTAAAAGGTTTTAGCAAACTATTTGTAGTAATCAAGTTAATAACAATAGATGTTTTTTTCAGATATACATTTTCCCACTGGTATTCACTTTGCTGCAAGTGCTAATTTTGAAACCTAAATAGTTCTATCACATCAAAAGTTATTTGGTCCAACAGGATGGGATACATACCATAGATCTTGCTAATTATAGTTCCTAGCTGCAAAATAAGCAAAAAAAAATAAAATAAAATAAACGGCCACGGCAAAAAGTTAATATAAGTAAACATTTGATTTGTGTTGACCTTTTTCCGTTTTTGTTATACCAATTGAGCCCATGATTCATTGGGTTCAAGAAATTTATCATGTCACATTTGTATAAAGTCATGAAGTCAGCACAGTCTGTACTGTCCACTGGTTTCTCCGCTATTTCTTAATGTCTTCAGTATATTTACAAAGACCAACAAAAATTATCATAACCTTTTGGATTTTCAACACAGAAAACACATGATCCATGTTTTATTTAGCTCCTTTTTTAATGTAGTTTTCAAAAACAGGTTTGAACATAAAATGTATAGTAAAAATGACCCTTTAATGTATATAACGGGATCCCACTTATGGACTAGAAATCAGTAATTAGAAAGATTATAAAGAAAACAACACACTTCACCTTCAAAGTAATTTCTATTCTGTGCAGAAGTTAGCTACAGCAGGATGGTCAGACCCGGGTGAAAGAGTGCATCTAAATCATTCATGGCATTCGTTTTAACCTGGCCAGAGTGCCATATGGCTGGGACTTACCTTGTCAGGGCAATTTAGACCACGTCAGGTAGGGTGTCAATCACAAAAGTTATCCAAAAATAACTGCCAAAAGCTTCCTGTGACTTAATTATATAGCCGCCTGTGTGTCTAAGCCTATACTGGGTGTAGACACAAAAGTACAAAGGGGATTTAAGTTGAAAAGGAAATAAAAAAGATGAATATTTGTAACTCCAGAATAAAAGACCTAGGACGACTTCTCTCCATTATATATTCTTCCTCATGATATACAGATTTAATAAAAGGAAATGTAACAAAATGGAGGCTTTTTTTCCCCCTTTCAACTCATTCATTTTCTACATTCAGTGTATGATTCAAAAGTATAATAGCACAAATGACAGAATGTTGAAGCTATAGCTATCCCTCATCTGTGCTGCGGCTCCTGCAGCAACTTCACTTTTGGATGGGGCGACGCTGCATCACCAGGGCAGCCTGAAATGAAAGAAAAGAGACCTGAACTTCCATTACAGTATATCCATTCTATCAGTCTCCGAGTCCAACCTGATAGATGAGCCTCTCTGGTGTCCTTGTGTCACCCGTGCAAAGCTGATGGTCCTGCACTGGATGGCTGAACCTGTTTTCCCCATGAACAAACTCTTGGCGGCGGGGCGGAGGGGGGGGGGGGGGGGGGGGCATATTGATCCTTTGTTCCTTTTTAAGGCTAATTATCCACTCCACCGCTAGTTCCTGTTATCGATGTCCTGCTCTTCATCCCCCGCTCATCACACTGAGGGCTAACTCTTACAAAAAACACTCCTGATGGTCATCTGCACCGGAGGGAAGGATGGAGCACTTTGGCCTTTTTACGCACTGCAGACGCGGCTATTCGCTCCTAATACAACGTGATGTAATGCCAAAGATAGTGATGTCAAAATACAAACAGACAAATGTGGCGGCTAATGAGAAAGCCGGGCCCGCAGTTATAACAATCTGTGGCTCAAAATGGGGGTTCTGACCTGCAATTAATGAAAAGAGAGCCCGTGGCTGTCACATTCATCATGACGTGAGCTTTTTTAAGATTAAATATATTCATATCATGCTCTAAAAATAAAGGGGAAGAAAAAAATTGACTGAATATAATGCAGTGTCATTGAAGCAAGACAAAGAAATGATTGATTCAGCGTGTCAAATAACCTCATAGCTATAAAGGCGCATATGGTCAAAATGTCCTTGACACAACCTTTTTAGCGATAAAATTGGCAGGGGCTTTCATAACAAACAGCTGCATTATTCGCGGGATAGGTGTGCTGTGAATTCCGACGTAACCCTGGCACGAGAAAAGGACCGGACCTCTGTTTATTGAAGCGGTCCAGCCGTGATAATGAAGGAACATTCATCTATTCCAATGGTTTGATAAAGCGTCGCCAGAGCTCGCCAGCCACGCTAATGGATTAGAATTTAATATGGGGCCCGTTTTTATTAAAACAAGTGTCCCTTTAGGAAAATCCTTGGCAGAGAGGTCTGTTGTGGTAAACAACGCCCGCGGACCGACGAGCTTCCTCTCATGTCACACATCTCTAATACTCTCTGTCTTGCTCTCCTGCCTCCCCGACCATCACTATGCAAGGGAAGTGATTGATTTGCTTTCTCCTGTGAGCGATGATAAACTGCAAACTCATTAAGATGGCTGCCGCCACATCCTAAGAGCATGTGTCGCGAGATCCAAATCACATACACTCCATCCTCTTTATGTGGAACTTCCTGAATCATTGAGGCGGTTTATTTACTTGAACTGTTGGCCTTGAAGAATGCCATCCTCAAAGTGGTGGATAAAGACTTTCTTTCTAAGATGACTGTGCCTGTTTTGTAACTTTTTTAGTCGAGAGACTATAGAAGATTTAATCCTCAGGGGGAAACGATGAGCTGTATCTCCTGAGACTGAAGGAAAACAGATAGGGGAGGGGGTGCAGACACCGGCATAATTATACCGTTGTGATCCTGCTAGCTGGAGGTACAGCAGTTAAAAAAACAAATGGAATTAATCCAGTGGTAGGTGTCATGCCTGTGTCTTTTTATTGTGATAAAATACAGCCATTTCCTAGTTTATAAGGGTGCACCTTCTACTCCACAATGGTTATAAATGGTTTACATAGTAAAAAAAGATCCTTTATATATTGTTACTGTTCACTTGAGGTGTCTCGAGCGTTGTCCAAGGCATTATCTGATATCCAGAGAGGGAAGGATGTGCACTGGTCAACAATAGATCAAGTTTTCTCGAATGAAGCGACATGCGCAAAGAGCAACTAATGGTTTTTCGGTCACGACCTACGATTTCCCCCGCTGTTCCCAAAGTCAGCTTGTTATTGTTTGCCACCGTACCAGAGTGAGACACAAATACAAAGACGCTCTCTGTCAAGCTTTGTTTTCTTTGAGAATGTACATTTATTTTGAGAAACAGTGAGCAAGCATATGACGTTTCTTTTCTTCAAAAGATCCGTCAAAATCTGGCGCCTACACTACCAACAATGCAACTTGGCTTTGTTTAATTGGAGACCAAAGTTTGGTTTAGGAGCAAGATACAGAGTCCGGGTAAACTCACCTCTTTACAATCCCACCACTCTACCCCACTCAGATCTACTTCCACCAAGCATAAAACCCCTTGGTTTTTGAACTACCATTCTGAATCTTGAGTTTTGCATAACGGCTGTCGCTATTTTGGTTTTCTTCGAACCAAAAGTGACCATACTGAACTGATTGGATCTGACTGACGAGCTTAGGGCATGCTGTGGTAGCACCTTGTCAATCGTATGGGAGCAACATGCTGAAGAGTACGCCATTTTTTTTTTTTTTTTACCCCAAATGGGAGCATAATTGACTAAATTAACATCATGCTGTATTGAAGAAGACTTGAGACTAATGATTCAGACCAGAAACTCATGATGAAACTGTTCACTAAGATAATAATCAAGTAAGAAAGAGGGTCATTTTTTTTCACAAGCTTACATACAAAAGGCCTTTTTGTAACCAGTGGACTTGACCACTGCTGGCCATTAGAATGCACATTTAAGGCACTTGGGCATTGGCTTTGCTCTTCAGACCCGAAAAGTCAATGACTCCACTGGAGGACATTTATAGATTTAGGCCAACTCCCTCTGGAGCCACAATAAACTTTATACAACCGTGATTCACATATGTAGTAGTATTCCACAACACCTGTAAACACACTGTAAAATTGATTGAAAGCTGTCCCTTCAGTCCTATACTGGAGAGACATATCGATATGGATGCTGCATACACTGCTATATTAAGTTGTAATTATGTCTCATCAGTCTACTATAATAACAAAAAGAATTGAGACAAAATCAAAATAAAATCTCTAAGTGACAATGCAATAACACATTTTCCTCTAGATGTACCTGTGTTCTGTTTTTGGTCAAATAAGAATGCTACAGAGTGATGTTTGGCAGAGCGTACTATAGGACTCTCATACCTGCTATTAACATATGCAAATGTGATTAAGTCACATTTAATCACACCAGCTGTCACTCAACTCTGAACTCATTGCGTCCACCACCGGGTTGGCATGAGACCACAAAGGCAGGATCCCAGAGTCCAGGTGATTTTCTAGAGATTTTCATCTTAGATGACAGGAATGTCAAAGGACTTGAGACAGTCCCCCACATAACCCTGCCCGTATTACCTCTGCAGGTCCATCTGGAGACCTCAAGTTACCTCTTTTTACATAACAGACCATTACTTCTACACAACCTTTTGGGGGACGTGGCCAGAGGCAAAATACACAGAGTCAATTCTAACTTTCTTTTCTCCATTCACGCCCAGTCGAGCATGGTCATTGAAATGGCATTGCAACTGACCAGAAAATGCTGTGACACGAAGATGCCAGTTGCGGACTTGTACTTTTGAACCTGGACTATGGCGTGCATTTCACAAATACAGATTTATTTTTCCTCAGTAACGGATAAAGAAAGTAAACATCAGAGTGACACATTTCGCCTGAAATCAGTTTCAATCGTTTCTCTCAAGCTCTCTCTTGAAATACACCTAATGCTGTAGCTATCATGTTGTGTGAAAACTTGCTCAAGTGTGAAGGGGTTAATTATCCTTACACGTGTTTTGAGAAATTCATCTTCTCCTTTTGCTCTATCTCTAAATATAGCTTCCAGTAAAGCTCCAGCTCAGTGGGAGACAATGGACGGGTTCACTCGTTCTCGCTCACTCATATATTTCCTTGGTGATGTATCCAGCAAAGATAACCGGTGCCAGATTATCAAATATCTTCTTAGAAGCATTGGTCGAATATAGCCTCTATTGTCAGAGACAATCCTGTATCCGTCAGTTTAGTAATTTCATGCAAATCCTTTGAGTTAAAGGTGTCCAAATTCATGGCACTGAGGCAATTTAGAGGGCAACAATCAAATATGGCCCCATATTTAGACTGGCTAACAAATACGGTGAATACTGATCAAAACAAGTGGTAAGTTTGAGAGTGCTGAGTTATTTCAGAGGTAAAGGCATGGTAATTGAATATGCTCAAGGAAAATCTAAAGAATTCCTTGACCCTGTTATCGAGGATGCTTTATAGTAAACAAGAGCAAATCATATTCCCCATCAACATGAACAGGATTATCTCCTAATGAGGAGGGTTGTGTTTTTGGAGTGTAATTCTCTGTCTTCCGTCAAACTGACAGACATCAGTTTTTAAATCACTTGCCAGCCTGTTAATCTTTGTAGTCGTTCAGAAGTCTCACTTCAGCAGGCTTTTATGCTCATTGCTGGTTCTTGAAAGGTTCAACGTGTAAGGTATGGCCAGAATTTTTGTTTAAAACTGTCAACAAATTATCGACAAACTGTGAACAAATATCAGTTTTGATGATATGTAAAAGATGTCTACTGAGATTAGCATGCTAACCAGCTAGCCGGTCCGGTCTCGTAATAACACTTTGTATGCCAAGTATTAAGTATCGAGTGAGGAAATATTGTTTCACCCAGTTTCCTTATCAAACAGACGAACACAACCGTACACCTGCTGAATATAAGTCTCTCGATTATAGAGCGAAGAGGAGCGTAATTACTTTGTTCACTCACCATAAAACACACTAAATTCGACAGGAACAAAACAAAACTCACCAACTCATTTACTGTCCTGGTTGGTCTTTCCACTGTTCCACAATCACCTCTGGTTTGGTCGAATAAATCCTTAATTCGGATTTCCTGAACGCAGACATTGACGTTCCTGCCTCATTTTCACGTTGTAAAGACCAATCATCCTCTGGCTCCTCCCCCGCTTTAGGTCACTCCTATCTATGTCATGTCATGTCTTCTTCTAGAATCAGATTCTTGGAGCTGCTTTTAGTCACTTTGGTATTAGTCTTCAAAGTTGTTTTAATGCCAGATACAGCAGTTTTAACTGAGAGGCTGGCAAGCCCTGTTTTGTCCCATGAGAGGTAAATACCAACACTTCCCCGGTGCTCCAACTATTAAACTAACAGGGCCACTAGCTGCCTGGCTAACTGAGCTTACCGCCACTAGTAGCTACAGTCAAAGACAGATGCAACTTTCAACATGTGGCCAATCTTTACACATTATACATTTTAAAAAAAAGGCTTACTTCCCCAGTGTTGTACTGCTAGAATTATAACTTCGATTGAGTGCTTTACAGTTGAAAAAAGCTATAAGGATGCAACCAGACACATTTTTCTCTGTATTTTCTCTGTATTACACCATAAGTACCACTCGGCCCTATGTTGGTCAGTTCTCCGCTGATGTGTGTTGGATTACCAGCACGAGCTAGCCCCTTTCTTGCAACTCAGCTTTACTGCATACGATTCAATTGGATTCCCTCAAGGACAGGGAATCACAGTGTTTTACACAAGCCCACTGATTGCTTTGAATGTCTGCTTTTCTGTGATATAATGTTAGTGATTAGCGAGTAAAAATACATCTCACAGCGACGTCTTTAGTGAGTGTGCACGGAACGGGTTGTATGAACCGAAACAAGAGTGAGAGAGGAAAGCAAGGTTAAGGGTGTGGCGGGTTAATGTGTTCCAGAATATGAAATCACAGGAATATCAGAGGGATCTTCGGTCGTTGGCGTTGTTAAAAATTCCTTGATAATAAAAGTTCCTCTGCATAAAAAAAGGGAACTCGGAATACGTTCACTGAATAACAGCCTCTGAAGACCACCAACTATAATATCCAGACGGACAAATCATACATGCCGACTATTTCCATAAACGTGCATCAAACCAACTCTGAAGTGGAAGAAATAACAAAAATGGAAGACTCCATTGACCAATATTTCCACGGAGATGGACCCAGACACCGGCATCCCACAACACAGCACCAAACAACAAACCCACCCTAACAAACACAAGAAAACGAACTAATCCACCAAAATAGATGATCTGAGCACCACAGACATTGAGGTCTGTGTTCTCACCAGCATAAATAAAAAAACGAGACCTGCATTCAAACCCTGACTTACAGACCTCCGTCAATCACTTGACCAACAAATGGTTCAGTCAGATTTCCCATGTGTGGAAATATAGCTGTTGGCTGAATCCCTTTCAGAAGATTGTGCAAAGAGACAAATCTCTAATTGCGCTTTGTGTAATTTGGGTAATACAGTGCTCAAAATCCCCTAATCCCTAAATACCCAGTGTGATTAAGTTTAAAGGTTTCTCTGCCTTCCTCACTTGTGAACACCTCCAGGTATTGACAGGTGTGTTAGATCAGCTGTGTGTACAAGACGGCGAGACAGGCGGGAAGACAGAGAAAGGCCCGCTGCTATGTGCATGAACACACTCCAGCAGCGTTCCTTACAGGATAACAAATTGATAACGAGTGACCTTTACCCTCTACATCTACCTCCTCTCTCCCAACCATATTGTCCGCGGATCAGTGCGCACACGGGTTCCGCAGTTCCAGATCATCCCCATAAGTGCTGAGCCTTAAAAAGTGAGAGGGCTGGGCGGTATAATCTCACTCGAGTGGCTAGTGAACATTCGGCTAGGTTAATACGGTCATAGGTGTGCATATGGCTCGAAGCCCATATAGCGCCGCACTCCAATGAAGCATGACTCTGCGGGGAAATCAAGAAGACAGGGCACTATAGAGCATTTAGCATGGCAGCAAAACAGGATATTGTTATTCTTGATAGAGTTCTGGGTCTCTCAGGATGGACAAAATGATCCATAAAACCACGGTGCTGCTGTCTATGAGGCGTAGTCTCTCTGAGGTTGGAACAGCGTTGCAACCAAGGACTTTATAAACATACAATCAATATTTAAATTCATTTATTAACATATTACAGTCACCTAATAACATTTATAACTGAAAACTCATTGTGCAGCAATCAGAACACAAGAAACCCGAGGGCCTTGATTAAGTAATTTACTGACATTTAAGACTGCAGACTCAATGACAAATCCATGACCTTTAAGGCTTACTAACATTTATAATTGCAGATTTAATGTCAGATAAGGAAGTGAGTAAGTTGGTAATGGAGTGTCAGCGAAGAGTCGAGCAGGCAGGTTTTCGCGTAGGCCTTCACTACCTTTGGGCTGTCGACCTGTTAATCCTGAAAAAACGTCTTTATTAATGGCTCACTTTTAACCTACCTTAAGAAGTCATTATAAATTGCAGTGCATTACACAGATGTACCCTCACATTTCTGTGAATTAACAAAAGGTCACACTACTACTGGATGGATTGCCATGGCATTTTTGACCGATTCGTGCTCCCCTGAGGAAGAATCCTGATTACTTTTTTTCCTGTTGCGCCGCCATGAGGTTGAACTTTGTGGCTGTCTGAATTAAATGTCAGCAGCTCTTTTAATCAAAAGTCCTCCGATACTTTGCTTCAAATTCCTGGCAAAAAATAATAACGTACCCACCAGCATCAGCTTGGCTTTTCCTTTTTTTTTTTTTTTTTCCAGTATTGTTAGCATGCTAACACACAAACTAAGCTGGGGACACAAGGGATGGGTGGGTACACCATTATCTGTATCTCTTTGACCAACTAAATCATGTGTATCCATGTCAGGACTCAAATCGGCTAAAGCTAAACCCTAGACGTGGGTGGTGCCTATACAGGAAGTGGGTGAGACTAACCGGAAGTTGGTTGGTCTGTCAGCAGGATTACACAAAAAACGGCGTCCCGCTTTTCCACGAAGCTTGGATGGAGGATGGGTCTCAGCCCAGAATAGACTCCATTTACTTTTCGTGTGGATCTGGATGAAAGAAAGGCTCCGAGATTGTTTTCTTTAACATTGAAAGGTATATGTTTCTCTTTTAACATTTTTGCTATTCTCACAGGAAGGAACATATAGATCTTGATGAAAAAAGTACACAAGGGGACTGTTGGGCTTTGGCAGACGCGTATGCTCCGTATATTCCGCGTGTGGTTAAGCCTGAATTTGATATGGGTTGATCAGAAGTTGTTGTATTTATTATTTATTAGAAATAAAAATATTTACAGAACAGCCTCAGACTCGATCTTCAGATCAATGTTTTTGACCACAGTTGTATAGAATTATTAATAGATGTCGATGAAGGTTCTCAGTCATTCAGGTAATGGTCAGTCTAAAAAACTGGAGAGAGAAGGAACTGAAACAAGTCCAGTCGCCTACCATTCAGCACTTAGAAATATTAAGAGAACTTTTTTTTTATTTATTTATTTATTTATTTATTTTTTTACACACAAGTAAACAAACATCAGTAAGCTACTTATTTTTTCCTTTATATGTTACGACCCCGCAGGAAAGCTCGTGGCCCAAAGAGGTCCAACAGAATTACACCAGTCAAGAGGTCCAAAATGGAAGGATTTTATTTCAACAGACAGAACACAATCAATCAAAAAGGTAAACTTAACTAACCACAAAGCCTCCCCAACTAACTACAAACTGATTGGCCGGCAAAAACAGGAAGCCAACTCGGTCCAACCCTTTCAAGGCCGTCCAAACCGGGCTCTCCCTCCAAGCATTCCCCAAATTAAACCCTACAAAAGAAAAAGCGCCACAAAACTGAACCACCGGACCCACCAGCAAGGGCAAAAGAACAACAACCAACACTACATTTGGCCAAGTCTGAACTACTAATGCTGCTGCTGCTGCTGTCAGGCCAGGAATGGAAAAGAGACCAAACTTGGGTCCCCTCCTCCCTTTATTGACTCCACAATCAGCCTGAGCAGGCTCACCTGGAGAGAGGAAGAAAAACAACAGACCATGAATCAGTGACATCAGGGTGTCACATGATCAGACAATGAGGGAGCACGTAATATATCACCAGTTCCTTGATGACACCTTTAACTCAGACATAAGTCATATTCATTTGTTTGTACCCGACTCAAGTAAAGACATTTACTTCAGCTGAGTTCATTATCCAGCTGGCGTGGCTGCAGACTCTTTTTATGTTTTGTTCCTCTTCAGAACGCGTGTGTCTTGCGGGGTAGATTTAACACGCCTCCCTTTTGTAGTCGCCTAATGATGTTCAAAGGGAAATGACGCAGAGAGGCCGAGCCGGCGCTGATCCTCGCAAAACCTTGTTGTGACCTCCACACGCGGCCCGCGTTCGATATGTGCGCCGTCTCGAGTCGCCGCTGATCTTTCGACGGATGCAGCCATGATGGGCTCTGACAGGTGACGCGTGTCAGGTGAGAAGATGGATGGTTGGGTATGATGCGCAGACCTTGACACAACAAGTTTTCCGCCGACACAAACACACACACGTTCACCTCTGGTGCCAACCTGCTTCCACGCTTGCACCCGCTGTGCTCTGTCTGGGCTGATTGCTCCAGTAATAGTGAGTGACACGTTTCAAGCGGCATTTGGAAATAGTGATCTGACAAATTTGAGGGCCAAAATCTATTCTGGTTTGCTTTGATCAGAGCATCGGCTGACAGTGAGGGCTGCCTCTCCTGAGGAATAGTCGCATAAAATCTCCGGGGAGCTCGACTACAAAGCTGACGCACTTCATCCGCCTGCGCGTGTGCATCTGTCCACGTATGTTTGATTGCGTTTATCATGGCGCCATTTGTGTCCATAAAGAGAGATCCTCGTATCGCAGTAGGAGGTCCATCGCATACACAAGCAGCCTCCAACGCAGTCGCCCGGTTGATTGACAGGGAACTAATGATGCCATGAGGCAGCTTCATTTCTCCCCTCTTTCCTTTTGCAGCATTTTGATTGTCTGCTTGTTGGTTCAGATCTCCGTCGGACTGTCATCCTCACAAACACCTCCAAGCGTGCAGGACAACGAAATGCTCCCGAGGCATCTCGCAGCCTCCTCGCAGGGTTGGTTTTACTTTTAATGATGCCCGTATTAGAGAGCTTGGTTGGAGTTTACTCCCACTGTCTCCTCGTGCCTCTGCCCCGGACTATTCCCTCGCATCAGACAGCCGGTGATGGATGGCTTAATTAAGGTGAAAGACAATGAGTGAGCGCTTTTCATTGTGTTTGGTCTCAGTGGTTTCTGACAAAAAAAAAAAAAAAAGGAAAAAAAATGGATTACTCTTTTAAAATGGGTCTCCTTGGGGAAATGTCACATATATCATTTAAACACATCTATCTGGTCCAAGTGAAAAAATGTACACACCTGTACATTCTTGGGATTTTCATCCGTCGGTCAGACGTGGCACCTGGAAAATACTACGGTTGAGCTACCCTTAAGTTTTGGAACATACCTTTTTTTTTTTAAAGATTTTCAGCAATTTTTTTCATTACAAGTCTTGTTTGCTCGAAGCACAAGAGGTTTATTTCTGTCTTTTCACAGTCGCCCTAAAATCCTAGGTGTTGCGCTCACAATTATAACCAAGACCGGCATCAAACACCTTGTGCGCACACGGCACTGTCCAAAGGCCTTACCCACACAAAGCTGAGCACATGTTATGCCCACACAACCTTGCAGTGCCATTATTTTCTTCCTTCATCCCCTTCCCACCCACTCGCACACAAACACACTTCTAACCCTTTGCTCACCGGACGAGATAACTGAAGGTGCACCGGGCTGAGCTATTTTTTTAAAAGAAACCAGGCTAATTAGGCCCTGCTCGGGAAAAAAAACAAAAAAAAAACAGTGCTAAAAAACTGTCGCCGCACAGATGTGTTTATCCAGAACTGATGTTCACATTAGGTGTAATGTGCTCCCTGATGATGAACAAACGCAGTGTGTGATTCAAATGATAAAAAAGTAATCAGTGGACATCAAAGTTGACCCGATCTGAACCTGCTGAGAGAAAAAACCTGCATCACCATCTCCCGCTGTTATCCACTTACAATCACACAACAGTGGCTACATTGTCCAACACAGACATCATTTGAGCAGTATAGTACTGTCCGTGTAACTCTACTTCATAATTTAATTTGGTACAATAGTTTGGTGCCAATGCTCATTGTGCTTAGAGCCGACAGGGTGCAGGGCTAAAAGTGGAGGTGGACTCTGTGTTTATAACATCGATGCTTGGTGCTCACACACATTTCAGAGTTGATGGACAGTCTGTCAGCTTTTGACGTGAAGAGGTCGACTACATTATCATCACCATCGTCTGTTTACATACACCCTGGCACTGTGTAGACTGAGGTGGAACGTACAGATATGCAGGTTTGGGTGGTTTCTTTATGTTACCTGGCATGTGCAGGTATTGACGATGTTGATGTTGTACGTAACTCCTGGAATTGTGTAACAGCAGCTTCCTTAATCTGCCCCTAGTGTTGCATCAGAGGAGAGCCATTTGAAGGCTGTAGGAAGAACTGGACCAGCCAAACACACACACACACACACACACACACACAGAAGAAATCAAGTGAGGTTGTGTGGCCCAGGGTTCCCCACCTCTTTATCACCGACTGGTGGGCCACAGTGGAAAAATAATACCTTCGGGTGTTCAGATGTTGTTTGTTGCCCTTGGGAAGAAAAGATCATTTGTGATAATCACTTATCGACTTTGAGTGGCGATATAATCTTATCATATTGTCGTTGTGCAGATTTATCTCGTCCAAATTAATGAATTGGAGCGAGGCTGTAATTAAAAAAGCTAACAAAATTTGTTACTGGAATCCGAGGACATGCTCATCTTTCCGTTCACATTACACGGAAACATGAGCACCCATAGACGCTATCTTAGCTCGGCGGTCGTTAATTTATCGCTGGAGGAATCCTCCTTGCTCGTTTCTAGCCTTGATTTGACGTTACCACCGGGCTTCGTTGGCGCCCTACATTAACATGGTGCGTTCGTCCTGAAATGAACCGAGTGTCTTTGAAAAAAGTTAATCCGAGGCCGACGTCTAAGAAACACATACGTTGATAAATCGCGCCCGGAGATGCATAGCGCAGCTGTAGGAGTAGATTGTTATTTACAGCCGTAGCCTTGGGGAGAAGCTGCCGCAGGCTGAAGCAGCAGCAGTTCACCTGGGAGCCGCCCCGGCACAACCACAGCCTTGGGCTGCGAGACAGACTGAGAAACAAGACTTCATTAGGTGCATTACTGAAGGGGCAATTCCATATTAATTATCCATCTAGCCTTTGCATGTTCGCCTTCTCAATGCAAGAGCCTCTCGCAACAACTTCTGCCCCTTTCTCCCTTTTTCCGTCCTCCTCCTTCCTAAAATCCCTTGCCCCCTCTTTCTCCCTTTTTCAGCTTCCTCTCTCCCCCTCCATCTGTATTACCCTTTAAATAATTCCCTCTGTGTTGAGTCAGATTTTCGATGTCTTCACCCCCCCATCCCGCGAAGGCATGAGCCTTGGAGGAGCCGGTTCCTGGCAGCGCTTGTTTTGCGCCAGTGCTCCATCCCTCTCTTTGTTTTTCTGCCGTTCCCTCTGCTGTCAAGAGATTCCGCTGCCTTCTCTTCTCGGTGACGCCGTGCTGGATTGCGGCCCTCCCACGTCTGATCTGCTGCCAACAGACATGTGCACTTCCTTCTCGGACTGCACGTATATGACCGCTGTCCCTGTCGTGTTGTCCGTCATGCTGACACCCACTCCTCCAGTCGGACTTCTTCCTCCGCACATGCAAGCACAGGTGGTCCAACATTACAGCTTTCATTTGGTCGTCTATAAACCACAGGTATGACAACATGAAAGAACACATAGATGCTGTATTTCCATGAACACTTGCAGTGGTTACACAATAAGGCTCTTTACATTTTTCTGCAAGACTTTCATTCCTGTCAGGGTTTCCTCTTATATAATCCAGTATTTACTGTACACGCACAAGAATATGGCTCTCCCATATTTCTTGTGTTGCCAGGAGATATGCAGAATCCTTCTTTGACCGTGTATGATCCATTTCTTCTGTGTTTCTTCCCCAAGGCCAACCACCAGAAGAAATCAGCTCACTGTCACATGTGGGAAACTTCTCTGAGAAAAGTTATGGCAGCAGAGGATGTGAAAAAAAAAATGTTCCTCAACGTACAGTATGCAAAGCCGCCTTTTCTGGGCTGTTTCTTACACCGAAACTACCTCAATTATTAATAAAGGGACATGTTTAAACAACATATATCCCAAAATCTCTATTGTTTAATATTAAGAATGTTTTTCTGGTTATTTTTTTCTAGCTGTTCTGGTGCATTCTTAAAAATAAAAAATAAAACAATGTTGAGAGGTGATTCAGCCACTGGATGTTCAGACTGGAAACAGCCAAGGCTAAGGATAGCAACATGGTCCATGCAGGGTACACAAATACGAATGACATTTGGCCCAGCTGGCACAAACACGCATCCCCAGAGATCATTCTCGACACGCACTCGTGTCGTCAAAGGGGTGATACAGAACAGAGATACAGAATGTGTCCATGACTGCTGTGTTGAACCTACATGGTGTCAGCGGAGGAATGTGGTCCGCTGTACGTACTGCACAGAGGCAAAAGAAATAGACGAGGAGAGCGCGGAGAAGAATTCTTAATAAATGCATGCATATGTTATAAATAGGTTGACGCATACGCTTTCAAAGTTCAGCTACAGCTTCATCAAACTAGTCAGCTGTGGTTTTTTTGACTGGAAATTTACCCAAGCAAAAGGCCTCAGGTGATTTGTTTCTTGCTATAGCGCCCCCAGACTTCACTTTGTACTTGTGTTGCATTACAATTTTCACGTGACGCATTCCAGAACACAAGAACATATAACATCAATCACTGAGCATCTAAGTCTTTGCCTGGACCCTGTACAAACAATGGTTACTTGCTGATGTGGAACATTTACAATGTTTATGGTTATCACCTTCTTAGATTAGCATGCTAATTAGCTTTTGCTTTCTGAAGCAATCTGAACTTTCGACCGGGATATACTGTAGATGTGCGTGAACCCAAAGCATGAACCCAAAACATGATCTTTTCCTCGGCCTATCCAAGTAGTTTTGGTGCCTAAACCTATCCAAGTAGTGTTGGTGCCTGAACCTATCAAAGTAGTGTTGGTGCCTAAACCTATCCAAGTAGTGTTGGTGCCTGAACCTATCCAAGTAGTGTTGGTGCCTGAACCTATCCAAATAATGTTGGTGCCTGAACCTAACCAAGTAGTGTTGGTGCCTGAACCTATCAAAGTAGTGTTGGTGCCTAAACCTATCCAAGTAGTGTTGGTGCCTGAACCTATCCAAATAATGTTGGTGCCTGAACCTAACCAAGTAGTGTTGGTGCCTGAACCTATCCAAGTAGTGTTGGTGCCTGAACCTATCCAAGTAGTGTTGGTGCCTGAACCTATCCAAATAATGTTGGTGCCTGAACCCACCAAGGTAGTTCTGTTACCCAAACCAAACAAAACTGTCACTGTTTCACAATGTCAACTATAGATCTTCTCTCCACAAGTTAATAGAAAGGACTGTAATGTATTATATGCACGCCGAATTAGACGTTGACATACATACCTCACAGTTTTAAATTGAGTAATCGTGTTATTTGTACGCAGACTGATGAGACTGGGTCTTACGGGTCTGATAAAAAAAAAAGAAAAAAAAAACAAGCGGCAGCATTACATTGGAGGTGTGTTGTTCCAAATGATTAAATATGATCCAGGAAGGCCCTGTGTGAGTAATAGATCCACGAGTTTGAAAGCGCATCAGATGCCAAAACACTGCACTGTCATTTATAATACAATGAAACAAATCTGACATTTGACAACTATGGAGTGGTGTGACAACTGCAGTCACTTTATCCTCCCTCCTAACAGGTTACCTGAAAAAGTGCTGATAAATAGTGCACAGACTGTGCCAGGTTCAACCATTTTGCCTTAAAAAACAAACAAAAAAACAAACGTATTCATTTAGTTGTTTCCTCTTCTGAAAGGAGCTCATTGAAGTGAATGAGTGGGCCGCGTTATTGTCTCTCCGAAACGCAGCCTCGATCATCAACAAATTCCTTTCTGCGTTGTCTTTCCTTTCTCCTTCCAATTATTATTTAGCCTAGATACTTGGCCATGACTAAATGATTTTTGGAGCTGAAGGCAGAATCTCTGAAAACACGGTACTGACACACCCATCCATCACTGTCACAATGTCTTTTGCGAAACAATAACATAAAAAAAAAAAAAAAAAAAACACACATTCAGCCCTCCTCCCACATTTTACACGACGACCGGGCGACGTTCGCTCTGTCTCTCCATGCGTATCACTTCACTCCTGCGCGTGCCACTTCCTCCCTCTCATGCTGTGCCCTCAGGCGGCCCCGCGTACCCCCACCCGCATCGGCCTGGCACTCTCTCCTCGCTTCAATGTGGCCTAGGTGACACCGCTACGAGCAGTTAGAGTGTGAAGGAGTGAGACTGATGTGCAGCTCTGCCTGTGGCTCTGTTGCGTTACTCTCATTCTTCATTTCTTCCAGATGTGTAATGTCTAAGGCTGCCCCATCTTTGGTTTCTGCAGAATTCCTCAGATGACTCTTTTCGACATGCTGCTGGTCGTGCCGCCCCCCCCCCCACACTTGTCAAAGCGAGCTCAGAATAACACACCGCGTTGGCGCTGTGGCAGCGGTAAACCGAGCCACTTCTCGACTCCCCGGCTGTGACACAGCGCGTGTGTGGGGGGAGGGATCTGATTTATTCCGGCTCGTCTCCCTGCATGTTGTCAGTCAGGACGGAGCATGACATGTCACACTGCTTAGCGGGGAAAATCTGAAAAACAAAAAAAAAAAAAGAAATCTGTACCAGCAAGCGATGTGTCACTTTCAACTTGGAAACAAGAGGAACCGTACGTGAGAATTAATTTTTGATGGAGCTAAATGGAGGCATAATGAATTGTATCTCCGGCGGAGTAATCTGCAAAGTACAGTGTGACAAGTTTTTGTAGAACTGTGAATATTCAGAACTTCAGATGGGGGAAGTTTGCTTTGGCTTTCTAGTGCGGCATGCGCTGACACAAGTAAAAGCAGGGGAGGAATGATTTTAGTACTGTCAACCCACCAAAAAAGCTAATAATAAATATACTGAACAAGAGCTTCTTTCCACTAATTTGTCTCAGCTCAGCAGACTCTGTTTTAATATTTATGCAGAGGAGAGTCAATAGTATGGCTAGCTGTTCTCTTCTTTCTCTTTTGCAGTTAAAGTTTCTGTCAGTGTATCTTTAGACTATTCATCCACACACTCTTCTACTCATTCTCTGCACTTGCACCAGAACTACCGAGCACTGGTCGCTCCCAGCGGCTTAGAATTTATTATCCCTGCCGGTGATTGTTTCCATCTGGACCATCCTCCCCAGAAACACAGTCCACTGAAAGGATTTTTCTTTTTACCCATTCATCATTTGAGTCATTTTAACAGTGAAAGTGTAAAACATTTGTTTGTTTCAGCACTTTAAATGTAAGGATTTGCTACCTTTCTTTGTCATTTTTCATTGGACATTTTATAGACTAAATAATAATCAGTCAAAATGATTAGTGATGAAAACTAGTAGAGTGCATACCTTCGCCGAGGCCAATCAGTCCCCATTATTTCAACCAAGTCTAATCCAATACCAAACTCAATACCCCAAACCTGTATCACTATACATTTGAAACCACCCAAATTGCTTAACCATAATTTAAACTCAGCAGATCTGCATCAAACAGATCGAATAGATCAAAATCAAAATAAAAAAAAAACTCAGTTGTGTTGTATTTCCTTCAAAGCCAATGAAGATCTTTCTCTTCTGATTAAAAGTTCTTCCTCAAAACTACGCCAAGTGTGTTTAAAGACAGTAGAGGAAAAAATATTGGATATCACCAGAAGTTAAAGGCCTCTATTAAGGACTGCGACCGGTCCTATATCAAAGTTTTGCGGAAATACATTTTCTTTGTGTAATCCTTTTGAAAAATCAACAAACCCCCCTCCCCCCCAAAAAAACAGCAGACACCAGTACATATATTCTCCATGATGGACTGTTAAGGTTGCATTCATTTTTACCCATTGTGGCCAAATTACTTGGGGAGCCAATTAGGCAGGCAGGTGACGTAGAATAAAGAGCAAGAAAACCGGCGGAGGAAAGACTTTTAGGAACAACATAGCTGTTTGTGTCCCGTGGGAACCACATTTTAACTTATGTGCCATACTTGACGTAAGTTACATAGCAAACAAACGTATTTCAGCCCAGACTCTGATCTTCTCTTAAACCTAACAAAGTAGTTTTGGTGCCTCAACCCAAGCAATCCGCGACCATTTCACAATGTTAACCATGTGATGACAAATGTCTGGTACGCCTGTTGCTGGCACCGTCCAACAGCCATAAACTGTATGCCATATCTGGAGTTGAATGACATAGTCTGTTCCAGTGTGCGTATAATTCTGTTTGATATTTTGCGAGTGGAGATAAGCATATTTTTATTTGTCGTTGATGTCACTCGAAGCAGTATTGTGCCAGATGGAGTGGTATAAAAATAGCAATGGTTTCATCTAATGGTTGAATATTACAAAGAAAAGACCACAGTGGGCTCAAACTGGGACTGTCAAATATTCCACAACCCTTTTATGAAAATCTTCCATCACGCTCTAGTGCGTCACTCCACAATTATACAGTGAAATATAACAGCAGGTAGGATGTCTATTATAATAAAACACCTACAGCATTCTATTTTTCTTAAGCTATTAAGTTTCAAAGCTCTGCAGATGAAGTGACGTACATCCGGTACGAACAGCTTAAAAAAGGTTAATTTGAAGGCACTGATGTTTCTGTAACCATCCATTTGCACTCCCAGTGTTGTTCAGCTGGAAGGTAAGGCTAATGGTGCTCAAACGCGTCAATCTTCTGACGTGAGCAAGACTCCAGTTTTTTGATGACGAGCCCACCAGTTTGAAACGAGCCCATTGGTTTGAAAGAAAGACCTGCTCACTGAAGTAACTGATTCCATTGATCGGCGCTGCAGTTGAGCAGCATGAAGCTGCGAACCTGGCTGCCCTCTACCAACAAGCCTAACCAGGCAACACAACCCTGCCAGCCTTCCAGCCAATGACTATTGACTCAAAACTCATTCATTTAAAGGGACGTTTGAAGGAAATGGAAACCTGTGATTTTGATGGAGGCCGGCACTTTCTCCATAGGGCAAGTTTAATAACTCGTTAGTTCTCGACATCTGTTCCAACCGCTTTATCGAGGTTTCACTGCATACAAGAACATTTAGTCATTGAGACAGAATGATTTTCAATGAGGTCAAAAATAGAGATGCTCCTATTAAAACTGATAGGTGATGTACTGTACTGTAGTGCATAACAGAGGCAGCAGACAAATACAGATTATGCTTGAGACAATCTCAGCTCTTCCTTGGGAAAGAAGTGTTTGTATGCACGCATGTTCTGTTGCTTAGCAAATTGCAAATTCAACCGAGCACATCCTCTCACTATAAACTCATTATTGACGGGGGACATACCCTTCTCCCCTGATGAAGTGACGCTAGGCTGCAATGAGTTCTTAACAACATATCTGCGTTTAAACCGGCAGGATGGGAGCTAGTTAGCTGTTAGCAGCCAGTGGCAGTGACAGCAGAGTCCTGAGATGACGATAAAGGTTCAATCCAATTGCCAGAATAAATAGAAAGTTTAAATTTCTTTATGATGCAAGTTAATGTTTCTTTAGGTCCACATTTTTAATTTTATATTGTGACAGCCACTTGGTTGGGGTCGCCACAAACAGGGCCAGAGATGCCCTCACAAACACAAACACTGAGCCCCTTGGTTAAAAGCTACAAATGTTGAAATACGATCCCACTGAGCAAAAACACACCGAAAAGGCATCAATTCAACGGCTTTGACGACATTGAAAAGACATCCAATGGAGAGCCAGAATGAGTCTTCTTGATGTCTTTTCAACATACACTATTGATGTCCAAGTAACATCCTGACAGGAGTCAATATAAACATCTTCATAATGTAATCTTAGACATATTTTATACTTAAGTTGACGACATCTAAACAAGTTCTTGTGGTTCATTTAATGTTTTCATGACAGCCAAAATTTGACTTGAATCAGCAAAAGCTACAGGATGGATTTGAAGCCTGGTCCTCAACCTCACGAGCCTGCATGAGCCAATGCGCTTTCCTAGGTGATCCGCCATGTAGCTTTTGCTGCCTTTAGATGCCGTAAAAACACCCCAAAGTGTCTTTAGATGTGTGTACTGAAGTTTGAAAAGATGTCTAAAATTATGAGGTGAAAACCTTAATTTTTGAGCCCTTGTAAGGATGTCATGAGGACATCAACAGTGAACGCTGAGAAAGACGTGGAAAATAGATGCCAAGGAAAGTCTTTTCAGCATCATCAAAGACGCTGAACTGACGTCTTTTGGATATGTTTTTGCTCTTGTAAAGCAGTCACTGGCATGGCAGCCCTCCACCATCATTCCCTCCAGCTCAACATATGAAATTCACATCATAAAAAAAGGAAATGTAGACTCGAAATGAAAAGTTTTGCGTGGAATGTCAATGCGATTCGTAGCTCATGACACGTACAAATTGTGAAGCAGTTTGCAGAAACATTAACTGCCAAGATTATATGCTGGAGACTGGCCTGAAATTTGAGCCAGAGAAGACGGACAGAGTTCGTTCAGCCACATGATTTCACTCAACGGCCAGTCTGCCGCCGCCACCTGATCACCATCTCTGTTCAGCCTACTAATGTGCAACCGCATTGAGGGTCCTCCGGCAAGAATCTATGGAAGAAGGGTGCTTATTTGCTAAATATTCATAAACACTCTTTGCAGTATATGAAATCTCAGGGTATTATGAGAATATAGACGCTGTCCAAGTCATTCGCTCTTCTAATGTTTGGCATTCTAATCCTCTCTACACAGTCAGCTCTTGGATATACTGTCTTGTATATTGCTTGCACTGCCTGTTTACTCTTCCCACCAGGTCCTGTGGTTGCCTCGCCATCTGACAGTATGTACTGTGTCACTACGGAAGGCTGTCTCTGGCCCGATGTCTCCGGGAAAAAAAAAAAAAAACATACCTGCTCATTTATTGCACCAGGCGAATAAACTGTTTTCTGATTCCGCTCTCTGGTTTGTTGATTTTCCTTGTTATGAGCATAAGCTCCATGTGACATGTCGCACCTTGGGGAAACAGAGCTCGACGTTTGGTTCCGACTGCGAGACAAACTAAGTGTGTTTGTCTTTGCAGTTGAGCGAGTCTCCTGTGTGTGCACAGACGATAGAGAGAAAAAGAAGGAGCATGATTGCAGCACTTTGGCTAGCTAGCTTTGCTTTGTGAGATGTTTTATTTATTTATTTATTTTTTATTTTCCCCGAGACTTTGAATAATTCGCAGGGTGTCTGACTTTTTAATCTCGCCGTTTCTCTCAGATGAAACAGGTGGGCTGTTGCCGTTGCCGCTTGTCTCACACACTGTGACAAAGACGAAGAGCGACATGTCGGGAGGCACTGGCGAAGAAAATAACATTAGGCCACTCAGCGGTGTCTCTGGAGCAGTTGCTTACATTTCATGAGGAAAAAGACTGCGCTGAGTTCCGGCCTCTCCCTGTCGTCCGTCCACTGTTCCATGTTGCATTTGGCAGGAGGAATTAACATTTGTCGTCCAGCTTTAATACCCCCTCTCTGCACGACACAGAGTGTGACTTTGGATAGCCTGACTCATCGGATGTTTCATGGGGGAACAGTGATTTCTACTTTCTCTGCACAGCTGGTGGACTGTCAGCTCCAATTGTTTCCTCTCCCCATCCCTCCGCCGTACCTGCATTTTTTCTCCCCTTTCTTGCATCAGACCCAATCAGCGTCTGCCTCCCATATGAGTGCAAAGGTAATCAAACGTTAGTGAAGGTACACAAAGAACCTGTTGGTTAAACAAATTCTCGTTTTTATCCGCGCTATTCCCTCCTGACAGGGGCTCCACCTAGACCCATCTGTGCCAGCAGGTTCCCTGCAAAACAACGTGGAACAAAGGAGAAATTTGTCCCGGCTACGTGAGTCAAAGATCTGGAGACGAGCGGAGGTTCCTCGACACCAACACAAAAAGACAACAGAAAAATGAAATAAGGGGAAGAAAATCTAATCCGACATCCATCATGCACAAGGATTGGAACTTGAAAAGGTTCGGCTTCAGACCTCGCAGGTACATTTGATCCCGGCTCTTCTCCTGGGATCTCATTTTCCTCAATGAGATCCCCCGAGACAATTAGACAGTAATGATTTAGGAGACAGGTTTAGCTGAGCATGCATGATCTTTTGTTTAACACGGCTCTGCTCTCAACATTGTTTCCACAATAGACATGTAAGAGCTAAAGCAGCTGTTTGACCAGCAAAGAGAAAACAATTCTCTCTGAAAGGAACAACTGAGCGGCTTTTTTTTTTTTTCTTCCAATGACAGATAAACAGAGAGAAAACAAACATGAGTCAAGCCTAGTTTAGTTGACTGCAATCCAGTTCTTTTGAAGCCATGAAGGCTTCAAATGTGTCAGTAAAATGGTTCCTTATGAATCACTGTGCATTCTTACTTCACGATATTAGGACAAAACATTTGTGATTTTACTTTTGAGATCCGCTTCAATGGTTGCAGACAGGGGGCTGCTGTGTATCTGATTGGCCACCCAGACAAGTGATAGGTAGGATGGATTAATGAAATAGGCCCTAAAAGCCTCTGTTACCCCTTTTTCACCAATTTAGCTATTGTTCTTGAACCGGTTCCATTTAAGATTCTCGAAACCTTGGTACAATCAAGCGAACCACCCAAAGTTATGAACAGAACCGTTGTAATCGAGGACGTTTCATCAATGCAGGGCGATGCATAATACACGACAACCTGTAGAGCGTGATATGCCCACTCTTGTTTGCACTTCAGGTCGAGGAAAGCCTGCTTTTTTGTTGGGGGGGGGGGGGTCCAGCTGAGAAAATAACTTGAAGGTTTTTGTCTAATTTAATTTTTGGTCAAAATGCTCCAAACGGTTACAAATTAGATGCACAAACCAGAATTTAATTGCTTTCATGTTTGTGGAAAAGTCCTTCAAATAAGGTTACTCAATAAAATTAAGTTAAAATTCTTAATGGTATTTTGGAGTTTGTTCTTCGGAAAAAACGAAAACATGTTGACATGTCCTCCAGCACTCAGGGACGTGTGTTAATTTTGTATCCAATAAACGCTTCATTGTTATGGATGTATAAAAAGGACTCTGCCACAGTCGAGTGTGTCTGAGGGCTGGACCTCTCAATAAATTTACAAAAAAAGCATCTAACATTAACTGATGTCTGAAGTCTGATGTCTCCCAGCTGCTCTGCCATAACCTTAACTACTGCTAACCAGCAGCCTCTCAATGAACACCCCCAGGCATGGGCTACATACAGATTCTGAGAGCAACAGAGGTGAGTTCCAGCATCGAAGGTATACTGCTTAGTTATACTGGGATATTTTAGTGTTTCACTCTATTGTTTGTTCTGTGACATGTGCATTTTTATTTAGTGTTTTGTTAATCATTTAGGTCCCCCAAAAAATGTGACACATTTCATTTGACTTTCATTACATATCCATGCACCTGCAGACATGCACCCATATCCTAATATCTCTATTTTTTGACGGACTATTGACGCTGTCGGAATGCCAGTCAACATAGGGACAAATAGGGACTTTGTTTGGGGACCTCATGGTTTGCATATTCAAGACCAGGGAGCCAGTCCCCTGAGCACTGCTGACTTGCCCTTGATTAGGCACTGAATCCCTAATTTTTGGATTTTTAGAGCATTCGTCATCTTGGCACCTCTTTCCCGGACAGTTTGATGTTCCTTGGATAGCTAGGGTCGCTAGAAAACACCTGAGGTCGGAAGTAAATGGTTGACAATGCTCACTTCATAAATACCAAGGCTTTCAATTAGAGCCTTAACACATTTTTACACATTTACCCATAAGCCCTCCCCTGGTTATCCATGCACGTAAAAAAATCAACAACCACAAACAGCTGAGATGTATATTTTGTTTATTGGTGTACCAGATCTTATCTTCCTATGGCTGACTGGAATCTTTATTCCCACCTGCACCATTCATACAAAAGTAGCAACAACACATCTGTGTGCGCACACATACACACCCACGCAAGTAAAAATACTGCTGCCACTGAAGTGGAAATCCAGCCTCTAATTGTCTTATAGATCTTTTCTCTCCCTCCCTCCTTCTCCTCTAACCATTTGAAAATAGATGGCTGGTACTTTCACATCTGGCCTCAGGAGACTGAAGTAACAATTGCCACTCTGGTTTCAAAACTGCCAAGGCATGTCTGCTGCCTGACATCAAGGATTGGCTTCATTATGACTGTTTTTGGAATAAAAGGTATAGTGCTGTCTGGGTTTGTTGTGGGTGGTGGGCGAGTGAAATTAGTGTGATTTCTCTGGCACATACGAAAGTGCCGTACACAAAAAGAAACAACAGCTCCACAGCACTTTGTGTTATTGGCGGATGTACACCAGCTTTATGTTTTAAGTTGATGAGTTAATATATAAATAAAGAAAACGGGTGCTGTGGTGATGAATAATAAACAAATTAATTGATTGCTTAGCCGTCTAAACCATAGAATAGGGATGAATTCATATTTCAAATTAATCATACTTTAATGCAATCTCTCTCCGAAGCGCTGCTGAATTTTTCACGAAGCTGTGATAAAAACAATGTCTGCTGAGCTGCAACACATACGCAGGAATATTACAGGAATCTTTGCTCAGGAGCAGAAACAAGGTCGTCTATAGATCGGTATGAGAAATGATCCACATCAACAGTCTTTATTAGGATTGTTAAACATAAACATATGTATACAAATTAATTAAAGAGTGGTTAAAAAAGAGAAGGAAATTCAAACTCAATTTTAATGTTTACAATGGACGTAATAATACAATTAGGTTGTAAATAAACTTCGGTTAAGGTTATGAAATCATCCACCACCCTGATTTACCTCACTACATAAAGGGGCCCATGACCTCCCGAGTTGGCAGTGAACGTTGGCATTGAAGGTAAATGGTGAAGGTTCAGTCGTCCAATATGAACATCACTCGTGGAGATACTGGGCTGAGTTCCAAGGCCCAGAAAAACTTTTTTTCAATCAGCTACTCACTGTAAACAAGATGGTCCCACATGACACACACACACACTTACCTATTAAAGTTTGCTTGGTTGTGTTGCAGCCCAATGCAATCAAACGTGACGGACCAGTTTGGACGAAGCAGATTAGCTTTTTCTGGTGTCTGAGCGTTACCTCTGATTGATGCTTATGTGTTATTTGCTCTAGAGAAATACAAAAGAATTAGAACCAAGTTGTCAGGAACTCATCGGAACTTCATTATATGTGTTCCAGTAAACAAATTAAGCGAACAATTATCAGAAAATCTGATATATTCTAAGTCCCCTGAAAAATAAGGGATCAACTTCGAAATCCCACTGACTGTCTGCATAAAAGTCTGTTTCCAGGTCTTGGGCGGTACTACTACATATGTGAAAATGTGTCCCAAAGTGATGTCCCTTATGTCAGCATTGGTTGGGACTGAAGACTGCAAGGACTTGTGGTGTAGAGTTAGAGAGAAACGAACAATAGGCGATTCAATCCTGTTCGTGACGTCGAACGAAAGGAGTCAAACAGTAGCAAGCAGCATGGAGGCCATCGCCAATGTTATGACTGCTATATCTTTGACTTCTGTATCCGACACTGAATTATGTTTGACCGCAACTTGAATGGAGACGAATGAAAAGCCATCGTAGCCATCGCGTGTTCACCTGGATGCCATGTTTCTATCACAGCCGTCTGGGTACGTGAATGCAGCATAAGACGCCTGTAGATGCTGCTAGCAATTCACATGCAGATCTCCGAGCTAGCCGTCTGCAGTTGAGTTGAACTTTGGGTTATGTGGGTCAATACGAAACACTCCAAAAATGTGATGGGAAGTCGGCACGAGATTTTGTAGTCGTGGTAGTATCGCGGTGTAAAAGCAGGCAAATGATAGTGAGTAGAGAAAGGAGGGCGCAGGAGGGAGAGCCTGCCTCGCATGGGTTACACATCTCCTTGGATCTCTGCCCTCCATTCACTGAAGGCCTTTGATACCATCCTTTGATCCCTGACTTTTTAGAGTGGACAGAGTCTCATAAATACAGAAGACCAGAACAGCAGGTGCGGATGCATAAATTATGGCCTCGGCCTCCCTCACCTCCATCATCCCCACCTCCATCATTTCTTACACCTCCTGCCGACACACACCGTCTCGCTCCTCGTTCCTCCTCCTCCTCTTCTTTCCCTCTGTCTTCCAGCTATCAGCCTGTGACGCAACCCTGTTGCCATGTCGTTGTCATTCAGCGTGGCAGAATTAGCTCCCAGCTCGGCGCCGCTGTGTGTTTTTTTTCCCGCCGTGCCCTACGTGCACGCGTTTTTTTTTTTTCATGAGTACGAATCCGAGCGTGGCGCTGTTTGCCTTGTGCGCTTTGTGTTTGAATACGTGATTTGTAGGCCGCCGCTGATGTGTGTTGCGCGTGTCTAATTTATTTGCATGCCCGTGTCAGGCTCGCTTCACCATAAGTCTCTGTCAAGGTTGCCTGACATTGGTGCTCACCTCGGTCTCCGGGAGCTGACGGGAGCCCGGCTGCTGAGTCAGGCTGTCTTGGTGGAGAGACTTCAAAGTGGGTGGCAGAGACAGAAAGACATATAGAGAATGGGGAAGGGAGGGGGTGTCAGGCGGCACAGCGAAAACAACAGGGTGGGCCTCGACTATCAGCCGGTGTTTTGATTTCATCACCTTTTTTTTTTTCTTTTTTTTCCCTTCAGCGAGAGAGACAGCCCCTCTAGCCTCACTCACTAATGAATTACACCCTGCCTCACACCAGGTAGCAGAGATCTAGACAATGACTGACTGTGTGTGGTGAAGGGAGGCGGGGGGGGAGGATGGGGCGGGGGGGGAGGATGGGGCGGGTGGGGGGGGGGGAGTAGAACGGAGAGGATACAGTGGAAGTCAGCTAGCCGGAGTCTCATTACTCTCTTCTCCTGTGATCTCTCCCGTCAAGGATGCTGAGTAGGGCTTTGTTGAGTCAGAGAGGGAGAGGGGGAAGAGGATAGAGTGGGGAAATGAATTAAAAAAATAGGGGGGAAAAAAAAAAGCACAAGCAGCAGCCAGCCCAGGATGCAGGGAGCAAGGGAGCCACAGTCAAACGAATAATTTACCACCTAGTCCTCGTCTTTTCTCTTTTCCAGCCGCCCCCCTCCTCCTACTCGGTCTCGTTTTCTGGGGGAGAAATTGGAAGATAATCCATTGCCCCAGCTTTGAGGATTGGCTTTGAAGGATGAGACAGACAGGCCTGTGCCAGAATAAGAGAAGCTAAAATGTTTTGGGGATGTTTGATGGCTCAGTAGGAGAAGCCTTCAAAAGGCGCGACGATGCAGGGCAGCTTGGCTCGATTGGTATTTTTTATATTTTTTTGTTTGCAGTGTATGGGCTTACATGTGCGCCACAAGGAGGGTGAGCCACATGACGTCGAGTCACGTTCCGCCTCCGCCCTTGTCTGATTATGCATGTCGGTATTATATGCGTGAATAGGATACATTTTCTTCATGAGTGAACGTTCCGTATGGACATGATTGGACGCTCCAAGATCTGGTGTCCTCAGCTGGTTTTCCCGGAACAGCGCTGTAAAGAGAGCGAGAAACAGACTCCACACAAACACTGGAGCCTTCAAAGCTCACAGTAGCTGGCAGAGATTGACTCTACTTTCCCGGACAGTTCCCGAGCTCGCCTTTCACTTCAGTTTGTTTGCTGGCGCCGTGGCAGCCCGCTGTTAGGCCTCGCTCGCCGCCTCCGGCCCGTCCGGGGCTACACCTCCACTTCCTCTTTACAAATGGCTTTCATGTCAGCACCTTTCCATTGAGGTCCAGGACGCCTCTCGGCTCATCTGACAAGAAGCCTCGCTCTGGCTCGTCACGTTGGGCGCTTTGTCGAGTTAGCGCTGCGTCAGTCTCCCCGTCGGCGCTGAGATGCGGAGGTTGGCGGTGGGAGTCTTCCAGTCCAAGAGGCAAAAGGAACACGGCTGGATGATAACAAAGCAGCAGTGTTGCTGCTCTGCCAAAGTGTCGGACCAGGCATGAATACGCTTACTGTCAGTTCTCTTTTATGCCTTTTTCAGACACCTCGGGGAGTAAAAGCTGCTATACATTCTGTAGATAAACAATGCCAGGAAATTGGAAAACAGGGGGAAATATATATATATATATTTTTTTTTTCATACATATATATATATATATATATATATATATATATATATATATATAATGCAGAAGAAGCATCTGATGACCTCTGTCAAAATGTTTTGTTACTTTTAACAGCTACAGGGCCAAATTAAACTATACACCTGATAGAAGATAGTCCCAGGGTATTAGCTAGTCATTTGAGTGTTCTGCCTTCCCTGATATGTTTTGCAGTTGTTTTTGGCATTAATTGCTCCTTATTTGGTCATGCATTTACCCGTAAATGACGAACTTTAACCTTGATTGTGTAAGCTACCAGATATCCTGAACAATGTAATACTGATTAGATGTGATGATGAGAAATTATACTAGGGCAGAAATTGGATATTACGGCTCTGTCCACACCTCTATACGAATAGTTAGTCACAGGAACATTGTTCTCTTCGTTTCGGCCTGTCATTCTCATGCAAACTGTGCTTGAGGGGATTTTCAAAGTGCACATTTTCATGTACTCTGGACATGAAAAAAAATGTTTAATGTTTTGGTAAGCTCGTCGTTTGCACTGCAAGGCCTAATTAAGTTTTACGTCATTATGTTTTTTATGTAAGCTTAGTCACGTCACTTATGTTACACTTCCCTTCCCTTACTCGTCTTGAAATGAAGACCAGTAAAGGAAACAAAAAAAGGGAAAACTTGACACCGGTCACACATCCGACTTGGACTCCGGTCCACCTAGGGGAGTACACCCATCCATCCGCCCGCAATACCCACCCAATTCAGACTTTGATTGCTCTTTATACCATTGGTTCTCAGCTTCAACACATACTATGATATATGCCTTTTGGATTGTTATTAATGTTACTATGTTAGGACCAAGTCTAAAATTTGAACGTAAAGGAACCCTGGAAGGGAAATTCACTGTGTTGACCAATATTCTATGAATTTAAAATACCCTGAGTAGTGTTTTTTTTTTTTCTCTCTCTTTTTCTCTCTCCTCCCTTTGGTATCATGTGGAACCACCATATAATGTAAAAGTTGTACAGGCATTGTGTTGCATCTGTGGATCTCTTCTCATTTACTTAGTGCAGATTTTTTATTTATAGAAGGTTAAAACTGAAGTTATAAACTCCTCTAACTTGAAGTCTTTTCGACTTGAAACGATGAGTTGGGTGAATTTACTGCACAGAGTTCTGTCAACTTATTGAGGAAATCAGCATATTTGCATAATTCCCAGAATGCACTGAGCCTTTTTTTCCATAGTTTGATGAGAAACATATAGAAACATGCTGTGTCTCTGTAATAAGTTACATTTTTAGATATATCACAGTTTTTGACAATAATGACAACATTGCGTACCACGAAAAAGGATATATATCATTTACACAATCATATTGGCGTCACCTTTGAACCATGTTGGAACAAAACAGGTCCAATAGAAGCCACTATAGCCATGGCTGCTGATAGTCTTGCTCATGCCAAGAATAAGACAATTCCTGCAGGCACCCCCCAAAGAATACTGGCCTAAAACTAAGTTAGGTAACAATAGAAATGTATAGACTGAACCGTAGATGAAGTACTTTGAGCAAAATTACCTTAACATGTTTTCTCAATCTCAGTCAACTTGAAATTGTTAGGCAGCCTGGACAACAACTTTTTTTGAGTTCCAACTAATAGGATTTTTGCAGTGTACTGGCTGGTTGGTAATCATGAAAGTGCCGTGTCCAGTTATCGACATCGCGTTTTATGGTTTTGAGGTAATACATTTTTTACAGCTGTTAGACAGCTCTCGATCAGTACCATTTAGGGGCGTGCAAAAGTGCAGCTCTAAAAAACTGCAAATATTTGTGGGAGAGATCAACCAAGCTCCCAAATACCCTCTAAGCTACTTTTCTAAGAGCACGTCAGGTTACAGAGTAATTTGGCCGGAGCGACTTTATATCAACAGAAGAACAGGACAAAACCTGGATATGGACTCTTTATATACACATACGGGGGGCATCAGCAATCAGTTAGCATCATGGTCAAGTTAAAAACAACTC
Source organism: Sparus aurata (assembly GCF_900880675.1). Classification (NCBI taxonomy): domain Eukaryota; kingdom Metazoa; phylum Chordata; class Actinopteri; order Spariformes; family Sparidae; genus Sparus; species Sparus aurata. The sequence continues at coordinate 7,248,643 of NC_044210.1, read as the reverse complement.
CGGCTACAGGGAACACTGAATAATTTATTTGATGCTTATAGTGTACCAGACATTTATGAAATAGTATGAGGTACTTCTGGCCGACCTTACATTTTTCCCATACATAGAATGGAAATGCCATGAATGTTGGTTCATTTGCTTATCAGATGCTTTGTAATTTATGTCTATTGTATCTCTTAATTGCCAAAATAAGGTAAAAATAAAGACACAGAATCAAGTGTATAATAGTTTAAGTATTATGTTGGGATGTTAAAAATATTGACCCAAGAAATTAGGAATTCAGACAAATGCATCAAATGACAGGGACAATACTTTGTATATTACGCTGGAATGGGTTAATGGGTTGAAAAATGATTTCCTCATTCATTTCCTCGGATGAGGAACCTATTCGGGCAAGCATTCAGAGCAGCTGCAGGCTCCAAAGCAAGATTGGCTTCAATGCTGAGTAACAAGACCCTGTCATTCCATTTTTAAACCACAGGACACTCTGGCATGACCATGGCCATTAACTTCAATTAAAAGTTGAAATTTTCTAAGTTAGAAAGCCAGAAGAGGACTCAAAAAACATGAACCATGAAGTAAGCCTTTAGAATGATTTTTGTGAGCATTTTTTAATGGTAATGGATGTGCCATCTAGTGACATTTTGGGGGCAAGGTTGATGCTACTTGACTTTTTCTAATTTTGTTAACGTGATTTTTGAACTGACGACATGCTGCAATAGTCCACTATTCTATTTGGGGTTTGGGGGACTGCAGCTGTAAAACATAGCAACATTTTGTACGCGCTTTTCTATGTGTTTCAGGTTGACAGACAAATTGTTGTGGACAGTTGTCTAATAGGATTACTGTTTTAAACAGAGTTAGACTCCCCTTATGGTCTAGTTTGTCTGTTAAACATTACTTCTGAGGACAACACCTAAAAAAACAAAAATATATACTATACACTGTGTATTGTTATGCATAGCCCATTAACATAGAAAATGTGATTCATTTCTTATTTGGTCAACAAACCAACATGTTCTACTCCCAACTCGTCCAATACAGCAGCTTGGTCAAAGGCCTTTAGCATCAGATATGCCGCTCTATGTAACCTCATATATTGTGAGTATGCACGTGAAGGGCTTTATGGTTATGTTAGCAATAATCCTCAATCCTGCAATCAATGTCTAGTTAGACATTCAAAAAGATTGCAGACAGTCCACATATAATGATGTACACCTTTTGGATGGTCATTAATGTTGTGAAATATCTCAGTTTGGTTAGGTTCAGGCACCAAAACCACTTGGTTAGGTCCAGGCACCAACACTATTTGGTTAAGGTAGGCACCAAAACTACTTGGTTAGGTTCAGGCACCAAAACTACTTTGTTAAGTTTAGGCACCAAAACTACTTGGCTAGGTTCAGGTACCAACACTACTTTGTTAAGTTTAGGCACAATAACTTCACTCTTGGTGACACTCTGATCCCTGAGGGGGAAGGTCCAGTTTGGAGAGGATGAGGAAACATGCACAGTCTAGTACAATCCCTAAAAAAACCGCAGATAAAAATGATCTCTGTATGTGCCGATAATGAGCATAATAATCTTTGCATATTACAATTTGAAAGTGACATGAACACTCTCAGAATCCTTCTAACAATGTAGCATTGAGGCTTTTACCCGTCAGTTATATGGAGCTGAACAATGTGCCCTGGTGGGTTTACAGTGTTCAGGTTTCCTCTTTACATTCAAGCACTGCTGCGACAGGTTCATTTCACTGATTAGTCCCTACTCTCTGGCTGAAGGCGTGCGAAATGGCACACGCTTTGACAGTATGACTTTGGGGTTTCAACTCTGTAATGAAACGTTTTTCCCCGCCTTTAAATCAAATCATCCTTTGTCGGTATGTTAAAGAGCACCACTGTTTTACAGTCAGAGTCAGCACAGAAATCTCCCCCCGGACGAAAACCTTTAATTTGTTTCTCTAATGAGTGCACTTTGCGAACCAAGCCTTTGTTTATACATAGCCAAGGTCACATTTCATTGCTGTTTGCCAAACTTCGAAGCTGAAACCAAATTTCCTTTAACACTCCAACACAAACGACAGCCTCCTGCACCCATTCGCATGAACAAATAATAATAAAGACACTTAACACTTGGGACCCTGCATCCAGCTGCCTCTATCACTTCTGTTTTGTGAGAAGTTGACAGTGTACGACTCTGTGCAACCTTTGATTTCAGGTTCTTAGTTACTGGTCCGCCTTGGTTTCGGTCTGGCATCCAGGATAAAAAACAATCTGCAAACAACCTCAAAACAGATTTATTCCCCCACCCCCCTTTTTTTTCCTGGCGATGGCTACTCTTTTTTTGTTGCCATTTTTGAGCCCAAACCGACTGTTGCCCCGGTTGCATAAATGTTCAAACAGTGTCTTCTCCTCTCATTTAAACCCATATGGGATTAAGTAAAAGGGATTCTCTCCTCTGACTATTCCTCTAATCTCCTTAACAATGTGTGCTCCCCTCTTTCTCTGCAGCTGACTGAAATTCCACCAAGCTTGATGATTCAACCTCCCAGCCGTACCACAGTATTCACCCTCCCTCCCTCCATCTCTCTCTCTCCTTCTATTACTGCCTTTCCTGTATTATCCTTTTTGGTCCCGGAACAGCGTGCTTCTGTATCAACCTCATCCTTCGGGAAAAAAAAAGAAGACAGAGGAGACTCAACACAAATGACTTAAAGTGGTTTAAATAAAGATACAGACATTTTAGAATCATATATTTGTATTTCATAGTCGCATTTAGGGAGGTTAATGTTAAAATCATGAACTGACTAATCTGTGAACAAGACCCACACGCCTTAATCTAACGCATCTATTATGCACAAAGTTGTGTGCAAATAAGGAAATAAAGAATTGTAATGAGTTTTTTGCCCCTGTTACTCTCAGGAAGGGGTATTTTGAGGTCATTAAAACGACTTTTCTTTGCGCCATGCGCCTGTATATTTCCTTAGAAAAACAAGTGTTAGGGGTACATTTTCAGTGATGTTTGTTATTAATTGCAACCCAAGTGTTTTCCATTGTGTTCGATGGTGTTTTAGAATCATTTTACATACATTTCTAGAACAGGTTAACTAACAATCAAGCCGATACACCAATGTACAAAGCATACAATGCAAAAAAAAAAAAAAAAAGTAAACAAATGTTTTTCCCTGCAAAGAAGTTTTGTGCAGATGCAGTCACTGAGTGTAGAACGGTGCAAATTTTAATTTCAAAGATATGCAAATGCAACAAAACAAATTTGCCTCTAATTTAATGAAGCGTATTGAGGCAGTGTGATGAAAACAGGAGAACATTACACTAAATATAATGTATTACTTGTTGCCATTTTTTTTAAACAATGACATTTATTCATGTCATGTCATCCCTCTTCAGTACATATATAGTGATAAAGCGAATACTCCATCTTGTACCATTGTGTTCAGTGTCTTCATTCATGCATCTAACCCCGTGAAAGAAACATACTTTTTTGAAGTATCTGTTTCAAGGAGAAAACCCAGCAGCTAGCCTGTTATTTGCTTACTCTTCCCTGCTTACACCTTGAGGATTGACTTGCTATTCTCCACTCCGCTCTCCACCACAAACACTATCATCAAGGACATATGCACTGTATGCCAGGGACGCTATACTGCATCTGTATACATTAGGCTGCCTGCCATCCCAGCTTCAGGGTTGGGATGACCGATTCCACACCAAAGTGATTCCTTTTGTGCCAAGATCATTTGTGACTGTTGCTGTTGGCATGTTCTTCCTGTTAGATGATGACAAAGCTCCCTAGAATGCAGCTGACTATATTCATGACTTAAAGAGTATATATAGGGCAACAGTTGACTTGTGTCTTGCCTTTTACCAAATTGGAACATACCATCTGTCATGACCAGATATCAGGTAACAATCACTGAAAATAAGAAAGAAACCCTTAATTTAAGACTTCTCATTTACTTCTGATGTAACAGTTTACCTATGGGCACCCATACACGCTCATGACTGCATCAACTGAATAAACAAAATGTCTGCTGCTTTTCACAAAAAACTGTTCCCGCAATTTTACCCACAACTTACCAGCACCCATTTAATCACAACTAATGATGCACATCTGTTGTCACTTGCTCTGAGTAAGCAGCTGACGTGGATCAGTATCACAGGTTGAACTATAACAGAAAAGGCACACTTTTGTTCTTGTATGATAAATGACCAATTAACTGGACAGAAGTGAATGATTTAACCCAACCATCCCAATTAACACTGCATCAAGCATTTCACAAATTGATGGTTTCAACCAACCCAAACTTTGACGTATGTGTGTATGATCTGCATCAACACTCCACCATTTTAACCTGTATAGTCTTATTTCAGTGTGTACTTAGTGAACTCTAATCCCCCTTAGTAACCGTGCCCTTCACTATGTATGTTGTATGTTAAGAAGTGTACTTACAATAAGCCTTTTCCGCGGAATACATTTTGACATTTTACTGTGGAGAGGGCTATAGCTTAATGGTAATTTGTCTTGTAGCTGCTTCAGAGTCAGGGTCCTGGTATTGTCAATGGTGGCTCTCTGTCATGGTTTACTAGGATACCTGAAGGGTACAGAACCATTTTTTTATGCTACAGTATTAGTAACACAAAGTTTCCAACTTTGAAAAGGAAAAATGTCTAGTGAATGAAATAAAAGAGACAGAGCGCAATTGAGAAGGGGAAAACAATTAATTTGCAATGCTTTTACACGTTTGGTGGGTTTTCATTTGGTACAAGGTTTATTTCTGCAGGTGGTGTGTTGAAGAGCATCTCCAAATTCAACTTCAAATCCTTGAGAGATGATTGTTGAGCTCACCAATCTGTGCCTTGGCCAGCGTGTTCTAGCTAAATAACTAAATAAACCTCCTTTCTTCTGTGTTTTAATAATTTCTGGAGCCAATCACTACAAGTTGGCTTTGAGAGATGTACTCTGAATCTGTTGCCATCAAACTAAAAAGGCTGAACCCAAAAAAGAGAGAAAGAAAGAGAGAGAGACCTGCAATGATGAATTCTGTACATTTTAAAAGGCATTAATTAGCATTATAACCCTTGGTTGCATATTGTGCTGCAAATGCAACAGCCAGTAGCTCCTTTAAATTTCGCTACGTTTTTGTTTTTCTATTTGTGTTGCTGAAACAAGTCTTATCTACAGTATATCACAGAAATAAATTGATCAGCATTGGAGAAGAAATTGTAGGTTTGAGGGCTGGGGAAAGTTGAGACATACACTGTTCATAGCATCTTTCACCAATCCAACCCGACAAGAAAGACCGACCAACGAAGGAGGGGGAGAGAGTAGAGATAAGAGCCATGCTAATCCAGTTCAGATTTAAAGCCGCTCCTGGTCCTGGGAAAATGAAATGAACAAATAGGACTCAGGAAATCAGAAATTGTTGTGCCAAAAATCTTTACAGAGACCTGTCCCCACCACAACATCCGAGATAACAAATAAATCACCTTGAACCTTGATTCCAATTTTTTTTTTTTTTCTCTTGTGACACCAACACATACACCAATTTTTCTTACCTAAATGACCAAAAAAGTTACTTGTCTTAGCTCTTAAGAATGACGCATATGACTGCGAACACATCTGATAACCAACAACTCATCAAGTCCCTTAATGGGTTAGATTAAATTTAGGCTTGGCTTTTTGTGTTGTTTTGCTTTATTTTTGCTTTTTTTTTTCAATGAGGTTCAAAATCTCTTCAGAATTTAGAATACTTTGGAGAATAGTTATTATATAGTTTGGCCAGAAACTGACCTTTAAGGATCGCAGGAGTTGTGCTGCTGAAAGAAAAAGCACAATGGAGCTCAGATTTCTCTGTTTTATTTTTCCTTTTTGAATGATCGGAGAGCAACCACGCTTTACTATTTACGATTTAATGGTGTTCATGTCTTGCTGCTTTAATTAAGAAAAGTCTATGTTACCATTGAAGAAATATTAAAACACAGACTGCAAATCCATACGCCATCTGGGCAGATCTAAGTAAGACTCCCAAGACTTTCTCTTTTCCATTTCCCCTTTCATAAGAAAAAAAAAAGAATCTCTGATGTCCTATGATTACAGTAATAGCCACATTTCACCAGGAGATTATGTAAATCTAATAGCTGGGCTAAGTCTCAGCCTGCCATATTAATGTGGATCATTTTGTGGTTAAATTGTGAGCCAAAAAAAATTAATATGTCTCCCGCATGCACCTATCCAAGTCTAGCAGCCCAGTTTTTGCAATTGAATGCAACACAATCTTATCCTCATATTCTTTGTAAAACATATAATTCCTGTTTTTCTCGGCTCTGTAAGTGCATTGTTTTTTTCTAAAAGTTAAACATTAAAAAGATTGAGATCTGTTTTGAACGCTATAAATGAATTGCATTTCTTAAAGGATGATAATTATATGCATCACCAAACAGGACAAAAATGTATAAAACAACTCAAGACTACTTTGTACTCAAGATATGTTCCATCTTTTATTATTCTGCTTATGGAGACAATAATTGATGCCTGAGGCGAGTCAGCTGTATGACACGGAATATTTATTTCTGAAGAGTACAAGTACAAAATCATATGATCATGATTGATTATTTAACAGGCAAAAGCTCCATCTGGCTTAACAGAGCTGATGCATTTATTATCATAAGTCACTGGTAATCATGGCTGATATCGCGGTGTTAAGTGGCTTTGCATAAGTCAAGCATCGTGTTTTTACAACAACATGTATCAAGCTAATTTTGGCTGGTTGATTACTGGAGATGAGCTTTTTGATTTTGAGTCCTACCATATCTTTCCTCTGAAGTACCTATTTCTGGCAGGGAAATATTGATTGTTTACAAAAACACATGGCTGCAAGAAGCAGCACCTCTCAAATCCTTAATTAGACATAGAAAACCTGGATACTCTAGGAATGTCTCAGCCCTTTGAAGTCAAACCACTGTGGGATTGGAAAAAAATAGATAAATAAATATTAAAAAAAAAAAAATGAAATGGAGTGCTTCTCAGAGGAATATAATACTTCAAGAGCACACATTCCTCTCATTCTCCCATGTTCTCACAAGCCATGGGGGACGCGCTTAACAGTATATAATTACTTCAACCTGCAGCTGTGCGATACTGTCTGAAAGGTAAACTTACCAGAAATTCCCTGTGAGAGGCCATCTTACTTTTGTTCTTTGAAAACACGAGTTCTTTGATGGCGGGGATGCCGTCATCTCCTCTGCAGGTATCCTGTTTTAGAAACTTCCTATCAATCAAATAGAAACACATGAAAGTTTATCTTGAGGCGAAGCCAATGGGAATGTGTATCTGCTTAAGTACAAAATTAGTATGGAATAATTGGGAGTGCTGCTCATATAGAACAGAAACAAAAACTTTTCCTAGAATATACTCCAGACATTTCCATATCTATCTATCTATCTATCTATCTATCTATATCTATCTATATGTATATATATATATATATATATATACACACATTGAATATAACTTCAAATAAAAGACTTAATTATCATTGTTGAGGGGGGGGAAAAGTTTTACGCTAAAGGAAGGTAAAAGTCCTCTTTTTTTAAAGAAATAATGCATGCAGATTAAATTAAAGATTTTATAATATATATCTATATCTATATATATATATATATATATATATATATATATATATATATATATATATATATCTATATATATATATATATATATATATATATATAGTATATAAATATATATATATATATATGTGTGTATATATATATATATATATATATATATATACATATACATATATGTATGTATCTTTTCTTTTTATATTTGCAGGCAGAACTTATGAGAAAGTTAGATGTGGAAACATGCACTCCCAGCACTGCACAGAACACTGTTAATCTCCTAGGAGCCCCTCCTTGAATTCTGATCGTCTTAGTTTTGCTTCAGGAGTCCATTGCACCTTTGAATCTGGTGAGATTCATTATTATTCTAAGTAAGGGGAACACTCTTGTCAGCACTCACCTTCTCCTCTGGGATCCCTGGGGGCTCAGTCCTGGGCCCTGTGATCTTGTTTCTTGACTTCACCAATGTACCATTTCTACGCTAACAACACCCCTACTCTACTTCTCTCGTTCACCATCGAACACTCGGGTTGAGGGGCATGTCTGTGCATGCCTTGGAGACAGATGGATGTCTGCCCACCACCTCGTCTCAACAAGACTGCTTTTTTTCCACAAGAAGTTCCTGATCCTTACAGGCCCTCTAAATCACTGTGTACTCAAACATAGCGCCAGAAATAAAGGTGTGATGCTGAAAAACAGTTGTACATGGCTTGTGAAAGTGTTGATCCTCGCAGGGCCTTGAGAGGAAGCACAGCGATTTCTGCCAAACCAGAAAGTTGGAATCAGGCATGATATGAAAAAAAAGGTTATATTTTGGCATGAAAAGGAGCGGATTTGAGACACACATTACATGGCTACTGGGGAACCATGTGCACAGAGGTGAAGAGTTATGCCTGCGAAGCATCTTAGAGCCATGAATGTACCTTTCGATCCTCCTTAGAACATATCAAAGGTAAGATCAGGTATTGTCGGTCAGGCTTCTGTCACCGTCCAGAACTACACAGTAGTGGTCCAAATGAGGGATTGATTCATTGGAAAATTTCCATGATATTCCAGAGCTTCGGGTTTATATATGAGTGGCCTAATTTGGTTCATCGCTGTATGCAAGCATAACCGGGAATATTGTCTTTCATGCCCTTGTGCCCCAGGAGTGGCCCTCCTCAGGTCAGTTCCTGGTGTATATAACAAAATAAATGTATTTTCTTTGGCAATCAGCTGGCAAGACCCGCCTGTCAGACCCCTATATATCCGGGTGGAGGGAGGCAATGATGGGGGATCTTAAGAAGACAATGGGTTAGTTTGTCTGGTTCTGCCCCTAGTCTAGGGTCTGTTCTAAGCCTTATTCTATTTCATTCATACAGGCTACATTAAGGCATGTCAATTAATTGCTTTATTATTGCTAACACTTGTATATGGACGATACTGAACCACACTTATCAAACATATCTCAGCAGACAAAGTGACCGAAAATGCTGCCTGGAATCTTTGAGAAGGTTGTACCACAACTTCCTGATTTGCTTTTATGTTAGTCCCTGTCCTGCCTGTCAGATATGTAATCCTTGTGGACCTTTTGAAAAGATTAAAGTACAATACATTTTAACTTGATTTTAAAATCTGGCCCTCTTACCATTCCAGAAAACCTAAGCTGGTCTCAACTACAACATCTCCAAATTGCTCCTTACATTCCTCCTGGCAGCCTAAGTCTGATTGTATCAAATTCAAATCATTGAACCGACGCTGCACCCTGCACTTCGGAGAGATTCACACCCCTATGGTCAAGTTTTTGCTCACCCTTGCATCTGCCACTCCTAGACACTTGGCTACCCCTCTCTCCGTGCCGACCTGTCCTCAGAGGCAATCAGTCTTGCTCCTCGGTCTCCTTAGGCTTTCCAGCAGTGGACTGACCCTCAAGACTTCAGTCAGTAGAGTCACTCACATTTCAAGAAGGTCTTCCCATCAACTTCTCCTCAGCGAATCACTTTCCCTCTCTCTTCTTCACACTCTAATTGCTCTCAAAAGTGTCTTCTCTCTCCCTCCTTAGCTTGTTAAAGATCATTTCCTTCCACCCCTCACCTAATTGTTATTTTGCGGTTGCAGGAATATTTCAGGATAGGATTTCTGGGAGTCTTAGTCTATCGTATTTATGTGTTTGTCATTTAGGTGATGTACAACCTTATGTTCACTGCATCAGCTAATTAATTGAACAACTGCCCAGAATTAATTTTGTCACACAAATGTATTGCTAGAGACCTGATTTGAAGGTTTTACATGTATTTTGAAGCTTCATAATTGTTTGTGATAATTTTCTTTAAAACAGTGTAACAGTAAAATTAGATGTCCTTGGAGGAAAATGTGACCTTTAGCTGCTTTTGCCTTTTATCTTGACCTTCTGAAAGAATGTTCCTGTATTTCATTCTTGTTTCAAATGCAAGGTAAGTCTTTTGAACTTGCCAAGGTACTCCGGAATTGACTTCCAATCTTATTCAAAAGTCTGTGCTGATGAATCTTGTGGAAAAATCCTTTCATTTTCTATTACACTGCAATCCTGATCACAGCTGTTGCAATACACCATGAGCCATTAAGCAGAGACCAAGGTTTGGTACAAAGTTCTCAGTCAATATCAAGTAATAATGTAAAAAGACCAAACTCAACATGAATTTACATCTCTGTGTCCTTACAGGTCTTGGCGGCCTTTTTTTTTTCTCCACAGCTTAAACTTTGAAATGAAATGGATGAAGTTGCATTAATTCCCAAGGCAGTTGCATCATTATTCCGTCAAAGAAAAATCTGCAGGAAAAAAAAAAGGTGTGAACAGGTTTTGAGGGTTTGCTCTTGAAAACCAAGTATATTGAAAATTGGAAATGGTCGTATTCAATCACACAGTCAGATTCAGGTAGCCGTTCTGTGCGATGGTGCAGGGGAAATTGGTGGAGGTGCTGGATAGGAGTTAGGAATATAGACAATTTGTAAACACAGCTTTTATGTGATATGTAATATGAATATAATGATAGACAGATAATTACAAGGCCAGTATTTACAGGTAATTGGAGATAAATGTTGAGCTCCATTATATTATATTTT